>NW_006400060.1:2328432-2331826 GCF_000299155.1 Elephantulus edwardii
CTGTGGCTGGACTACAAGAACATTTGCAAAGTGGTGGAAGTGGGCAGCAAGATCTACGTGGATGATGGACTTATTTCTCTGCAGGTGAAACAGAAAGGGGCTGACTTCCTAGTGACCGAGGTGGAAAATGGTGGTTTACTGGGCAGCAAGAAGGGCGTGAACCTCCCTGGCGCTGCTGTGGATCTGCCTGCGGTGTCAGAAAAGGACATCCAGGATCTGAAGTTTGGGGTAGAGCAGGACGTGGATATGGTGTTTGCATCTTTCATTCGAAAAGCAGCCGATGTCCATGAAGTCAGGAAGGTCCTGGGAGAGAAAGGCAAGAACATCAAGATTATCAGCAAGATCGAGAATCATGAGGGAGTTAGAAGGTTTGATGAGATTCTAGAGGCCAGCGATGGAATCATGGTGGCTCATGGTGATCTGGGCATTGAGATTCCCACAGAGAAGGTCTTCCTGGCTCAGAAGATGATGATTGGGCAATGCAACTGAGCTGGGAAACTTGTCATCTGTGCCACAAAGATGCTGGAGAGCATGATAAAGAAGCCCCGCCCGACCCGCGCCAAGGGCAGTGATGTGGCCAATGCGGTCTTGGATGGTGCTGACTGCATCATGCTGTCTGGTGAGACTGCCAAAGGCGACTACCCGCTGGAGGCTGTGCGCATGCAGCACCTGATTGCCCGTGAGGCAGAGGCTGCCATCTACCACTTACAATTGTTTGAGGAGCTCCGCCGTCTGGCGCCCTTTACCAGCGACCCCACAGAAGCCGCCGCCGTGGGCGCCGTGGAGGCGTCATTCAAGTGCTGCAGTGGGGCCATAATCGTCCTCACCAAGTCTGGCAGGTCTGCTCACCCGGTAGCCAGGTACCGCCCCCGGGCCCCCATCATTGCTGTGACTCGGAACCCCCAGGCTGCCCGTCAGGCCCACCTGTACCGTGGCATCTTCCCTGTGCTGTGCAAGGACGCAGTGCAGTCAGCCTGGGCTGAAGATGTGGACCTCCGGGTGAACCTGGCCATGAATGTCGGTAAAGCTCGAGGCTTCTTTAAAAGTGGAGACGTGGTCATTGTGCTGACTGGGTGGCGTCCAGGCTCCGGCTTCACCAACACCATGCGTGTAGTGCCTGTGCCATGATGGACCCTGGGGGACGTCCTCCAGCCCCTGTCCCATCCTCTCCCCACAACCCATCCATTAGGCCAGCAACGCTTGTAGTGCTTACTTGGGATAGTGTGGCACTGGTGGGCTGGGACAACAGGGAAGAAAGACAAAGTTCTGTGACACATGACTGTTTGTTAAGACCCTGGTTTGGTGAGGTAACTCAGGCTGACTGCCTTCATCTTTCTCCTCTCGGGCAAGGGAAGAATGAGGGGTGCAGGACTGGAGGCCCTGTGCTTATTTAATGCAAAAGGTCAGCGATTCCCTCTCCTTTGTGTTCAGTTCCTGTAGAAAATTCAGTCCTGGCCTGGGGTCAGGAAATAGCAAGAGCCAGGGCCGAAGCCACGGGGCAGTGGTTAAAGTGTACGCAGAGTGGCCTTGGCCCTTAATCGCTTCTGCAGTCCTTCAGCCTCCCCTGTTCTCACCTTGTTCGTGTATTGGGCACTTCTCTTTCCTGCACTCCATTCAGCTGTCTCTACAAACACTCCTCCCTCCACCTTCCATTTTCCCACTACAGCCACCTCCAGGCCTGTTGCTATAGAGCCTACCTGTATGTCAATAAACAACAGCTGAAGCAAAAAAAAAAAAAAATTCTTTCCATATCTTTTGCCCATTTTGTAATTGTGTTATCAGTCTTTTTCTTGTGGAGGCCTAGGAGTATTCTATACATTTTGTTATGAGACCTTGTCCGAGATGATATTGCCAAATTTTTATGCCCAGTCTGTAGGTCTTCTTTTCACCCTATTGGAAGAAAGGTTTTTATGCACACAGAGATTTAACCTTTAGAAGGTTCCAGTCATCAATTTTATCCTTTCCAGATTGTGCAGTTTGTCTCTCTCTCTTTTTCTCTTTTAAATTATTTCTTAATTTTTTTTTTTAAATTTCAATGAACATCCACAGAGATTTTGGAATTCATTCATTGTTGCACTTTTCTCCCCCCCCCCCGCCCCCTTCGCTCCTCTCCTTGAAAAGCAAAAGAAAAACTCCTTCATTGGTACACAACCCCCCCGCCACACCTCCCAAACCCATCCCCACCCAAAATATAATCCACTCTGCAACCCTCATTCCGTACTCTTATGATAAACATAAAGCCATAAAATATAATACTTTTAAACTATTCTCTCCCTCATAGACTTCAATGCAGTAAACATAATTTATCCAGTTTTTCTCAGTCTTACCCTCACCCCGATGCCGGGCTCATTCTACAACAGTAGCACCATATAGGATTTGACCCTTTGTGATTGAGATATTTCACTCAGCATCATGTCCTCCAGGTTCACCCATTTTGAATATTATTGCATGAGTTCCTTGTTTTTCCAATGTAGCGTAGTATTCCATTGTGTGAATATACCACAGCTTCTCTACCCATTCATTTGTTGATGGGCACTTAGGTTGGTTCCAACTCCTTGCTATTGTGAACAAAGCCGCGATAAACATGGGTACACATATATCTACTTGGATGTCCTTTATGGTCTCTTTAGTGTATATTCCCAGTGGTGGAATTGCTGGGTCAAATGGTATCTCTATTTGCGACTTTTTGAGAAAGCACCACACTGCTTTCCACAGAGGGTGCACTATTTTACACTTCCACCAACAGTGAATAAGGGTTCCAGTCTTTCCACAACCTCGCCAGCATTTGTAGCTTGCTGTTCTGTTAAATTGTGCTAGTCTTAGTGGGGTGAGATGATATCTCATAGTTGTCTTGATTTGCATCTCTCTCAGAGCTAAGTATTTTGAACATTTCTTCATGTGCTTACTGGTCATCTGAATGTCTTCTTTGGTGAAGTGTCTGTTCATATCCTGTGCCCATTTTTGTTGGATTATTTACCTTTATCTTCTTGTGGTGCTCAAGTATTTTATAAATTCTAGATATAAGGCCCTTATCTGACATGTCACTAAACACTTTTTCCCAGTCTGTGGCTTACCTTTTTACACTGTTGGAGAAGTTTCTGGATGTGCATAGGGATTTGATTCTTAGAATGTCCCATTCATCTATTTTATCTTCTCCTGGTTGTAAATTTTTCAAAATACTTAGAAGACTCTATGTTGTGGATTAGGACTACTAAAGTTCTTTCAAGCTTTTCTTTTTTTGAAGTTTATAGTCCTTGGTTTTAGTCCTAGGTCCATGATCCACTTTGAGTTGCTTTTTGTCCATGGAGTGAGTTGGGGATCTTGTTTAATTCTTTTGCAGATAGTTTTCCAATTTTGCCAACACCATTTGTTAAAAAGGCTGTCATTTCCCCAC
>NW_006400060.1:2332949-2354496 GCF_000299155.1 Elephantulus edwardii
CCTTTTCTGCATCAATTGATAGGATCATGTGGTTCTTGTTCTTTGCTTTGTTAATATGATGAATTACATTAATTGTTTTTCTTATGTTGAACCATCCTTGCACACCTGTATGGATCCCACTTAGTCAAGATGGATTATTTCTTTGATGTATTGTTGCATTCTATTGGCCATTATTTTATTCAGGATTTTTGCATTCATGTTCATTAGAGATATTGGCCTATACTTTTCTATTTTGATGGTGTCCTTTCCTGGCTTTGGTATCAAGGATATGTTTGCTTCAGAGAATGTGTCTGGGAGAATTCCATCTTTTTCTATTATCTGAAATAGTTTATATAGAATTTGTGACAGGTCTTCTCTGAATGTTTGATAAATTTCACTTGTAAATCCATCTGGTCCAGGGCTTTTTTGGTTGGAAGTTGTTGTATTACCTTTTCAATTTCTTCTTTTGTAATGAGTCCATTCAGATGTTCAATTTCGGTTTGTTTCAGTTTGGGTATATTGTGCTTTTCTAAGTATTTGTCCATTTCCTCTAGGTTTTCATATTTTTTTGTGTATAGTTTTCCCTAATATTCAAATGTTGACTTTTTCATTTTAGTTGGGTCTCTTGTGATGTTGCCTGATTCATCTCTTATTCGGATTATTTGTGTCTTCTTCTTTTCTTTTGTGAGTTTTGCTAATGGTTTGTCGACTTTATTGACCTTTTCAAAAAACGGACTCCTAGTTTTGTTGATAGCTTCAATTGTTTTTAGATTTTCTATTTCATTTATCTCTGCTCTAATTTTTATAATTTCAGTTTTTTTAGATGGTGTCAGGTTTTCTTGCTGTTCTTTTTCAATTTGTTGGAGATATTGGTTTAGAGAGTCAATGGTCAATTTTTCCTGCCTTTTGATGTGCTTGCTTATTGCTATAAATTGACCTCTGATTACTGCTTTGGATGTTTCCCAGAGGTTTTTGTAAGTAGTGTCTTCATTGTCATTTGTTTCAAGAAACTTTTTAATTTCATTTTTTATTTCTTCTTGCACCCAGTTGTGTTCAAGCAAGTTGTTGTTCAGCTTCCAAATGTATGATTTTTTTTTCTCTTTTATTCCCTTGTTATTAATTTTAATTTTGTGGCACTGTGATCTGAGAAGATATTTTGTATAATTTCTATGTTCTTGAATTTGTTGATGCTTGCCTTGTGACCTAGAATGTGGTCTATTCTGGAGAACGTTCCATGCACATTGGAAAAGAAGGTATATTGTGCTTTTTTGGGTGCATTAGCCTATAAACATCTATGAGATCAAGTTGGTTAATTGTGTGGTTTAATTCTTGAGTATCTTTGTTGAGATTCTTTTTGGTAGTTCTATCTTTTCTTGTTGGAAGGAGGAGTGGCATCCACTTCCATAATAGCTTGCCTCTAGAAACCCTATGAGCCTGGAGAGAGGATGAAAGGCACCAAAGTGTTGAGGACTCTCCTTCATAGGGTTGCTATTAGTCGCCTGCGACTCGACGGCACTTAACAATAACAAAAACAACATCTTTTCTTGAAAGGGGTGTATTGAAGTCTCCAAGTGCTGTAGTAGTGTTATCTATCTCCTTTTTCAACTTTGTTAATGTGTATTTTATATATTTTGTAGGTCTTTCATTTGGTGCAGATATATTCAATATTGTTATATCTTCTTGTTCTATTGACCCTTTAAGCATTATGTAGTGACCTTCTTTGTCCTTTGTGATGGTTTTTGCATTGAAATTTATTTTATCAGAGATTAGTATCGCTACTCCTGGTTTTTTTTTTTTTTTGGATGCAATTTGCTTGGTATATTTTGTCCCATCCTTTCATTTTTGGTCTTTCTTTATCTTCATTTTTCAGATGTGTCTCTTGCAGGCAACATATTGATGAATTTTGTTTTTTTTTATCCAATCTGCCACTCTTTTTCTCTTCAGTGGTACATTTAAACCATTCACATTCAGTGTAATTATTGAGAGGTAGGGTTTTATTGCTGTCATTTTGTTCAATTCTTTTTGGTGTTGCTAAATACTTTGGTCCATCCTGTTTTCTGTGACATCTCTGTATGAAGAACATGTCTTAGTGTTTCCTGTAAGGCTGGTCTTGGTTTAAAGAAATTCCTTCAGGTTCTGTATTTCTGGCAATATTTTGATCTCTCCTTCGTACTTGATGGACAGTTTTGCTGGGTACAGTATTCTTGGTTGAAAGTTGTGTTCTTTGAGTGTTCGATATAGGCCATTCCATTGTCTTCTTTCTAGCATGTTTTCTGCTGAGAAATAAGCACTTAATCTTATCTGTTCTCCCTTATAGGTTACTGTTTCTCTCTCGTTGCTTTTAGCATTTTCTCCTTATCTTTGGTTCTAGCAAATTTGACAATGATATGCCTTGGTGTTTTTCGTTTAGGGTCTATTCTATATGGTGTTCACCCAGCTTCTTGAATATATATTCTGTCATTCTTCATTATGCCTGGAATGTTTTCCTCTAGTAATTCTTCCACAACTTTTTCAGTGCTTTTATTTGCTTCTTCCTGTTCTGGGATTCCAATGATGTGAATGTTATTTCTTTTAACGGTATCCCACATTATTCTTAAGTTTTCTTCTATTTTGCTTCTGCTTTTTTCTCGGTCAAATTTGTGGTGACAATTCTATCTTCTATTTCACCAATTCTGTTTTCCATCTCTTCACATCTGTTCATATGTCCCTCCATAATGTTGACAGCATCAGAAACCTTAGATTTCATATTTTGGATTATGATTTCTTGTTTTTCCAGTGCCTCTAAGGCCTCATTTGTTTTATCTGTGTAGTTTTGGATTGTTTTTTTAAGCTCCTCC
Source organism: Elephantulus edwardii (assembly GCF_000299155.1). Lineage (NCBI taxonomy): Eukaryota > Metazoa > Chordata > Mammalia > Macroscelidea > Macroscelididae > Elephantulus > Elephantulus edwardii. The sequence continues at coordinate 2,335,766 of NW_006400060.1, forward strand.
TGATTTTTTACTGTAGTGTCCTGTAATTCTTCAAGGTTGTTTTTCATCCATTGAAAACATTCAATCACCTTTTTTTTTTGTTATTTTTATGTGTGTGTACCGTCAAATCAGATCTGACTGGTACAGGAGGAGATTGTTCCTCCTTTTCCCAGCAGAGCATCTGGTGGCTTTGAACCATGTGCCTGCAATCACCTTTTTAAAAATTCTGTATCGGAAAGTTCCATCAGACTTTCTGGCTTCATGAAATCCATTGCTACTGTGCCATTTTTTGGGGGAGATATCTTGTTTTGGGCTTGCATAGTGGGTGAGGTACGCTGCTTCTCGAGACATTGATGTGGAAGAGTTTTTGAAAACTAAGGTGATAGTTGGTTCTTGGTTTGACGTCACTATTTCTCTATCGAGATGTCCAGTACCTCCCTGGTGCTTGAGTTGGCGGGACTAATGCGGTAAGGCCAAACAGCAGTTTGTAGTCTAAAGAAACAAAATCTTCAATGTTGGACAGCTTTTTCAGGTGAGGTTTATAAATGCTATAATTTGGCCTATGTGGTTTTTTTTTTTCTTTTGTGTGGTTTTTTTTTTAAGTCCTTGCCCAAGGGCCGAAGGCCTGAGGGCCCTAAAATTCAAAGCTGGCCGGGCGCACAGACTTCTGGGGTGGGGAAACTGATGTGATACCTGAGGGCAGGGCGCGGGTCAAAGATCCAGGGCTGTGCCCCAGTTCAAATCCACTCCCTGTCTCCACTGCAGCTATGCAGCAGCACCTCTCGCCAACTCCAAAATTCAAAGCTGGCAGGGCACGCAGACTTCTGGGGTGGGGGAACCGATATGATACCTGAGGACAGGGCTGTGTCGCAGTTCAAATCCACTCCCCCAGTTTGTCTCTTAAGAACTTTATGGTTTTGGGCTTTACTCCCAGGTCTCTGATCGAGATTGAGTTGATTTTTGTGTGTGGTGTGAGGTGTGGATCCTGTTCCAGCTTTCTGCAGATAGCAGGCCAGTCTTCTCAGCACCATTTGTTGAAGAGGTTGTCGTTTCCCCATTTGATAGGTTTTATTTCCTTGTCAAATATCAGTTGATCATGCATAACTGGGTATATTTCTGGGTCTCAATTCTGTTTCATTGGTCTTTGTGTTATTGTACCAGTACCATGCTGTTTTAGTTACTACTGGTATATAGTAGGTTTTGAAGCCAGGAATGCTATGCCTCCCACTTAATTTTTGTTTCTCAGAAGTGTTTTGCTTACTGCGCAAAACTCCTCCTCCAGTCTTGATGTCACTTTCCTCCTGATAAAGCCCTGCTTCCTGAATGACCTGTTCTGCATATAGATTGAAAAGATTTGGTGACAGGATTAATCCCTGACATACTCCTTTCCTGATTTTTGAACCATGCAGTGTTTCCCTGCTCTGTTCTGAGGACTGCTTCCTGGTCCAAGTATAAGTTTCGCATAAGCACAATCAAGTGTTCTGGGATTCCTATTTTCCTCAAGGTTGGCCACAATTTGCTGTGATCCACACAGTCAAATGCCTTTGCATAGTCTATAAAACACAGGCATTCTTCTGGTACTCTTTGCTTCTTGCCAAGATCCATCTGACATTGAGAAAGCCTCATCAACATCCTATGCTATGCAGATGACACAACCTTGCTTGCTGAAACTGAAGAAGACCTGAAGTGCTTACTGCAGAAGATAAAGGACTGTAATTTTCAATATGGATTGAAGCTCAACATCAAGAAGACAATGATTCTTACCACAGGGCCAATTTGTAGCACCATGGCTGATGGAGAAAAGATTAAGGTGGTTAACAGTTACAGCTTGCTCGGCTCCAGAATCAACACTCTTTTTTTTTTTTTTTTAGAATCAACACTCTTAACTCCAGCAGTCAGGAAACCAAAAGAAGAATTGTATTGGAAAATCTGCTCTCAGAGACCTCTGCAGAGTGCTGAAAAGCAATGATGTCAGCCTAGAGACTAAGGTATGCCTAATCCCGGTCATGGTCTTTGCAGGTACTTGTTTTGCTTCAGAGAGGTGGACAATAAGGATGAAGAAGAATTGATGCCTTCGAGTTGTGGTGCTGGAAAATAGTCTTGAACATACCATGGACTGCCAAGAAAACAAATTGATCTGTCTTGGAGAGGGTGCAACTAATTTTCTTCTTGGGGGGGTGTAGGATTTTGAAGCTCCATCTCACATACTTTGGGCATGTGGCCAGGAGAGGTCGGTCCTTGGAGAAGGAAATCATGCTTGGAAGGGTGAAGGGACACCACAGAAAAGGAAGACCCTAGATAAGGTGGATTTGGGCCACAGGGTTTGGTGTGTTGTAATTAGTGAGACTGGCTCAGGACAGGACATGGCTGTTTAGAACTGCTCTACATAGGGTTGCTGCATATTGCAGCAACTCTACAGCACATAACAACAACAATGTGAGGTAAGTCTCACCATCATTCTGAGGAGTACTGTGACTAACCTTCATTGGAGACAGGTTGATTTGTTCTCTTAGCAGTCCATGGTATATTCAGAATTCTTTGCCAAAATCACAGTTCAAAGGCATCAATTCTTCGTTGGTCTTCCTTATTCATTGCATATGAAAGTATGCATATAAAGCAATTGAAAATAACATGACTTGGATCAGGTACAATTTAGGTTTTTTTATTGGCATTTTTTATCTTTAAAGCACCTTAAAATGGTTGTTGACAGTTGTTAGTTGCTGTCAAGTTGGGTACAAGTCATAGAAATTCATATGAATTACAGATCTGAACTCTGTCTTGTGCTGTGCTATCCTCATCATCTCTGACACACTAGAGAGGTCATTCTGATGGACTTTATGTCTATCAGTCTTACTGAGAGTTTTCCTCTTTTTCATTAACTCTCCTTCTTTCCAAGCATGGTGTCCCTTTCCAAAGAGTAGCCTCTCCTAGCAACATGTCCAAAATATGAGAAATGAAGTTTCAGTATCCTTGCTTCCAAGGAGCCCTCTGGCTGCACTTTCTCCAAGACAGATCTGTCTGATCTTTTGGCAGTCCAATACTCTTCTCCAATATCACAATTCAAAGGCATCAGTTATTTTATCATCTTTATTCATTACCCGGCTCTCAGACAAATAGCAAAAAAGACCACGGCTTGAATCAGATGCACCTTAGTCTTCAAACTGATATCATTACTCCCCAGTAATTTGGAGAGATTCCTTACTGCAGGCTTACCCATGCAATACAACATATCCCGATCTCCTGAATTGTTGACCCAAGAATGATGAAGTCATTGACAGCTTCAATCCTTTCTCCATCTGTTATGATGATGTCTCTTGACCCAGTGGTGAGGACCTTTGTTTACTTGATGTTGAGTTGCAATCCATACCAAAAATCTCAGCGAGCAAAGTTGTATCATCTGCATAACTCAGACTGTTGATGAATCTTGCTCTGATCCTAATGCCACATTCATTTTACTAGAGTTCAGCTTCATGAATTATTTGTTCAGCATACGGATTTTATAGGTATGGAGAAAGGATACATCCCTGACATACACCCTTCCTGATTTTAAACCATAGAATGTTGCATTGTTCTGATTTAACAGGAGAGGGTTTTTTGGACAAAAATTTGGTTGTTCTCTCTGCCCATTCACATTGTGTTTCATATGATTATTCCCATACGTTGTGTCTTATAAAATTAATCACCATTAATCAATGCCTACTCCTATCTCTTCTTTTCAGATACTCCTTGGATCTTTCCTAATTCCTTCACCCCCTCCGTTGCCCACCAAAATATGCCTTTTTGCATTACTAGCCTCTCTCATGTTATATAGTATTTTTATAAATTATTACTCCTTGATGCTACATAGTATTCCGTTGTGTGAATGTACCCCAATTTCTCAATCCATTCATTTGTTGGTGGCTTGTTTCCATGTTCTTGGTATTGTGAATAATGCCACTGTCGTTGTTGTTATGTGCTGTTGAGTCGCTTGCAACTCATAGCGACCCTATGTACAATAGCCCTAAACTCTGCTCTGTCTTGTGCCAATCGCACTGTCTCTGACACTCCCATCCTGATTACCCCAGTCACTGAATCAATCCACCTCATAGAGGGCCTTCCCCTCCCAAGCACGATGTCCTTCTCCAAGGACCGGTCTCTCCTTACAACATGTCCAAAGTATGTTAGATGGAGCCTCAGAATCCTTGCCTCCAAGGAGCCACATGGCTTAATCCTTTCCAGGATGAATCTGTTTATTTTCCTAGCAGTCCATGGTACTCTCAATACTCTTCTCCAGCACCACAGTTAAAAGGCATCAATTCTTCTATCCTCCTTGGTCATTGTCCAACTCTCTGATGCATAACAAGTGATTGCAAAGACCATGGCCTGTATCAGGCGCACCTTAGGCTCCAGAGAGACACCATTGCTCTTCAGTACTTTAGAGAGGTCCCTAACAGCAGACTTTCCCATGGCGATACACCTTTTAATTTCCTGGCTACTGGTGCAAAGAGTGTTGACTGTGGAGCCAAGCAAACTAAAGCTGTGAACAATCTCAATCTCTTCACCATCCATCCTGATGCTGCCAATTGGTCCAGTGGTGAGAATCTTTGTCTTCTTGACATGCTTCACTGCGTATAGAAGTCTACAGTCCGTGACCTTCTGCAGCAAGCGCTTCAGGTCCTCCTAGTTTCAGCAAACAGGGTTGTGTCATCTGCATAATGCAGATTGTTGATAGATCTTCCATCAGTCTTGACCCCACATTTCTCCTCCTAGAGCCCAGCCTCCCTGATAATCTGTTCTACATACATGTTGAAAAGGTATGGAGATAGGATGCATCCCTGGTGTACGCCCTTCCCAGTTTTGAACCATGCAGTGTTCCCTTGCTCTGTTCTGACGACTGACTCCTGGTCCAAGTATAGGTTTTGCATTAGAACGATCAAGTGTTCTGGGATTCCCATTCTTCTCAGAGACAGCCACAGTTTGTTATGATCCACACAGTCAAATTCCTTTTCATAGTCAATGAAACACAGATATACATTCCTCTGGTATTCCATGCTTTCAGCCAAGATCCATCTAACATTAGCTATAATATCCCTAGTACCACGACCCCTTCTATACAAATCACTGTTTGTATTTTCGTTCTGTTTTCCTTAGTATATATTCCTAGCAGTGGAATTGCTGTGTCATATGGACAAAAGCTATTTTATCTAGGTGTAAGTTTTGCATGAGCACAATTAAGTGTTCTAGGATTCCCATTCTCAGTGTTAACCATAGTTTGCTAGGACTCAGTCAAATGCCTTTGCATAGTCAAGAAAGCACAAGTTGACATGCTTCTGGTATTCTCTGCTTTAAGCCATGATCTGAGCAACTGGAAATCTCGAATATATTTGTAAATGGTACAATTTCTTTGGAATACAATTTGATACCTTTTAAAAAAGAAAGTCATTTATCAACCCAAAATCTACTGCCATTGAGTTAGTTACAATGCATAGTGACCCTCCATGAGATTTCTGAGACTGGTCATCTTTCTCCTGTGGAGTGATTAGTGAATTGAACCGCTGACCTTTCTATTATTGTTATATGCCATCGAGTTGGACCTGATTGATAGGCAGGTGATCTCCCTCAGGGTTTTCTGAGGCTGTATATCGCACCAAAGGAGATTGCTCATCTGTGTACTATGGAGCATCTTGATGGACTTGAATTGCCTGTCTTTAAATTGACTGTGCAACTCTAGACCATTAGGCCACCAGAGCCCCCTGACCTTTCAGTTGGTGTGTACCATCAAGTGGAGACGGACCCAGAGAGCTAACCCTTGAGCAGGTTTTCAGAGGCAGTAAATCACACAAAAGGAGACTGTCCATCTTTCTCCTGTTGAACAGCTGATGGATCTGAACTACATACCTTTAGATTGGCACTAAGTTTCCACTAAGAAGGGAGGGCCTCTGGTCAGGACAGATCGCCTAAGCTCCAGGTAAGTGCAAGCTCCCAACAGCTTTTAATACGGGGTAGATAAAGTTCCCCTTTGGCTGCACCAGCTTGAGAAAGCTTGCCACCTGGGAAGACAGCTGCTCCATCTGTTGAGCTGGGAGTGGTCCACACTGAGACTGAAGTTCTTCTAACCAATCCACATGTCCCACATCTGTAAGCCCACCCGATTCTGTCTTCCTGTTTACCTTGTTGTATATATGTGCGTTGCAGATCCCAATAAAATTGAGCTGGATTGACCCTCTGATCCTCTCCTGGAGTAGTGTACCTCCATCATGCTTACCTCCATCAGGGCGTTGCTGTTACGTTGTCAGCAAACTGACAGCAACAATTACAACCTCACAACTCTTTCTGTATTATACAGTCATTTCACTCCTCATTATTTACTGAAGATAAGTGAAAACATACTCCTACATAACGTCTGTACATGAATATTCATAGCAGCTTAATTTATAATAGTCCCAAATTGGAAATAACCCAAATTGTCTGTCAATATATGAATGAACAAATTTCACATAGTCAAGTAATAGTTAGCATTAAAGTAGCCAATTATGAATATAAACAACAACATGGGTGAATCTCAGTTTTTCTTTTGATTGAAAGATGTTATATTTTTTCTTTATACACAGAAGAGTACATACTGTCTCATTCCTTTTGCATAAACAAGAAAAACAGGAGCTATTCTAAGGTGAACACAAATCCATTATTTGTTTCTGTGGATTGTTTTTATAAATAGTGTAGTTGGAACCAATTCATAGTTGACCCTCCAGCTGAGTTTCAGAGACAGTAAATTGCACAGGAGGAGATTGTCCATCATTGTTATTGGAGCTACTTGTGAATTTGAGCCAGCTGCCTTTGGGCTGGTAGTGCAACTCCTTACCACTTAGTCACTAGAGCTTCCTCTAGCAAGGAATAGAGATTGACTAGGAAGGTCCACAGTGAATTTTCTTGGGATATGAAAATAATTATATTATTTTAAGGATTTAGATAACATGGGCGTATCATTGGTCAACAATGAATAGCTAAGAATATAATAGATATATTCCAATACATTTACATTTTTAACTAACTAAAAAAGTTCTAAAATAGTTGATACACCATGGTGATGTTGTGAATTGCCTGAGAGTTCAGCTGTTCAAATCTACTAGCTATCCTTGGGAGAACAATGAGACATTCTGCTTTCCCCTACAGCCTTGGAAATACAACAGAAGCTTTCTATGGGCAGGAATTACTCAATGGCAATGATATTTTATGGCTTTTGTTTTGTTTCATTTTTATGGAGCAACTGAGTGGAGATTGAAGTATAGTTGAGGCAACAATAATAGAATATTGAGAATTAATAGAATTTTACATATGGGAAAATCATTATACTATTTTGTTTACTTTGTAAATATTTGCAATTTCCCATCATAAAAAACTCAGAAACTTAACTATAAAAGATTTACACATCTGGAAATTGGAAAAAATTCCATATATCCTCAGTAACTCTTTGTTTAAAGGGAAGATAACATCAGAGATTATAGAGTATTTATAAATAACTTTGGCAGTGACTGCATTCCTCTAAGACGTCGTTTCCTGTAAGAAGGTCCCTCCTCCATGATTCCAGCTCTTACGAGCTTTAATAATAAATACTCTTTCTTCTTCTTTCCTTTTTAGGCCTGGGAAACAGGTTTCTCGGAGTCCTGGAGGCACAATAGTTAAGCCCTTGGCTGTTAACTGAACGATCAATGGTTTGAATCTGCCAGTCACTCCGTGGGAGAAAAATGTGGCAGTATACTTCCATAAAGATTTACAACCTTGGAAACCTTATGGAACAGTTCTACTTTCCCCTACAAGGTCACAATGAGTGGGAATTGACTAGAAGGCAATGTGTGCCTGTGCGCGCGTGCGTGCGCGCGCGCGTGTGTGTGTGTGTGTGTGTGAGAGAGAGAGGGGGGGGGCGCTTCCTGTTATTGCTAGTCTCTGAGTTCCTTAAAATCCCTAGTTGGGTCTCTTAACCTTGCATAAATCTCTGTAAATAGTCCTTACACTAAAATCTTTTGAAATATCTGAGTTAGATTCTTTTTCCTGCTGAGGCTCTGATTGATGAAGATGTGCTGGTATAGGGCCCAGAATTATTGCAGTTGTTTTATTTTAATCAAAGCTGTTTTTAATTGTCATATTATTTTATGTAAGAGAAGGCTGGGCAGAACATATCATAGAGAAATGAAACAAAAATATTAATGAAATTGTCCTTCAAGCTAGTTACATTCTGGGTATAATAAATGGGAATAAGAATAGGTGATTAAAAGGATTTTTAAAATGCATACATTTATAGTAAAAAAACCCATTGCAAATAAGTGTTAAACACTAGAGGCATTCTCATTAAAATCAGAAAGAAAAAACAGAACTAAGCATGCTAGTTATTTCCACAATTATTTAACATTGTACTGGAAGTACTAGTTAAAGCAATTAGCCAAGAGAAAGAAATGTGATACTAGTAATAGAAATGAAGAGGCAAGATTAGAATTGTCATAAATCAAGTAAATCCAAGAGAGTAAACTAATAATTATTTGAAACAGTAAGAACTCCATAAAGAGACTAGTTATATAAATACTTGCTTTCCGTGAAGGAACTAACTAGTACAATAGAAAACCACCACCACCAAACTGCTTTAATTTTTGAGCAGCCTTCCAAGGCGTAACTCTTGGTCTCTCCCTGTCTGGAGCAAAGAGGAGGGAAGAATAACAAAGATATATAGAAACAACCAGTCTAGGGGACTAATGGACCATTGGAACTTCAACCTCCATGATTCTAAGACCAGAAAAATGAAAAAGTGCCTGCCTAACACTGCTGACCACTTTAAAAGAGATCACAATAGAGGGTCCTGAATAGAAGAGGAGAAAAATGTGGAACAAAACAAACCTTTAAGTGAACAGTAACACCATGTACTCAGTCCTTAGAACAACCGAGCATACAAGACCAAAAGGACAGCATTTCCCCGTGGATAAAATACAGAAGACAGTAAGGGAGGAAGTGGGAAGCAAAACATCACAATAAAGGAACTATAACAAATCTAGTCAAACAAATGTACATGAAAACTTGAATAGAAAATTAATATCTAGAAAAATTCATTCAAATCACAATTACATTACTACATTACTATCTCTTTCCCCCCTCTCTCCTATCCTTACACCAGTTGCTGTCAAGTGAATTCCTATTCAAAGAGACTTCATCTGTGTCCTTGAGTAGAAGTGTGCTAAACTGGGCATTCAATGGCTGTTTTTCTCAGAAGTATATCACCAGATCTTTCTTCTGAGGAACTTCTGGGCTTGAACTCAAGCCTCCAATCTTTTTATATAGTACTTGAACATTAAGCATTTGCCCCTTTCAAATTTTTCTTACTCTATTTAAAACCAGCTTCTATGAAGTTGATTCTAAACCATGGTGGCCAGACGTGTATCAGAGTAAAACTGCTCCATAAATTTTTTTTCTGTATAAAAGAGACCCACTTTAGTTATTTTTGTCATTTAAAGAATTTTTAATGGAAATTTACAAAACATGTTTGTTTTTATTCAACCATTCATGCACATTTTATGTTATAACATTAATTAGATTGTTGTTATTGTTTACTGTCAAGCCTTATAGCTTGGATCAGATGACACTTCAGTCTCCAGACTGACATCATTGCTCTTCAGTATTATGGAGAGGTCTCTGACAGCAGACTTTCCCAGTGCAACTCGACTTTTTATTTCCTAAGTGCTGGTGCCAAGAGTGTTAATTGTCTAGTATCTTAACTTTAATTTCCGATATCATTCTACATTATGTGGCATAGTTAAAATAAAACCTAAACTTATTGTTGTTAGGTACTATTGAGTATGATTCATTGCAGCTCTAGAAACAACAGATCTGAATCCTGTCCTATCCTGTGCCATCCTCATCATTTCTGACACACTCGAGCCCATTGCTGCAGTCACTGTGTATGTCCAAAGTATGTGAGACAAAGCTTTATTATTTTTGCCTCCAAGGGCTGCACCTTCTTCAAGTTCTGTCTGTTTGTTCTTTTGGCAGTCCATCTGTATTCTGTACCCTTCTTCAACAACACAATTCAAAGGCATCATTTTTTCCTTCTATCATCCTTGTTTGTTATCTAGATCTCAGATGCATAGCAAGTGATTGAGTGATTGAAACCTTTGAGTGAGCTCTAACTCATAGCAATCCTCCATCAGTTATCCAGGGCTTTAAGTATTTTACTATTATTGTTACTCGTTCATTTATGCACATATTCCTTCTTCCCACCCTCCTCAATTTCTCTTATAAGACTGTTGTCGGTCATCACAGCTGCTGTGGATCTGTTCCAGTTAATTAACTAGGTACTTTTCTTAAAAATTTCTTAGTGTGGCCTGGACTGCTCTCCTGCCTGGAACACCCTGCTGCCTGGTAGCCCCTGGCCCCTCTGCCTGGAGATTCCAGCCCCTCAGCCTGGACCCCCAAACCTGCCACCCAGAGAACTTGGCTTTGCCACTTGGAGAACCTGGCCCTGTGGCTCCACCACCTGGAAACTCCCTCCTGCCACCTGGATGCCCCACCACCTGGAGGATGAAAGCCTACCACCCTTCTGAACTGCACCAGGGACGTCACTATCACAGGTGAAGTTATTTTCTTCTCCCTTTCAGAGCTTAAGCCACCTTTAGGCCTGGGCACCTTGGATACCCCTAGCTGCAGCAGTTGACTGATATTAGCAGTTCCCTGCTAATTTACAGGCCATATTGATCCCAAAGTGAAGCAAGTCTTCTTTTGAGTCAAAAAGTTCAGAGAGAAACTCAGGCAGGGTAGCTGCATGCCCTTCTCTGGAGCAGTGACTTCCTGAGCCAAGGTTTTCAGAATAAGAGACTGCTAAGGCCTCAGGCACAAAAAATTATACCATAGCAATGTCACAGAAGAAGCAGACTACCTCATATTCTACACAAACCCAAAACAAGATGTCACCCTCCAAAAGTGACACAGTATAATTGATTTCCTCAAGCCAGAAAGTCTGATGAAACTTTCTGACACAGAATTCAAAAGAACAATGATCAAATATTTTCAATGGGTGAAAGACAAACTTGAAGAATTAGAGGACTCTGCAAGCAGAAACCAAGAGAAACTTTAAAAAAAGATAATGCAGATAAAACAAACAAAGAGAAATAAAAATCCAGAATATGAGGACCAATGTTTCAGATGCTGTCAACATATTGAAGGGACATATGAACAGAATTGAAGAGATGGAACACAGAATCAGTGAAATAGAAGATAGAATTGTTACCACTAATCAGTTAGGGGGCAAAAGCAGAATAAAAAAGAAAGGAAAAAGAAGAAAGCCTATAAATAGTGTGGGACACCATCAAAAGGAATAACATGCAAATAATTGGAATCCCAGAACAGGAAGAAGCAAGTAAAGATAGTGAGAAAGTTGTTGAATAATTACCAGAAGAAAACTTTCCAGGCATAATGAAGAATGAGAGAATACATATTCAAGAAGCTGAGTGAATGCCATATAGAATAGACTCAAAAGAAAAACACCAAAGCATATCATAGTCAAATTTGCAAGAACCAAAGATAAGGAGAAAATTTGGAAAGAAGCTAGGGGGAAACAAAGAGTAACCTATAAGGGAGAGCAGATAAGATTAAGTGCCTATTTCTCAGCAGAAACAATGCAAGCAAGAAGAAAGTGGAATGACATATATCGCACACTCGAAGAATACAATTGTCAATCAAGAATACTGTACCCAGCAAAACTGTCCATCAAATATGAAGGAGAGATAAAGGTATTCTCAGAAAAGTGGAACTTAAGGGAGTCTATGAAAACAAGACCAGCATTACAGGAAACACTGAGAAACATCTCCTTGCAGAGGAGTCAACAGAAAGCAGGATGGACCAAAGTAACCAGCAACAATACTAAAAAGAACTCAACAAAATGAGAGTAATAAAACCTTGCCTCTCAATAATTGCACTGAATGTGAATGGTTTAAATGCACCATTGAAGAGAAAAAGAGTATAGCAGACTGGATAAGAAAACAAAACCCATCAATATGGTGTCTACAAGAGACACGCCTGAAAAGTGAAGATAAAGACTAAAAATAAAAGAGTGGGGAAAAATATACCAAGCAAATTGCAACCAGGAAAAAACAGAAGTACCAATATTAATTTCAGATAAAATAGATTTCAACACAAAAACCATCACAAAGGATAAGGAAGGTAACTCTATAATGCTTCAAGGGTAAATAGAACAAGAGGACATAACAATAATAAATACCTATGGACCTAATGATAGAGCTGCAAAATATACAAGGCAAACGTTAACAGAACTAAAAAAAGAAATAGATAACACCACTATAATAGTAAGAGATTTCAATACACCACTCTCAAGGAAAGGTAGAACTACTGGAAAGAAACTCAACAAAGACACCACACAATAAACCAACTCAATCTCATAGAAATATACAGGTTGATGCATCCAAAAAAAAAAGCAGTATACCTTCTTCTCCAATGTCCATGGAATGTTCTCCAGAATAGATCAATAAACTTAAAAATGTAGAAATAAGACAAAGCATCTTTTCAGACCACAATGCTACAAAATTAAAGATTAATAACAGAGGATAAAGGAGAGGAAAACGATACATTTGGAAGCTGAGCAACACCTTGCTTAAACATGAGTGGGTACTGGAAGAAATAAAAAATGAAATTAACAAGATTCTTCGAATAAGTAACAATGAAAGCACAGTTTACCAAAACCTCTGGGAAACAGACAAAGCAGTAATCAGAGGTCAATTTGTAGCAATAAGAAACCATATCAAAATGGAAGAAAGAAATGAAAATTGACTCTCTAACCCAAATCTCCAAAAAAATGAAAAAGAACAGCAAGAATACTGAACACCCTCTAAAAAACTGAAATTATAAAAATTAGGGTAGAAATAAATTTTATTGTACATAGTCCAAGTGTATTCTGTTGAAAGTAGGGTTTTTGAAGGCATGCTATTTCAGAAGTGGATGGCCAATCTGAATGCTCAGATTTAGAAAAGTATCTGACAGACAAACATTTTATGGGAAAAAGAAGATTAAAGACATTTTCCTAATTGTAGAAATAACCAATAGTTTCAGTGCTGTTTCTGCTCTTGACATGTGTGTCTTTTTATTTTTTTTAACAATTGTTTATTTAGACAGGGATATTCTTCAAGGCTACATGTATTAGAAAGAGGGCAAGGGCAGAAGACATGTGTATTTTGACTCACCCATTTCCCTGCTCTACCAATATTCCCTTCTACTACCACCTACTCCCTTCATAAAGTATGCCTGATACAGGACATGGTCTTTGCAATCACTTTCTATGCATCAGAGTTCTAGACAATGATTACAGATGATAGAAGGAGAACTGATGCCTTTGAGCTGTGGTGTTGGAGAAGAGTGTTGAATATACCATGGACTGCTAAGAGAACAAAAAAGTTTATCCTGGAGAGGGTGGAGCCAGGCTGCTCCTTGCAGGCAAGGATTCTGAAGCTTCATCTGAAATACACTGGACATTTTGCAAGGAGGGACCAGTCCCTGGAGAAGGACGACATGCTTGGGAGGGTGGAGGGACAGCACAATAGAGGAAGACCCTCTATGAGGTGAATTGATTCAGTGACTGGTGTAATTGGGGTAGGTGTGTCAGAGACAGTGAGATTGGCACAGTATAGTGCAGGGTTTAGGGCTGTTGTACATAGAGTTGCTATGAGTCCAAGGTGACTTGACAGCACATAAGAACAACAACAACAACAGAAATAAATGAAATATAAAACAGAAAAATTATTAAAACCATCAACAAAACCAGGAGTTGGTTCTTCAAAGAAGTTAATAAAATCAGCAAAACACTAACAAACTAACAAAGTAAAAGAAAGAAAAGACACTAATAATACAAATAAGAGATAAAAGGGGCAATGTCACAACAAAACCAACTAAAATAAGAAGATTAACAATGGAGTATTACGGAAAAACCATACTCAAAGAAATATGAAAACCTAGAGGAAATGGACAAGTACTGAGAAACTCACACCTACCTAAACTGACACAGACCAAAGTCAAACACCTGAACAGACTCATTACAAAAGAAGAAATGGATAATAAAACAACTTCCAACTGAAAGAAGCTCTGGATCAGATGGTTTTACAAGTGAATTTTAGAGAAGAATTTCAGAGAAGAATTGTCACCAGTTATATATACATAAAGTATTCAGAAAATAGAAAAAGATAGTATTCTCCTAGACTCATTCTATGAAGCAAACATATCTTTGATATCAAACTCAGGTAAAGATGCCACAAAAATAGAAAACTATAGCCCAATATCTCTTATGAACATGGATTTAAAAAATCCTGAATAAAATCCTGGCCAATAGTATCCAACAGTACATAAAAAAAAATAATTTGTCGTGGCCAAGTGGGATACATAACGGGTATGCAAGGATGGTTCAACATAAGAAAAACATCACCACAAGAAGGAGAGGATAAAGTAGATGAATGGGACCATCTAAGAATAAAATCCCTATGCACTTCCAAAAAGTTCTCCAACAGGATAAAAAAGAAAGCCACAGACTGTGAAAATAATATTTGATGATGACATGTCTGATAAGGGACTTATATCTAGAATTTATAGAATACTCCAGCACCTAAACAAGATAACGGCAAACAACCCAAACTCAAAATGGGTACAAGGTATGAACAGACAGGTTACCAAAGAAGACATTCAGATGGCGAACAAACACACGAAGAAACGTTCAAAATACCTAGCTCTAAGAGAGATACAAATAAAAACAACTATGAGATATAGTCTAGTAACAACAGCAAAGTTCCACAGAGCAGCAAACAACAAAAGGTTGTGGAGAAATTGGTATCCTTATTCACTGTTGGGAGGAGTGTAAAATGGTGCAACCACTCTAGAAGGCAGTATGGCGCTTTCTCAAAAAGTTGGAAATAGAAATACCATTTGGTCCAGCAAATGTACTGGAAATATTCCCTAAAGAAACCAGAAGTACCACCCAAAATTATGTTTGTGTCCTAACTCCATATCTTTTCAGTGTATATGCAGAACAGATTATCCAAGAAGTCAGGCTCTATGAGGAGAAATGTGGCATCAGAATTGGAGGAAAACTCGTCTACAGTCTGTGTTATGCAGATAATACAACCCTATTTGCTGAAACTGAGGACTACCTGAAGCACTTGCTGCGGAAGGTCAGGACTGCAGCCTTAAATATGAATTGAAGCTCAACATCAAGAAAATCAGGATTCTTACCACTGGACCTATTGGTGGCATCATCATAGATGGTGAAGAGACTGAGATTGTTAACAACTTTAGTTTGTTTGGCTCAACAATCAATGCTCTTGGTACCAGCAGCCAGGAAATTAGAAGACGTATTGCACTGGGAAAGACTGCTGTCAGAGACTTCTCCAATGTGCTGAAGAACAATGATGTCAGTCTAGAGATGAAAGTGCTCCTAATCTAGACCATAGTCTTTGCAATTACTTGCTATGCATCAGAGAGCTGAACAATGATTAGGAATGATTGGAGAATTGTTGTCTTTCAGCTGTCATGCTGGAGAAGAGTACTGAATATACCATGGACTGCTAGGAGAACAGACAGGTTCGTCCTAGAGAGGGTAAGACCAGGCTGTTTCTTGGAGACAAGGTTTCTGAAGCTTTTTCTGACATACTTTGAGCATATTGCAAGGAATGACCAGTCCTTGGAGAGGGACGTCATGCTTGGGAGGGTGGAGGGACAGTGCAAGAGAGGAAGAATCTTCATGGATTGATTCAGTGACTGGGGTAATGAGGGTAGGTGTGTCAGAGACGGTGAGATCGGCACATGATAGAACAAAGTTTAGCCCTGTCGTAAGTAAGGTGACTCAACAGCACATAACAACAACAACAACATGTTTATTGCTGCATTGTTCACAATAGCAAAGAGATGAAAGCAACCCAAGTGCTCTTCAACAAATAAATGGATAGATCAATTTGTCTTTCACATAATGGAATGATGCACACAACAGAAAAACAAGGAACTCATAAAATATTATACAAAATGGCTTACCCTCGAGGACATTATGTCAGTGAAATATCTCAGTAACAAAGGACAAATACTGCATAGTGCACTTTTTGAAAAGACTGACAGATTGGGGAGAAACTAAGAAAAGATAAAATAATGAATACTACATTGAAGCATATGAAGGAAAGAACTATTTAAAATTAATATAGTAGATATTATTTGTATTTGTATGTGATATCGGTGACATTGTTCTATACTTTCCACACTCTGTTGGGTCACTTTTCTTTAGAATTGGAACAAATCTCTTCCAGTCAGTTGGTCTGATGGTTGTCCTCCTGATTTCTTGGCACAACTTGGTGAGCATATCTAGGGCAGCATCTGTTTGTTGAAATATGCCAATTGGTATACTGTCAATTCCTGGGGCCTTGTTTTTTTCCAATTCTTTCAGAGCACCTTGGACTTCTTCCTTCATCACCACAGGCTCTTGCTCATACATTGTTTCATGAAATTCTTCTGTGTCCGCCAATTCCTTTTGATACAATGACTCTGTATACTCTTTCCATCTTCTTTTAATTCTTCCTGGATCATTTAATATTCTGCCCAAAGCATCCTTAAGTATTGGAAGTTAAGGCTTGAGTTTGTTCTCCAGTTTATTCAGCTTAAGAAATGCTCAGTGAGTTTGACCCTTTTGATTTTCCGACTCCAGATCTTTGCACATTTCATCATAATACTTTACTTTGTCTTCCTGTGCTGCCCTTTGAAATCTTTTGCTCAACTCCTTAATATCTTGATTTCTTCCCTTTGCGTTGGCTTCTCAGAGCTCCAGTGCAATAATCAGAGTATGTTCTGACATCCCTCTTTGTCTTTTCCTCCTCCTTTGTTTTTGTAATGACCTTTTGCATTCTTCTTGGATGATATTCTTGATATCCTCCTACAACTCATCTGGCCTTCACTCATTAGTGTTCAAGGCCTCAAACCTGTTCCTGAGATAGTTTTGAAATTCAGGTGGGATAGACTCAAGGTCATATTTTGGTTCCTGTGGATTTGTTTTCATTTTCTTTAGCTTCAGCTTGAACTTGTATATGAGTAGTTGGTGATCTTTTCCAAAATCAGCACCTGGCCAAGTTTTCTCAACTGATATTGAGCTTCTCCAGCAGTTCTTTCCATAGATGTAATCATTCTGATTCCTATGCATACCAACAGGTGAAGTCCATGTGTATAGCCTGTGTTTATATTTCTTATAAAATATATGTGCAATGAATAAATAGTTGATTGTTCAAAATTCTATCATTCTATTTCCAGCTTAATTTCTGTCACCAAGTCCATGTTGTCCAACTACTGATCCTTCTTCTCTGTTCCCAACTTTTCCATTCCACTCACTCATTATTATTAATGCATCTTGATTGTATGTGTAATTGATCAGCAGGGTTCAGAAGAGGCTGTGGCACTAGGGATATCATAGCTAATGTTAGGTAGATCTTTTCTGAAAGCAGGGAGTACCAGAGGAATGTCTATCTGTGTTTCATTGGCTATGCAAAGGCATTTGACTATGTGGACCACAACAAATTTTGGCTAACTCTGAGAAGAATGGGAAGCCCAGAACACTTGCTCGTGCTTATGAGAAACTTAGACCATGAGACAGTTGTCAGAACAGAGCAAGAAAACACTGCATCATTCAAAATTGATAAGGGTAGATGCCAGGGATGTGTCCTATCTCCATACCTTTTCAGTCTATATGCGGAACAGATGATCCAGGAGGCCGGGCTCTATGGGGAGAATTGTGGCATCAGGATTGAGGACTCATCAACAATCTGCATTATCCAGATGACACAAACTCTCCTTGTTGAAACAGAAGAGGACCTGAAGCACAGCTTTCAATATAGAAAACAGATTCTCACCACTGTGTTTATTGGCAGTATCATAATAGACGGTGAAAAGATTGAGATTTTTAACAGCTTTAGTTTGCTTGGCTCCACAATAAACTCTGGGTACCAGAAGCCAGGAAATTAAAAGACATATTGCATTGGGAAAGTCTGCTGTCAGAGACCTCTCCAAAGTATTGAAGAGCAACGATGTCAATCTGGAGACTAAGGGGCACTTGATACAGGCCATTGTCTTTGCAATTACGTCCTATGCATCAGAGAGCTAGACGATGACTATGGATGAAAGAAGGAGAATTGATGCATTTGAGCTGTGCTGTTGGAGAAGAGTATTAAATATACCATGAACTGCTAAGAAAACAAACAGGTTCATCCTGAAGAGGGTGAAGCCAAGCTGCTCCTTGGAGGCAGGATTCTGAGGCTTCATCTGACATACTTTGAACATGTTGTGAGGCGGGACCAGCCCTTCGAGAGGGACATCATGCTTGTGAGGGTGGAGGGACAGCCCAAAAGAGGAAGACCCTCTATGAGGTGGATTGCTTTAGCGACTGGGGTAATAGAGGTGAGTGTGTCAGAGACAGTGAGATTGGCACAAGATATAGTTGGGTTTAGAGCTGTTGTACATAGGGTTTCTATGAGTCACAGGCTACTCAACAGCATTTAACAACAGAACATCAATTATTTGCATGACAACAGTCCAGAATAAGATGTGCATAGTAAAGTGGACTTGGGGGCAGGGGGAATGAGGAAATTGTGCAACAATGATAGAAACGTTTTTTTAAAATTTAGGTTGTTTATTTTTCATTTCAATGAACATCTCCAGAGATTTTGGGATTCCATTCATTCATTGTTGCCCCCTTCTCCCCACACAAACCCCTC
>NW_006400060.1:2355919-2361713 GCF_000299155.1 Elephantulus edwardii
GCAGTGTAGTAGGATTTTAAGTCAGGGAGTGAGATGCCTCCTACCGTTTTTCTATTTTTAAGGAGTGCTTTGCTTATTCGTGGCTTCTTTCCAGATAGAAACTTTTTAAAGAGAAAAGTGAATTGGGGGGGGCCGGTAGGGAGGGACATGTGCAACCATGAATGAATGGAAATGCAAGTTTTCTGTAAACTTTAGCTAAAATATTAGTAAATGTAAAAGTAAAAATATTTTTTAAATAGTATTGTCATACCTCTCTTCCAATCCTCCATTCCTTTCAGAATGCCCTTTCTTTCACTCATTCCAGTCGAGTATTCATTATCTATCCACTTTTTTCCCTCTTCTTCCTCCCCCATCTCAAAGGTATTGTTGTAATAATGGACTTATGTAGTATTAGTCCCTTTGTGACAGAGATATACTCATTATAATGTCTTCCAGATTCATCTGTATTGTGTGATATTTTATGAGTTCATTATTTTTCAATGCTACATAGCATTTCATTGACTGAATGTACTGTAGTTTTTGTACCCATTCAGTTGTTGATGGGCACATCAGCTGCTTCCATCTCTTTGCTATTGTGACTACTACTGCGATAAACATGGTTGTGCATATATATGTGTTGCAGTTGTGATTTCATTGGGGTATATTCCTAGTAGTGGAATAGCTGGGTCAAATGGTGTTTCTATTTCCATCTTTCTGAGGAAGTGGTTGTTTTCCTTAGCTTTTAATAATTGTGATCTTATGTTACAACCGAGCTTTTGTGACTGACTTGTTTCGCTTAGCAAACCATCCTTTACATGCATACACATTATACAGTGTTTTGTGAATTCTTTATTGTTTTTCAGTTTTGCGTAATATTCCATTGTGTAAATTTGCCATAATTTCATTAACTATTCATCGCTAGATAAGCATTTGGGTTATTTCCATCTCTTTGCTACTGTAAATAATGCTGCAGTGTGTACATACATCTGTTAATTTGGCAGCTTCCCCCCCCCATAGTTGTGGCCTTGCTGGAGCAGATGGTATTTCTATCCCCAACTTTATAAGGAACAACCAAATTGTTTTTCATAGTGGTTACATAATTTTACATTCTCACTCACAGTGCAGGAGGCTTTAAATCTCTCCACAACTTTACTAGCATTTGCTCACTGTTTTTTTTTCTTTTAACTTTGCTATAACATCAACAACCTGCATTATGAAGATAACACAACCTTGTTTCCGTAAAGTTAAGTAGACTTTAACTACTTGTTGCACAAGATCAAAGGCTGCAACTTTTTA
This sequence comes from Elephantulus edwardii, assembly GCF_000299155.1. Classification (NCBI taxonomy): domain Eukaryota; kingdom Metazoa; phylum Chordata; class Mammalia; order Macroscelidea; family Macroscelididae; genus Elephantulus; species Elephantulus edwardii. Next base: position 2,357,195 of record NW_006400060.1, read on the forward strand.
TATGAATTACCACTCAACATCAAGAAAACAAAAATTCTCACCAATGGAACAATAGACAACATCATGGTAGATGAAAAGATTGAAGTTGTCAACAATTTCATTTCAGTTGTGTTCACAATCAACACCATGGTATCCGTAGCCAAAAAAAAAGAAAAGATATCTTACATTGGGGAAATCTGCTGTCAAGGACCTCTCCAAAGTTCTAAAGAACAAGCATGCTAGTTTGAAGACTAAAGTGCACCTGGTCCAAGCCATGACAATTGCTTCTTGTGCATCTGAAAGTTGGAAAATGAATAAAGAACACCAAAGAAGAATCTATGCTTTTGAATCATGCTTGCAAAGAGTGTTGGAGGGACTCGCAAAAGATCTAACAAATCTGTTTTGAAGGATGTGCCAGCAGAATGCTCCTTAGAGGCAAGGATGGTGAAACTACATCTCACTTTGGGCATATTATCAGGAGGAAAGAATCCTTGAAAAGAAACATCATGATGGGAAAAGTGGAGGTTCAGATAAAGAAAGGAATACCCTTAGCAAAATGGATGTGACTACCATAATGGACTTCATCAAAACAGAGATTATGGAGATGGTGAAGGACAAGACACAGTTTAGATATCTTTTGCATAGGGTTACTATGAGTCATAACTAACTTGATTCCACCTAATAACAATGAAAACAACATTGTTGTGGGGTGAGATGCTATCTCATGGTTTTTTTTATTTGCATCTCTTTAATAGCTGATAATCTTGATAATTCTTCATGTGTTTTTTTTGCCATCTAAATATCTTCTTTGGTGAAGTTCCTTCATGTCCTCTGCTAATTTTATAATTGGGTTGTTTATCTTTTTACCGTTGAGGTGTTGAAGTTTTCTATAAATTTTAGCGATTAGACCATTGTCAGAATTGTCATTGCCAAATATTATTTCCAAGCAAATGAATGATCTTTTTATTCTTTTGGAGAAGTTGTTTTTTAAAATATACATGAAGATTTGTTAGGAGGTTCTTAAGAAGACTAGTTAAGAGAGCTCTGGTGACACAGTCCACCAGTAGTTGCACTGCTAGTCCAAAAGGCTATGCCTCTCAGATACATAGCATAAGCTCCACAGGAGAAAGATGAGTCATCTCCTGCTATGCAGTTTACAGTTTCAAAAACTCAACAGAGGGTCAGTTATGAGAGTGTTCCATTTTGATAGCAATAAAGTGTGTTTCAAATCCTCTACTTTATACTGGGAAATCTGCAGATACCTCTTCAAATCACTTCAAAACACTGACTATGTTTGTTTGAGGACTAAGGTGAACCAGTCAGACCATGATTTTTTAATGACTTGCTATGTATCTGAAAACTGGACAATGAATAAGGAGTACAGAAGAAAATCTGATTTCTTTGAACTGTGGCTTTGTAGAAGAGTATTGAATATCCCATGGACTGCCAAAAGAACAAACAGATGTATCTTGAAGAAGGTGTAGCCAGAGTGCTCCTTAGAGGCAAAGATGACTAAACTTTGCTTCACATACTTTGGGCATGTTACTTGGAATGGATATTCTTTGGAGAGGATAATCATGCTTGGGAATGTGGAAGGAGGGTGAAGAAGAGGAAGACCCTTAGCCAGATGGATTGATATAATGACTGTAGCAATGGGCTCAAGTATGTCAAATATTGTGAGATTGGCACAAGTTCAGACAGAGTTCAGATGTGTTGAAGATCTTTGCTCAGTGACAACTGTTAACAATAGTTTATTCTTTGTTGATTGTGCATTTTAACTTATATTTATATTTATATTTGGTACTCTGCTTATGCCACAAATTAGGACTTCTACATTTGTTTCTATTTTCTTAATAATCTTTATAATTTTAGGTTTTACACATAGATCTATCTAGATTTAGGTTTTATATATGGATCCTGTTTCAAAATTCTGCAAATAAATGTTCAGTTCTGCAAGCATAATTTGTTAAACAAGTTGTCTTTTCCTACTTAATGAATTTCACTTCTGTGTGAAAGATCAACTCTCCATAAGTTGTTGTTAAGTGTCATTGAATCAACTATGACTCAGCGATCCTATGAACAATAGATATGAGCTTTGCTGTATTCTGTCCAATCTTCACCATTTCTAGAATGCTTCAGCATATTGTTATAGTCACTGTGTCAATCAATCTTGGTGAGAGTCTTCCACTCTTTTTCTAACTCTCCCTTTCTACCAACATGATGTCCTTTTTCCAAGGACTGGCCCTTCCTGAAAATATTTCCACAGTAAGTGAGATGAAATTTCACCATCCTTACCTCTAAGGAGAAAGCTGGTTGCACTTCGTCTAAGACAAATTTCTTTGTTCTTTTGTCAGTCCATGAACATTCAGTACTCTTCTCCAATACCACAACTCAAAGACATTGATTCTTCTGCCATCCTACCAAAAAGAATCGGCTGACACAAAATAATTTCAAAAAACAACATACCAGCAAGAGGCAATGGTGATGAAGGAGGAATTGCAGGCTGCTCTGAAAGACAGCAAAAAATAAAGCCCCAGAAATTGATGGAATATCAGTTGATATATTTTAACAAACATATGCTTCCCTGGACATGCTTCCCAAGTTGTGCCAAGAAATCTAGAGGACAACTATCTGGTCAACTGACTGGAAGTGATCCATATTTATTCCCGTTTCAAAAAAAGGTGACCCATCAGAGTGTGGAAATTATCGTGTAATATCACTCATATCACACACTAGCAAAATCCTGCTGAAGATTATCCAGAAACTACTGGAACAGTTCATTGACAGAGAAATACCAGAAATACAAGCTGGGTTTAGATGAGGTCGTGATACTAGAGACATTATCACCAAATACCAGATGGATCTTGGCAGAAAGCAAAGAGTACCAGAAGAATATCCATCTGTATTTCATCAACTATGCAAAGGCATTTGACTGTGTGGATCACAACACACTGTGGATAACCTTGAGGAGAATGGGAGTCCCAGAACACTTGATTGTGCTTACGCAAAACCTATACATGAGGCAAATCAGGACGATGTGTTAGGGGTGTGTCCTCTCTCCATATGGAGAACTCATCATTTGGGAGGTTGGGCTTTGTGAGGAGGAAGGTGGCATCAGTATAGGAGGAAGACTTATAAACAACATACATTATGTAGGTGACACAGCCTTGCTTGCTGAAACTGAGGAGGACCTGAAGCACTTGCTGCAGAAGGTCAAGGATTCTAATCTTCAATAAAGATTGGAGCTCAGAATCAAGAAGACAAAGATTCTCACCACTGGACCAATTGTCAGCGCCATGATAGAGAAGAGATTGAGTTTGTCAATACTCTTGACATCAGTCGTCAGGACATCAAAAGACGAATTGCATTGGGAAAATCTGCTGTCAGGGACCTCTTCAGAGTACTGAGAAAGAACTATGCCAATCTAGAGACTAAGGTACACCTGATCCAGACAATTCCTTGCTATGCATCAGAGCACTGAGCAATGACTAAGCATGACAGAGGAAAAATTGATGCGTTTGAGTTGTGGTGCTGGAGAAGAGTCTTGAACATATGCACTGCCAAGAAAACAAATAAGTCTTGGAGAGAGTAAAACCAAGTTTCTTCTTGGAGGCTAGGATAAGAGGATAACAGTAACTAGGGAAATGGGCTGAGTGTCTCAGAGTCAGTGAGACTTGGTCAGGATAGGGCAGGCTTTAGAGCTGTTGTACACAGGGTCACTATGAGTTGCAGGTGACTTAAGGGCACATAACAACAACAACAACTTTCACACACATAGATAGTAACTGAAAATACCATGGCTTGGCTAAGGTTCACCTTAGTCTTTAAATTGACACCTCAGAACACTAAAGAGATCCTTTACATTTCTTTTTATTTCCTGACAGCTAACTTGAAACTGTCAACAACTTCTTCTTACTTGGATCCACAATTAACATCTTTGGTACCAGCAGTCAGGAAATAAGGAGACGGATTGCACTGAGAAAGTCCACAGTTAGAGATCTCTTCAAATTATTGAGGAGTAAGGTTGTCCATTTGAGGACTAAGGTGCATCTGATTCAGGTCATGGTCTTTCCAATCACTTGCTATGCATCTGAGAGGTGGAAAATGAATAGGGTTGACAGAACAAGAACTGATGCCTTTGAGTTGTAGTGTTTGAGAAGAGCATTGAACATTCCATGGATGGCCTAACGAACTTGGAGAGGGTGCAGCCAGAGTGCTCTTTGGAGCCAAAGAATATAAACTTTACCTCACATATTTTGGGCATGTTTCTAGGAACGGCTATTCTACCTATAGGTGGTAGACAAGGGAGAGGAAGACCATTGACCAGGTGTTTTGACATGGTGACTGCTGCATTGGCTCTAGTCTGTCATGAAGTGTGAGGATGGCACAGATCCATTTGTTCATAGGGTCGCTGTGAGATGTACTCTACTTGATGGCACCTAACAACAACATCAAGGTTGTTGACTTTGCATACAAGTAAGATAAAATTTTTGACAACTTCAATCTTTTCTCCATCTATCATGATGTGGTCTATTGGTCC
>NW_006400060.1:2363295-2370187 GCF_000299155.1 Elephantulus edwardii
GGGCTTCTTTCCATTCTTAATGAAGCGAGATTACCTCTTCCATCTCCTTGAAGAATGGGATTGGTATTTTTATTGGGATTGCGTTGAACGTGTAAATTGCCTTTGGTAGTATTGCCATTTTCACAATATTGAGTCTTCCTATCCATGAGCAAGGGATATTCTCCCACTTCTCCAGGTCTCTTTTTGTTTCTTGTAGGAGTGTTTTGTAATTTTCTTTGAATAGATCCTTTGTGTTTCTTGGTAGATTTATTGCCAAGTATTTAATCTTGTGATTCACTATTGTGAAGCGTATTGTTTTTCTTAGTTCTGGCTCTGCATTCTCTTTGTCACTGTAGAGAAATCCAACTTATTTTTGTGTGTTGATCATGTATCCTGCTACTTTTCTGAATCGGTAAACTATGTCCAATTGTTTTCTTGCTGAGTCTTTAGGGTTTTTTAAGTATAGTATCATATCATCTGCATAAAGAGATAATTTTTCCTCCTCTTTGCAAAGTTGGGTACCTCTTATATCCTTCTCTTCTCTTATTGCTATCACGAAGACTTCCAATACAATATTGAATATGAGAGATGAGAGTGGGCATCCTTGCCTAGTTCCTGTTCTTAAAGGGAATGCCTTTAACCTCTCTCCGTTGAGAACAATGTTGGCTCTTGGGTTTCCATAAATACTTTTTACTATGTTGAAGAAATTCCCCTCTAATCTTATTTTGTTGAGTGTTTTAATCAGGAAAGGGTGTTGGATTTTGCTAAAGGCCTTTTCTGCATCAATTGATAGGATAATGTGGTTCTTTTTCTTTGCTTTGTTAATGTGATGAATTACATTGATTGTTTTCCTTATGTTGAATCTTCCTTGTATACCTGTTATAAATCCCACTTGATCATGGTGAATTATTTCTTTGATGTATTGTCGAATTCTATTGGCCAGTATTTTTGCATCTATGTTCATAAGACATACTGGCGTACAGTTTTCTATTTTGGTGGTGTCCTTTCCTGGATTTGGTATCAAGGATATGCTTGTTCATAGAACGAATCTGAGAGAATTCCATCTTTCTCTATTTCCTGAAATTGTTTATGTAGAATTGGTGACAGTTATTCTCCGAATGTTTGATAAAATTCACTTGTAAAACCATCTGGCCCAGGGCTTTTTTTGGTTGGAAGTTGTTGTATTGCCTTGTCAATTTCTTCCTTTGTAATGGGTCTGTTCTGATGTTCAATTTCAGTTTCTGTTCGTTTAGGTAGGTTGTGCATTTCTAGGTATTTGTCCATTTCCTCTAGGTTTGCATATTTGTTTGAGTATAATTTTTTATAATATTCTAATGTTGGCTTTTTTATTTTAGTTGGTTCTGTTGTGATGTTGCCTGATTCATCTCTGATTTGCATTATTTGTGTCTTCTCTTTCTCTTCTTTTGTGAGTTTTGCTAATGGTTTTCGATTTTATTGACCATTTCAAAGAACCAACTCCTAGTTTTGTTGATAGTTTCAATTGTTTTTCTGTTTTCTATTTCATTTATTTCTGCTCTGATTTTTATAATTTTTCGTTTTTTAGAGGGTGTCGGGTTTTCTTGCTGTTCTTTTTCAATTTGCTGAAGATGTTGAGTTAGAGAGTCAATGGTTAATTTTTCTTGCCTTTTTATGTGTTTAATTATTGCTATAAATTGACCTCTGATTACTGCTTCGAGTGTTTCCCAGAAGTTTTGGTAAGTGGTGTTTTCATTGTCATTAGTTTCCAGAAACTTTTAAATTTCATTTTTTATTTCTTCTAGTACCCAGTTGTTTTCAAGCAAGGAGTTGTTCACCTTCCAAATGCATATTTTTTTCTACTTTATCTTCTTATTATTAATTTCTAATTTTGTAGCATTATGGTCTGAAAAGATGTTTGTATTATTTCTATGTTTTTGAATTTATTGATGCTTGCCTTGTGTCCTGGAATGTGATCTATTCTGGAGAATGCTCCATGTACATTGGAGAAGAAGGTATATGTGGGGTATTTTTTGTGCGTTAGCCTATAAGTACCTGTGAGGTCAAGTTGGTTTATTGTGTGGTTTAATTCTTGAGTATCTTTGTTGAGTTTCTTTCTGGTAGTTCTGTCTTTTCTTGAGAGGGGTGTATTGAAGTCTCCAAGTGTTATAGTGGTGTTGTCTATTTCCTTTTTCAGTTTTGTTAATGTTTGTTTTATGTATTTTGCAGGTCTTTCCTTTGGTGCATAGATATTTATTATTGCTATGTCCTCTTGTTCTATTGACCCTTTCAGCATTATATAGTGACCTTTCTTGTCCTTTGTGATCGTTTTTACATTGATATTTATTTTATCAGAGATTAATATCGCTACTCCTGCTTTTTTCTGGTTGTTGTGCTTGGTATATTTTTTCCCACACTTTTATTTTTAGTCTGTCTTTATCTTCATTTTTCAGGTGTGTCTCTTGTAGACAACATATTTATGGATTTTGGTTATTATCCAGTCTGTTACTCTTTTTCTCTTCAGTGGTGCATTTAAACCATTCACATTCAGTGTGATTATTGAGAGGCAAGGTTTTATTGCTATCATTGTGTTGAGTTATTTTTGGTGTTGTTACTAGTTACTTTGGTCCACGATGCTTTCTGTGGTATATCTGTAAGAAGGACATCTCTGAGTCTTTCCTGCAATGCTGGTCTTGTTTTTACAAACTCTCTTAGGTTCTGCTTTTCTGGGAATATCTTGATCTGTCCTTCATATTTGATGGATACTTTTGCTGGGTACAGTATTCTTGGTTGACAGTTGTGTTCTTTAAGTGTTTGATTTATGTCCTTCCACTCTATTCTTGCTTGCATGGTTTCTTTTGAGAAATCGGCACTTAATCTTATCTGCTCACCCTTATTGGTTTCTCTTTGTTTCTCCCTTACTGCTTTCAAGATTCTTTCCTTATCTTTGGTTCTGGCAAATTTAACTATGATATGCCTTGATGTTTTTCTTTTGGGGTCTAGTCTATATGGTGTTCTCTGAGCTTCTTGTATATATATTCTCGATTTTTCATTATGTCAGGGAAGTGTTCCTTTAATAATTCTTCCACAATTTTTTCAGTGCCTTTACTTGCTTCTTCCTTTTGTGGGATTCCAGTGATGCCCATGTTATTTCTCTTGATGGTATCCCGCATTATTCTTAGGTTTTCTTCCTTTTTCCTTCCTTTTTGAGTCTGCTTTTTGCTCTAGCAGACCAGTGGTGACAATTTTGTCTTCTATTTCACTGGTTATGTGTTCCATCTCTTCAACCCTGCTCATGTGTCCCTCCATCATGTTGACAGCATCTGAAACATTGGACCTCATATTTTGGATACTGTTTTCTTGTTTTTCCAGTGCCACTAATGCCTCGTTTGTTTTCTCTACATTGTTCTGGACTGCTTTTTTTTAGCTCCTCCTGGTTTTTGCTTGTAGTATCCTGTAATTCTTCAAGTTTGTCTTTCATCCATTGAAAATATTCAATCATTTTTCTTTTAAATTTTGTGTCAGAAAGTTCCATCAGACTTCCTGGCTTCAGGAAATCCATTGATACTGTGTCACCCTTTGGGGGTGATGTCTTGCTTTGTGCTTGTGTATTGTGTGGGATAGCTTGCTATCTTCGAGACTTTGATATGTTCTTAATCTGAAGACAATGCTCTAGAGGGCAATTGTGTAGCTATCCCACTTGTGTTTTTCTCTGAACTTCTGACTCCAGGGAATTGTCAGTTCAGAGCCTGTGAGTGCAGCCTCTTGTAGGTAAGACAGGTCAAGGTGCTCCGGATTAAAGGCAGGTTGATTAACCGGACATGTAGACACAGGTGTGGATCCAAATGGGGTAGGGCATGCACGTGGGTGGGGCCATCACTCAGACCTCAGTTGTCTGGGTGTGCTTACAATTGGGGCCCTATTCAAATTCCAGCTGTCTATCTCCCACCCAGTGGTTTTCATTCAGTGGTCCCTGTCCAGTGGCGCTCATGTAGGTGCCTTTGCACAGTGGCTCCTGCCCTGGCAGGGTCCTGAGTCCAAGGGGACCCAACAAGACAAAGTCAAATTCCCACCAACCCACTCGCCTCTTGTTGGTCTGCAGTGTCCACAAAAGTTCAATCAAATTGCCACTGTCCTGCTGGATCCTGGGAAGTTGGCGTGGCCCGAGAGAGCTCAGCCAAATTCCCACCCGTGGGTTCACCCTTGGATACTCTTCTAGACAACTGACGGTGCCCAAGAAAACCCAATTAGGATCCTACCAGCCTTTCTCGTGGCAGATCAGTCCCACAGTAGCTCGACTGGTGGCTTCAGATGATGGCTGGATCCACGGTGTGCCTTTGTGTGTTGACTCAGAATCATATTGTCCATGGCTGTTGGTAGGTCTCTTTGCTGCGTGGAGGAGTCTCTAGTGGCCCTGGAGCACTGCCAGGGGTCCAGAGCTGTGGCAAGGTCACCAGGGTGTGCCTGAAGTGCGGGGGCACGAGATGGTGGTGGGGTGGTTTCCCTGAACAGGATGCTGTGGCAAGTGTGGGGGTGTGGGGCTTGGGCCCTGCTGGGAGTTAGGGGTTGCAGTCTGTTGCCAGATATTTAGCTGCAAAGTCACCAGTCCTCAGCAAATAAGACTTCCTGGGCTGCCGCCTTCTGAGTGTGGTGCCTTTTGTTTTCTTTTTTTTTTTTTAAACATAACTCAGTTTTATTTCCCCTTTTGTTTTCTTGATGTTGAGATGTAATTCATGCTGAAGTTTGCAGTCTCAGCAAGTAGTTCAAGTCTTCTTTACTTTATGGAAGCTAGGTTATGCCATATGCATAATGCAAGTTATTGATGAGTCTTCCTCTAATCTTGATCCACATTTTTTTTCCAGAAAGTCCAGCTTCTCAAATCATTTGTTCAGCACACACATTAAATATATATGGTTGTTGCTGTTACGTGCTGTCTAGTTATAGACGACTCATAGCGACCCTATTAACGAAAGGCCTGAGCACTGTTCCTACATAGAGTTTCTGGAGGCAAGTCATTTCGGAAATGGATGCCACTCCTGCTTCCAGGCTTGTTTTAATCGGGAAGCTCCAGCAAACACTGTCCTCCATGGGTACCCATTACCACGTTTGGCACATCACTGTCACAGTGTTCAGCATCACAGCAACAATGAGTTACCTCTGTACAGCAATGCACAGACCAGTGCTTTACCACCTAGAAGAATGTTTGACAGGAAAACGATTTGAACCCGGCCTGAGGGCCGCAGATTAAAATCACCCACCTTCAGCTTGGTAGCATAACTTTCTGTCCACTAGGCCAACATATATATATGGAGGGAGAAAGAGAGACACAGAGAGAGAGAGAGAAAGGATATAACACTGATGCACATCTTCCCTGAACAAGATGCACATCAGGATTTCTATTTATTTCTGAGTTCTCAATTCTATTCCTTGGTCTATGTATCTGTTGCTATACTTCTGTGAAGCTGTTTTAATTAATGTGACTCTTAGCAAATGTTGAGATCAGGAAGTGTAGTCTCCTAATTTGTCTTTCTTTTGCAGTTGTGTTTTTCTTGTATGGGGTCCCTTTTCTTTCCTTATAGAATTGGTGACTGCTTTAACCACTCTTAGAAGAATGATTTGCAGGATCTGAATCATTATTGTATTGAACCACTAGAATACTTTTGGCAGTATTGAGAGTTTTAAAATGTTGTCTTCTGATCCATGTATATCCTTCCCTTGATGTAGGTCTCTTTTAGTTTCTTGCAGAAGTGTTTTGTAGTTTTCTTTTTATACATTTTTAAATTTTTGTTAGATTTGTTCTTAAGTATTTAATAATTTTGGTGGATATTGTAAATGGCATTGTTTTATTTCATTGTCCAAGTCCTTTTTTTATAAAAAAATATAGATTTCTTTAAAAAGTTTGAATACATTGTTTTTGACACAAGTTCATTCTTATTTCCTTCACCCTCCCACTCACTGAATTGTGCACTTCTTTAATTAACAACCAACACCCCACCCCAGCCCATCTTCGCACCTTTGCTTCCACCCCTTCCTCCTTGGATCCTCATACTAATACTCATTCTACAGTAACAGTTTTATACAGTATTGTGGGGCTTAGTTAGTTCACTCAGAATAATGCTTTGCAGTATCTTTCAAGTTAGGTAGCACTTTACAAAATCATTGCTCCTGAGTGCTGTATAGTATTCTGTTGTATGAATGTACCACAACTTCTCAACTTCTCAAGTCATTCATTTGTGGTTGGACATCTGTGCTGTTTCCATGTTCTGCTATAAACATTGGTGTACAAATCTCTGTTTCAGTCTCAGTTCTTATTTTCTTTGGGTATATTCCAAGCAATGGAATAGCTGGGTCATATGGAATTTCTATGTTCAGCTTTTTGAGGACGCATCAAACTGCCTTCCATAGTGTTTGGCCAATTGTACAATCCCACCAAGAATGTATAAGAGTTCTTATCTCGCCACATCCTCTTCAACATTTATTACTTTTTGTCCTGTTAAACTTTGCCACTCCTACTGGAGTGAGATGATATCTCATTGTGGTTTTGATTTGCAGCTCTCTTATTGCCAGTGATTTTGAGAATTTCTTCTTGTGTCTGTTGTCCATTTGAAAGTCTTCCTCTGTGATAACTCTTTCTATATCTTTTGAGCACTTTGTAATCTGGTTATCAATCTTTTTCTTGTGGAGATCCATGTCCAAGTTCTTTTTGTTTCTATGGAGTATTCAAATTATTTTTGTACCTACAACCAGGAGAAGATAACGTAGCTGAATGGGATCTTCTAAGACTCAAATCCCTATGCGCATCCAAAAACTTCTCCAATAGGGTAAAAAGGGAAGCCACTGACTGGGAAAAAGTATTCGATAATAAAATATCAGATAAGGGACTTATATCCAGAATTTATGAAATACTTGAGCACCACAACAAGATAAAGGTAAATAA
>NW_006400060.1:2371557-2393676 GCF_000299155.1 Elephantulus edwardii
AAAAAAAAACCCCAAATTATTTTTGTATGTTCATTTTGCTAAGTTGGTCAATCACGTCCAGTAATTTTTTTGCTGAGTTTTTGGATTTTATCGAATAGGTTCTGCATGTAGAGACAATTTTCCTTATTCTTTGCCAATTTGCTTGATCTTTATTTTCTTTCTTTGCCTTATTGCTTTGGTGAGAACCTCCAATACAATATTAAACAGGAGTGGTGATAAGGGGCAGTCTTATCTGGGTCCTATTTACATGGATCATGCTTGTAGTCTTTCTCCATTGAGAGTAATGCTGATGGTTTTGTATATAAGTTTTTAATTATGTTGAGGAATTTATCTTCTATTCCTATTTTGTTGAGTATTTTTATCAGTAAAGGGTGTTGAATTTTGTCAAATGCATTTTCTGAATTGATGATGTGATATGTGGTTCTTTTTCTTTAAAAAAATTGATGTGGTGAATGACATTGATTGTTTTCCTTATGTTGAACCAACTTGCATATTTGGTATGAATGCCACTTAATCATGATGAATGATTTTTAAATATAACACTGGATTCTGTTGGCTAGGTTTTGTTGATAATTTTTGTATTTATGGTCATGAGTGATATTGCTGTTGTTGTTAGGTGTCATCAATTAACATATGAACCATAGTGAACAACAGGGCTGAGTTGCAGTTACTGTGTCAGTCCATCTTGTTAAAGGCCCTCCTCTCTTTCACTTAGCTTTCAAAACATAATGTCCCTCTCCAAGAAACAGCTTATTTTAGAAACATTTTCAAAGTATGTACAGATGAAGATTTATTATTTTTGCTCCAAGAAGCACTCTGTCCACACTTTCTCCAAGACTTATCTGTTCTTTTGGTAGTCTATAGGGCATTTAATACTCTTCTCCAGCACCACAGCTCAGAGGAATAAATTATTTTTCTGTCATCTTTATTCCTTGTCCAGCTTTATAATGCACAGCAAGTGATTGAAAAGACTATGGCTTGAATCAGGCCCACCTTAGTCTTCAAACTGACATCATTGCGCCTCAGTAATTTGGATGTATCCCTGACTGCAGACATTATGAATGCAATACATCTCCTGATCTCTTGACTGCTGGTCCCAAGGATGTTGATTGTGGATCCAAGTAAGATGAAATTGTTAACAATTTTGATTTTTCTTCATTTATCATGATGTTGGGAGATTTAATGTCAGCTGAATCCGAACTCTGGCTCCTTGAGCCATGGCGGGTTTGAGGACTCGGGGGAATTTTGTTGTTCTTTGGGCCCCAAGTGGGGGTCGGGAGAGCGGACATGCCAGATGAACTGGGGGTCTGGCGGAAGGGCTTTGCCAGCATTTGGACGTGGCAGGGTTGGTTAGATCCTGATGTGTCAAATGCGTTAATGGTTGATTACCCAATGCTGACAGAGAGTGGGGTGGAGCTCCCCTATTAAAACAAGCTTGGAAGGAGGAGTGGCATCCACTTCCATAATAGCTTGCCTCCGGAAACCCTATGAACCTGGAGAGAGGATGAGAGACACCCAAGCGTTGAGCACTCTCCTTCACAAGGTCGCTATGAGTTGCCTGCAACTCGACGGCACTTAACAACAACAACAACATTATGATGTTGCTTATCAGCACAATGATAAAGATTTTTGTCTTATTGATGTTGAGACACAATCACATTAAAGGCCATAACTTTGTTCTTTTACAGCATTTTGAATCCTCCTCACTTACAGCAAGCAAGATTGTGTGGTGTGCATAACGCAGATGCATAATTGTTGATGAGTCTTCCTCTGATCCTGACATCATATTCTTCTTCTTAGAGTCCAGCTTCTTGTGTGATTTGCTCAGCGTACAGACTGAATAGGTATGCAGAAAAGATACAACTCTGGCATACACCTTTCCAGATTTTAAATTATGTGGTGTTACCTTACTCTGTTAGGGGAAACAGTTCCTTGGTCTAGATATAGGTTTTACGTGAGTATAACTAAGTGCTCTGAGATTCTCATTCTTTTCCGTGTTAGCCATAGTTTCTTATGATCCACAGTCAAATGTGTGATGAGGGATATTGTTTTTTGTTGTTATGTGCCGTTGAGTCAACTAAGACTCAAAGCAATATGCACAATAGCTTTGAACCCTATTCTTTCTTGAGCCAATCACACTGTCTCTGACAAACCTACCTTCATTACCTCATTTATTGTGTCAATTCATCTCATCCTGGGTCTTCCTCTCCTGTGTTGTCCTTCCAAGCCACCAATCATGATATCCTTTTCCAAAGACAGGTCCTTCCTGGCTGTTGTTGTTGTTTGTTGCCGTCGAGTCATAGACGACTTATAGCGACCTTGTTCGTACATAGAGTTTCCGGAGGCAAGACATTTCGAAAGTGGATGCTGCTCCTGCTTTCAGGCTTGATTCAGTCGGGAAGCTCCAGCCAACACTGTCCACCATGGATACCCATTACCACGATTGGCACATCACTGTCACAGTGTTCAGCATCACAGCAACCACAAGTTGCCTCGGTACAGCAATGCACAGACCAGTGCTATACCACCTAGAAGAACGTTTGATAGGAAAACAATTTGAACCTGGGCGAGGGCCACAGATGAAAATCACCCACCTTCGGCTTGGTAGCATAACTTCCTTTCCACTAGGCCAATGTAGCTCTCTCTTTCCTGGCTACATGCCCAAATTATGTGAGGCAGAGCCTCAAAATCCTTGCCTCCAAGGAGCAGCTTGGTTTCATTCTTTCCATGACAGACTTGTTCTCCTGGCAGTCCATGGTATGTTCAATCCCAGCACCACAACTCAAAGACATTGATTCTTCTCTTAGTCATTGTCCAGTTCTCTGATGCATGGCAAGTAATTGCAAAGACTGGTGGCCTAGTAGCAAGAAGCTGCACTGCAATCCCAAAGGCCACCAGTTTGAGGCCACCAGCTACTCTGCAGGAGAAGGATGGGCAATCTCCTTTTTTGAGATTAAGTGCCTCTGAAAACCCATTGGAGGGTCAGCTATGGGTCAGTTTTGAATCTATGATACACAACAACAACAACATGGCTTAGATCAGGTGCACCTTAGTCTCCAGACTGACATTGTTGCTCTTCAGCAAGACCCTTGACAGCAGATTTTCCTAACCATGTTTTGATTTGCTGACTGCTGATGCCAAGAGTGTCACTTATGGAAATGAGCAAACTAAAATTGTTAACAATCTCAATCTCTTCTCCATCTATCACGATGCTGCCAATCAGCCCAGAGGTGAGAATCTTCACCTTCTTGATGTTGAACTTCAATCCATATTGCCAAGAACAGTCTTTGACCCTTTGCAGCAAATGCTTCAAGCCTTCCTCAGTTTCCGCAAGTAAGGTTGTATTATATGCATAACTCAGGTTGTGTTGATGAATCTTCCTCCAGTCCTGATGTCACATTCCTCCTCATAAAGTCTAGCCTCTCGAATGACTGGTTCTGCACATAGACTGAAAAGATATGGGGATAGGATCCATCCCTGATGCATTATTTTTTCTGATTTTAAACTATGCTTGCTCTGTTCTGACAACTGTTTTCTGGTCCAAGTATATTTTGCATGAGCACAATCAGGTGTTCTTCTCAAGGCTAGCCACAAATTCTTGTGATTCACACAGTCAAATGCCTTTGCATAGTTGATGAAACAGAGATAGATATTCCTCTGGTATTCTCTGCTTTTAGCCAAGATCCATCTAACATTGATAATGATGTCCCTAGTGTCGCGACTTCTTATGAACTCAGCTTCTAATTCTGGTAGGTCTCTATAGATGTACTATTCCAGTAGCTTTTGGATAATATTCAGCAGGATTTTGCTTACATGTGATACTAGTGATATCATTTGACAATTTCCATTCTCTGTCAAGTCACCTTTTTGGGGATAGGAATAAATATGGATATCTTCCAGTTAGATGTCCAGGTAGTTGTCCAGCTTTCTTGGCACAACCTGGTGAACACATCCAGGGCAGCATCTGTTTGTTGAAATATGCCAATTTATAGTCCATCATTTCCTGGGGCTTTGGTTTTTGCCAATTCCTTCAGAACAACTTGAACTTCATCACCATTGCCTCTTGAACATCATAGAATACTTCTCTGTCAGCCAGTTCTTTTTGGTATAGTGACTCTCTGTACTCCTTCCCACTTCTTTTGATGCTGCCTAGACCATTCAATATGTCTTTGCCTAACTCTGATATCAGTGTTTGGTACACTTGTTTTCTAGATGAATTTGGGAGTATTCCATCTTTCTTTATATTCTCAAATGCTTTGAGCAGAATTAGTATCAGCTCTTTTTTAAATGTTTGATAGAATTCTCTGTTGATGTTGTCTGGACCAAGACTTTTTGTTGTTGCTGTTTAAGAGTGTTTTTTTTGCAAGTTCAGTTGATTCTTTTATAGTGTTGCTGTTGTGTACTGTCAAGTTGGAACCATAATTGATGTTGCAGCGGGTTTTCAAAGACAGGAAATTACGTGGGAGGAGTTTGCCTTTCTTTCTCCCATGGAGTAGCTGATGAGTGTGTATTTGAACAGCTTACCTTTGTATTGGCAGCAAAATTCTTTATTACTAAGTCACCAGAGCTTCCTGATCCTTTTGTGATGATGTTGTACCCTCAAGTTGGAACTGACCCAAAGCTGATCATCCGGCAGATTTTCAGAGGCAGTTAATCGCAGAGGAGGAGAAACTGGTAGAGTAGAACTGTCTGCCTTCAGTATTACAGTGCAGCTCCTTGCCACTAGGCCACCAGTGTTCCCTGGTCTGTTAAAAATAGATCTTTTCAGATAAACATTCTACTTCTGTCTGTTAGTTTAGGTAGGCAATGGATTTTTTTTTTAATTTTGTTGGTTCGCATACAAAATTTGCATACGTTGTGTTTCACACTTTCTTCTTTCACATTGAATTTCATATAATCATTTCCATACATTGTCGAGATGTTTTTAAAACTTTTTTCTTTTCTACTGGATTGCTTATAAAGTTCGTATACACTATGTTTCACACTATTCTTCATTCACATTGCATTTTATACAATCATTCCCATGCATTATGTTTTCTAAATTTAATCACCATTGGACTATGCCCATAATTATCCTATCTTTTCAGGTCCCTGCTAGATCTTTCCTATTTCATTTACTCCCTCTCTCGATTCACCAAATTGTGAAACTCTGCAATTTTGTCCCTACCCATCCTCATTCCTCTGCCCCTACCCTTTCCCCCCCTTAGGTCCTCATACATGTTTTACTAGTTATCCTTTTGTTTTTACAATGATGATGATCTTATACAGTATTTTTCATTATGAGACTGAGTTAGTTCACTGGACAGCATAATGCTGTCCAGTCTCTCTGAAGTTATATAATAGTTTTCAAAATCATTCCTCCTGTGTGCTATATAGTATTCTATAGTTTGAATGTACTACATTTTTTTAAAATCCATTTGATTGTGGTTGGACATCTGGGCTGTTTCCATGTTCATGTGATTGTGAATATCGCTGCTATGAACATTGGAGTACAAATCTCTATTTGTGTCTCAGTTTTAATTTCCTTGGGATATATTACAAGCAGTGGATTGGCTGGGTCATATGGAATTTCTATGTTCAATTTTTTTTAGAAAATGCCAAACTGCCTTCCAAAGTGATTGTACTATTTTACAATCTTATCAACAATGTATGAGAGTTCAATATCTCCACATTCTCTCCAATATTTATTGCTTACTGTCCTGTTAAATTTTGGTACTGCTTAGCAATGTCTTTTTAAAACGTATCCACTTACTGTAGGTTTTCAAATTTCCTGAGATATGGATCATCATAGTACTTTGATATTATATTTTTATTTCCATAAGTTCTATTGTAATGTCGTGCATGTAATTTATGAATCCTGTTACTTGTTCCTTCTCCTTTTTATTTGTTAGATTTTAGAATATATCAATTTTATGAGTCCTTTCAGTCTTGCCAATTCTTCCTACTATTTTTTTGGTTTGTTTTATTTATACTCTTTACTATTTCCTTTCTTCTGGAGACTGTAGACCTTTTTTTTGCTCTGGATGGGAAAGAGCAAAATTTTACCTTAGATGACTACCCTTAAACTTTTTTTATTTGTTACTTTGTTGTTATGTGCCATCAAGCCACTTGTGACTCATAGCAACCCTATGTACAACAGCCCTAAACTCTGCTCTGTCCTGTGCCAATCACACCGTCTCCGACACACCCACCCCGATTACCCCAGTCATTGAATCAATCCACATCATAGAGGGTCTTCCTCTCCTCCAAGGAGCAGCCTGGTTTAGCCCTCTCCAGGATGAACCTGTTTGTTTTCTTAGCAGTCCATGGTATGCTCAATACTTTTCTCCAGCACCACAGCTCAGAGGCATCAAATCTCCTTCTATCCTCCCATTTAAACATTGTCCAGCTCTCGATGCATAACAACTGATGGCAAAGACCATGCCCTATGTCAGACGCACCTTAGTCTCCAGAGTGACACCATTGCTCTTCAGTACTTTGGAGAGGTCCCTAACAGGAGACTTTCACATCACAGTACGTCTTTTAATTTCCTGGCTGCTGGTGCCAAGAGTGTTGACTGTGGAGCCAAGCAAACTAAAGCTGTGAATTATCTCAATCTCTTCACCATCCATCCTGATGGTGCTAATTGGTCCAGTGGTGAGAATCTTTGATTTCTTGATATTGAGCCTTAATCCATATTTTCTGCAGCAAGTGCTTCAGGTCCTCCTCAGTTTCAGCAAGCGGGGATGTATCATCTCCATAACTTTATGCTTTTTTATTTATTTTTTAAAAAACCTATTCATGCCTGTTTCCCATCTTGCAAGATGGCTAATGAAGTCTGAAGCAAGCCTGAAGCCAAGAAAGCAGATGCCAGTGGCAAAGTTAAAAAGGTCAAGTTGTTGTTGTTTTGTACATTTTAGTTGGAACCAACCCACAGCTGACTCTCTGGTGGGTTTTCAGAAGAAGTAAATCGTACAGGTGATTTCCTAGCCTTCTCCTGTGGAACAGCTGGTGGATTCCAACCTCATGCCTTCAGGATTGCAGTGAAACTTCTTGCCACGCTCAAGAAAGAGAAACCCAGCAGTAGAATTTCTGGGTCAAATGGTATTTCTACTTCCAACTTTTTGAGAAAGTGCTAGACTGCCTTCCATGGTGATTGCACAATTTGACACTCCTATCAGCAGTGAATAAGGGTTCCAATCTCTCCACAACCTTGCCAGCATTTGTTATTTGCTACTCTGTTGAACTTTGCTATTGTTACTAGGGTGACATGACAGCTCATATTTGGTTTTTGTGTTTTGAGTTTTGGTGTGGGTTTTGGTTTTTTTTTCCCTGAGAGCTAGGGACTTGGAACTTTTCTTCATTTGTTTGTTTGCCATCTGAATGCCTTCTTTGGTGAAATGTCTATTCATATATTGTGCCCATTTTGCAATTGGACTGTTTACCTTATTATTGATGAGGTGCTTGAGCATTCTACAAAGTATATGTATTTTTCTAAGTGGCATAGCATTGGTCTGTCAATTTGCTGTATTGAGGGTTGCTATGATACTGAACGCTGTGCCACTGGTGTGTCAAATGCCATAATGGTTACCCATGGTGGATCGTGTTTGGTGGAGCTCCCAGATTAAGAAAGACTTGGAAGTAGGAGTGGCATCCACTTCCTAAACAACATGCCTCTGTAAACTCTATAAGTTAGGTAGTTATAGAACGGTGTATAGGTCTTTCAGATCTTTTGTTCATAGTCGTGCTCGACTGGATGGCACTTAATAACAACGTATCTATTTTAGATATGAGTCCCTTATCAGCTATGTCACAACCAAATATGTTTTCGCAGTCTGTGGGTTTCCTTTTTACCCTGTTGGAGAAGTTTTTTGATGTGCAGAGCACCTAAACAGATATATATGTACACCCATGTTTACTGCTGCCTTATTATCAATAGCAAAGAGATAGAAGCAACCCAAGTGCCTATCGACAAATGAATGGCTAGAAAAACCTATGGTATAGGACGGTGGTGGTGGCGGTGGCAACAGCGGGATGGGTTGTGCGTTGTGCACAGGGTGAGAACGAGGGTCGGTAGCAGGCGCCGTTACCACCAGCTACCATGGGGAACATGTTGGTCCAAGCTTGCTGTTTGCTGGACCACCGCTGAGCCTGCGCCTGCCCCCGCGCCGCCCGGCTTCATACTTCCACCTGGGGGCCGGGACCAGCGCTTGGCGAGGTTTGGAAGGACGCCCAGGACCACAGCCGGAAGCGCTGTAGGGGCCACAGACAATGGGTCCTGCGGCTGCCTGACAAACCCTAACATGTTCGAAGAGTGTGACCAGAAGTGTAAGGAGCTGCTTCCTATTCAGATGGAAGGTGTCAAGCTCACAGTCAAAAACAGTTAAGTAATCACATCCAGATGCCACACAGTAGCCCTCAACACCGCTGGGGAATCCAACTACCACCTTGGAGTGACGTCATGTGTCCACACAGCTGAGTTTCACAGAGGCGTTCCCTGTGCTGGTGGGTGACATAGATAACAGAAGCAGCCTCGAAGCTCATGTCATTCACCAGCTGGGCCCATTCAGACCCAGTAGTCCAAGTTTGTGAACTGGCAGGTGGACGGGGAGTACCAGGGCTCAACTTCACCGTAGTTGAAACCCTGGGGAATCCGGATGTCCTAGTGAGCTCAGGCATCCTCATGGCCCAGTACCTCCAGAGCATCACGTGCCTGGCTCTGGGTGGAGAGCTGGTCTTCATCCTTGGCCGGGGAGAAGGTGTGGGGGAGGAGGACACTGTCATGTCTCTAGCTGGGAAATCCATATTGAACAACTGGTTAGCAACAATAACACTGGACCAGGCTGGCATGTACCCCACGTACTGTCACAAAGCCAGCGACCAGTTGCAAGTGGATGTGGGGTTTGAGGCCAGCATGAGGATGCAGAACACGAGTGTTTCTTTTGGCCATCAACTGGACTTGCCCAAGGCCAACATCCTCTTCAAAGGCTCTGCCTCAAGAACAAGTTCCAATGTGGCTTAGGCCGCCCTGCTAGCTGCAGAGGCGAGTCCTGAGCTGCCTCTCTCTCCCTTCCTTGCCCGTTGGTGGTTGGGAGGGGGGCAGCGGAAAGTAGGGGCCCCATCACCCCAGCAGAGGAGGGTGTTGTAGATGCGAAGGGCATCAGGATGCTGAGCAGGAGGCTGCACCCCAAGGTTCCTGGGAAGGATTCCAGAAGGGACACACAGGATGCAGAAAACCAGGGCCAGACGACCTCAGGGAGGAGATTCTCCTCCCCAAGAGTACCCGGCAGGCCCCTCCGCAGGGCATCCCTCGTCAGCCCACTCAGTCCTCTCCTGCTCACAACTAGGTATAACTCATGTTTGGAAGTTATGGAAGCATTGGGACATTTTACAGGGGGAAAAACCCCACCCAACAAAAAATATACACGGAAAAAAGTTAAAACAACTCCACCCCAAACAAACTGGGGTATATTAATACAACGAAATCCTATGCAGCACTGAAAAACAAAGAACTCATAAAATATTACACAACATGGGTGACCCTGGAGGACATTATGCTGACTGAAATATCTCAGTCACA
The DNA here is from genome assembly GCF_000299155.1 of Elephantulus edwardii. Taxonomy (NCBI): domain Eukaryota; kingdom Metazoa; phylum Chordata; class Mammalia; order Macroscelidea; family Macroscelididae; genus Elephantulus; species Elephantulus edwardii. The sequence goes on from NW_006400060.1 coordinate 2,381,117, forward strand.
AAAGGACAAATACTACATATTACCACTGTTATAAAATAGGACTGATATGAGGGTTGGGGGAAAACTAAGAAAAGAGGGGATAAATCATAAACACTGCATTGGAACAGACTAAGGAAAGAACTGTTTAAAAGGACTATGTGATTAGGCATTATTTGTATAACAACAGTCCAGATAAGAGGTGCATAGCAAAGTGGATTGGGAGGAGGGGGGAGGGGAGGGAGGAAGTTATGCAGCAATGAATGAATATTTTGTTTTTAAAAAAGTGAACTGGCAGGGTAAGGAGGAAAATGTACAACAATGAAAGAATGAAAATCCAGCTTTTCTGTAAACTTTTTTTGCAAGCTTTTCCGTAAACAATTAAAAAAAAAAAGAAAAGGAGAAAAGAAAGGGAAGCCCGACTTCAAGTCCAAGGAATCGACAGGTATTCCAGATGGGCAATGTATTCCAAGAAAGCTTGCTACTGTCACAAAGCCAGTTGGTAGCGACAAGAATTGTGGTACCTGAGTGGTTAAACTTTGCAAAAGATCTAGATATTACCCTACTGAAGACGTGCTTCAGAAACTGTTGAGCCAGGGTAAGAACCCTTCAGTCAGCACATGAGGAAGCTGAGCTCTAGCATCACAAGCTGGACTTTTCTGATAATCCTCAAGGGGCAACACAGAGCAGTTTTCTTGAAGCAGCCAAATAGTGGCTTGCTCCTTGTGACCTGGCCTCTGACCTTCAGTTGAGTTCCTCTGTGGAGAACACACCAGAAATTTGTCATTGCCACCTCCACTAAAGCTTACACCAGTGATGTGAAAATCCTAAAACCTCTTACTGATGCTTACTTCAACAAGAAGCAGTTGAGGTTGCCCAGACTCCAGAAGGTGTCTTCCACACAGAGAAGGAAAACTATTAGCTTACAAAGCAGCACAAGGTTGATCAGAAAGCTGTGAACTTCTGTATTTTACAAAAATTCAAGGCCATACCTCAGCTCAAAAGCTACCTGCGTTCTTTATTCTCCCTCACCAATGGAGTTTATCCTCACAAATTGGATCTAGATTTCTTGCAAAGGATCTAATTAACATTTAAAGACAACAAACAAATCTGTTCTGGAGAAGATGAAGCTAACTTGCTCTCTGGAGGCAAGGATTTTGATGCTCCATCCCACATAGTTTGGACATGTTGCCAGAAGGGACCAGTCCTTGAAGGACATCATGCTTGGAAGAGTTGAGGGACAAAGCAGGAGAGAAAGGCCCTGCATGATATGGATTGACACAGTGACTAGGGTAATAGGAGCAGATATATCCAAGACAGTGAAACTGGATCAGGATAGGCCACAATTGAAAGCGATTGTGCATATGGCTGCTATGAGTCACATGTGATTTGATAACACATAACAACAACAACAACCACCAAAGTAAAACAACAACAATAAATAAAAAACAACAACAACCAAACCTTCCACTCACTTATTCATCTAGGGAGCTCTGGTGGCTTAGTGGTAAGAAGTTGAGCTGTCAATCCAAAGTTAGACGGTCAAATTCACAAGCTGCTTTGTGGGAGGAAAATGGACATTCTTTTCCTGTGTGATTTATAGCTCCTAAAAACCTGCTGGAGGGTCAGCTATGAGTTGGTTTCAACTTGATGGTTCATAACAACAAAAAGCCTATCCACCAAAAATAGGATATAGAGCACTATCTTTGGGGATTATGTTATGCAAATTGAGTGTGAGGTACCCCACAACTATGGTCCTGAACTTCCAGACCCAGTGACTCATTCCTTTAAGATTTTGGTTATAGCTAATAAGATTTCATAATTTGTCCCCTATTGCTCTATTATATTCTTGGATTTAGTCACAATACATGCAGACACATATGTGAGAATATAATTTGCAAACTGAACTAGTAGTGGATGTGGTTTCATTCACCTTTCCATTTTTCCTGTCAATCTATATGTCCCTTTATAGATCAATGTCTGTTGTTTTGTTACTGTGTTCAATTGTGTATTTACCTTTGAAGTCTTTGTGTTAAAAATTTATTTTTATTTTATATTGGTTTGCATACAAAATTCATAAAACTTGTGTTTATTTTATATACATTATGTTTCACACATTCCTTCATTCACATTGTTTCATACAATCATCTATACACTATGTTTTGCAAAATTAATAACATTTGATTTATGCCCACTAAAACCCTACCTTCTCATGTAGCCACTGGATCTTTCTTAATTCTTTCACCCTCCCCCTCCAACCATCAATCTCTGAGACTTCATTTTTCCCCCCTCTCAGCATCCTTTGCATTTTCCCCTAACTCCCTTTGGACTTTTGTATACATCTTACTCATAATCCTTCTATTTATACAATAATGATTTTATGTCCATATGAGACTGAGTTAATTCACTCAACATAATGCTCTCCAGTCTCTTCCATGTTATACAATATTTCTTGAAATCATTGTTCCTGAGTACTACAGTATTCCAACCTGTAAATGTATCACAATTTCTCAGTCCATTCGTTTGTTGATGAACATTTGGACTGTTTCCATGTTTTTTGCTATAGTGAACATCAGTGTACGAATTTGTTTTTTGTCTCAGTTCCATTATCCTTTGGATATATTCCTAGTATTAGAATAACAGGGTCATATGAAATCTTTATGTTCAGCCTTTTGAGGAAATACCAAACTACCTTCCAGAGTTGTTGTACTTTTTAAAAATCCTACCAGCAGTGTATGAGAGTTCCAGTCTCTTCACACCCTATCCAACATTTATTGTTTGCTTTCATATTAAACTTTGCCACTGTAGTCTTTACTTGTTGTGCAGTTATCAGCGTCTTCTTTTTCCTTAATGATTATCCTTCCCCCTCTCCCAGTATATTGCTTTCCCCTTCACCCAATATACTACGTGTCTATTATTTATTCAGTAATTTTTCTCTCCCCTATTCTCCCAATTAGGGAGCTATGTTGGCTTAGTATAGGGAACTCTGGTGACCTAGTGGCAAGAAGCTGTGCTACAATCCCGAAGGCATGCAGTTTGAGGCCACCAGTTGCTCCGTGGGAGAAGGATGGGCAATCCCCTCCCATGGGATTAATTGTCTCTGAAAAGTCATCAGAGGGCTAGCTATGGTTCTGACTCTACAGTACACAACAACAGTACGGTGGCTTAGTATAGGGAGCTCTGGTAGTCTAGTAGTGAGAAACTGCTGCAAACTCGAAGGCAAGCTGTTCAGATCCATCAGCTGCTCCACAGGAGGATGGGAAATCTCCTCCCATAAAAGTAACTGTCTCTGAAAATCTTCCAGAGGGTAAGCTACGGTTCAAATTCTGACTAGAAGGTACACAACAAAAGTGGCTTAGTATAGAGACAGGATGCATCCCTGATGCTCTCCTATCCTGATTTTTTTTCTTTTTTTTTAAATTTAGGTTGTTTATTTTTCATTTCAATGAACATCTACAGAGATTTTGGGATTTCATTCATTCATTGTTGCACCCTTCTCCCCGCACAAACCCCTCCCCCCTCCCCCCCATTTGCTCCTCTCCTTGAAAAGCAAAAGAAAAACTCCCTCATTGGTACACAATCCCCCCCTGCACCTCCCCAAACCCCACCCCCTACCCCCAAATATAATCCACTCTGCAACCCTCATTGCATACTCCTACGATAAAAATAATGCCCTAAAATATAATACTTTCAGACTATTCTCTCCCCCATAGACCATACTCTGTTCTGGTGACTGCTTCCTGGGCCAAGTGTAGGTTTCGCATAAGGACAATCAAGAATTCTGGGGTTCCCAATATTCTCAAAGTTAGCTACAATTTGTTGTGACCTACACAGTCAAATGCCTTAGCATAGTCAATGAAACACAGAGATTCCACTGGTTGGTACTCTCTGCTGTCAGACAAGAACAATCCAACATTTGTAATAATGTCTCTAGTGCTGCGGCCTCTTCTAAACCTAGCTTGTATTTCTGATAGTTCTCTGTTTTAATCTATTTTGGATAATCTTCAGCAGAATTTTGCTTGCAAAGGATATTGGTAATATTGTTTGATAATTTCCACACTCTGTCAGGTCAACTTTTTTTAAAAAGGGAACAAGTATGGATCTTTCAGTCAACTGACTAAGCAGTTCTTCTCCAGATTTCTTGGCACAACCTGGGTAGCATGTCCAGGGCAGCATCTTTTGTTAAAATATGTCATTTGATATTCCATTAATTCCTGGGGCTTTATTTTTTGCCAAGTCCTTCAGAGTAGCTTGAGCTTCCTTCTTTATCATCATTGCATATTGATCATATGTTCTTTCTTTAAATTCTTCTGTGTCAACAAATTCTTTTTGGTACAGTGAATCTGTACACTCCTTCCATCTTCTTTTAATGTTTTCTGGATAATTTCGTATTTTACCCATAGCACTCTTGCAGCTTGAATTTGTTCTTTAGTCCCTTTAGCTTAAGAAATGCCAAGTGAGTGCGACCCTTTGGATTTTCCGACTCCAGCTTTTTGCACTTTTCATTATAATACTTTATTTGTCTTCTTTTACTGCCCTTTAAAATCTGTTCAGCTCCTTAACTTCTTGATTTCTTCCCTTTGCTTTGGCTTTTCAGCACGCTAATGCAACATTCAGAGTCTCTTCTGATATCCACCTTGGTCTTTTCTTCCTCCTGTGTCTTTGTAATGACGTTTTGCATTTTTTATGGATGATATTCTTCATATCTCATTCGGTCTTAGTTCTATAGTATTCAAGGCCTCAAACCTGTTCCTGAGATGGTTTTTAAATTCAGATGGGATAGACTAAAGGTTAGATTTTTCCCCCTGTGGATTTGATTTAAACTGCATAGTTCAAAATTAGGAATGAAGTGCATCAAGAATATGTCCTATCTCCATACCCTTTCAATCTATATGCAAAACAGATCATTCAGAAGCCTGAACTTTATGAGGAGGAATGTAGCATCAGGATTGGAAGAAGATTCATCAACAACCTGAGTTATGCAGATGATAGAATCTTGTTTGCTGAAACAGGAGAATCTGCAGAGTTGGCTGTCAGGGACATCTCCAAAGTACTAGGGTTTAAGGTATGCCTGATCAAGGCCATGGTCTCTGCAATTACTTGCTATGGACCAGAGAATTGGACAATGACTAAGGATGACAGAAGAAGAATTGATGCCTTTGCGTTGTGGTGCTGGAGAAAAGTATTGAATGTACCATGGACGGCCAAGAGAACAAACAGGTCTGTCCTATCCTGGAGAGGATGAAACCAAGTTTGTCCTTGGAGGCAAGGATTTTGAAGCTCCGTTTTACATGGTTTGTGGACATCATGCTTGGAAGGGTAGAGAGACAGTGCAGGAGAGAAAGACCCTGAATGTGATGTAACTGGGTAATGGAGATAGATGTGTTGGAGACAGTAAGACTGGTTCAGGATATGATGAAGTTCAAAGCTATTGTACTATTGTATGGTCACTGTGAGTTGCAGGTGACTCGATGGCACATAACAACAACACCATAGATGCTTAGCTGTAAGGTATTATCCTACCAATGCAAAGGTATGTGGTTTAAATCCATATACTGAGCAGAAAAAGAGGGATAATCTCCTCCCATTCCACTTATTGCCTGAAATCTTGATAGAGGGCCAGCTATGGGTCAATTTTTACTTGATAGTACACAACCACAATCTTCCCATCCCTGTTAAGCATCAAAGAATCTTTCTTTCTATGTGTAAATTTTTCCTTTTTATGGTAATGCAGTCATACATTATTTGTCTTTTTGTGATTAACTTACTTAACTTAGAATAATGTCCATTTGATTCCTTCATGTTATGAGATGTTGTAAGGAGTTATCATTATTCTTTAGTTTTGACAATATTTCATTGTATATATATATTGCAGTTTATTAATTCACTCATTGATGGATATTTGGGTTATTTCTATCTCTTCTACTGTAAATAATGCTGCAATGAACAAGGATGTGCTTATATTTGTTCATGTATATTCTTTAGAATATACACCTACTAGTGGCACTTACTTGCTGAAAGCTATAAGGACTTGAAGCATTTGTTGCAGAAGGTCAAGAAATGCAGCCTTCAGTATGGATTGCATCTCAATGTAAAGAAAACACTGGACCAATAGGCAATGTCATGCTGGATGGAAATGAGATTGAAAAATATCATAAGCTTCATCTTGCTTGGATCTACAATTAACACCCTTGCTACCAGCAGTCAGGAAATCAGTAGATGCATTGCACTGGTAAAATCTGCAGTTAGGGATCTCTCCAAATTAATGATATCAGTTTGAGGACTAAGATGTGTCTGATTCAGGCCGTAGTCTTTCCAATCACTTGCTGTGCATCTGAGAGCTAGACAATGAATAAGTATGACAAAAAAAAAGAATTGATACCTCTGAGCTGTGGTATTGGAGAAGAGCACCGAACATCCCATGGACAGTCAAAAGAACAAACAGATACGTCTTGGAGAGGGTGCAGCTGGAGTGCTCTTTAGAGGCAAGAATGATGAGGCTTTGCCTCACATAAATTGGCCATGTTGCTAGGAAGGGCTGTTCCTTGAAAGAGGGACATGATGCTAGGAAGGGTGGAAGGTTGGCAAAGGAGAGGAAGATCCTCAACCAGGTGGACTGATACTGTGACTACCACAAAGGGCTCTTGTGTGTCAGGAAATGTGAGGATGGCACAGGATAGAACCGGGTTCAGATCTTTTGTTCATAGGGTTGCTATGAGTCATATTCCACTCGACGGCACCTAAATACAACAACAAGTGACATTGTTGGGGAGCTCTGGTGATGTAATCTGTAAAGTTGCATCATTAACCCCAAATCTACACCTTTCTGGCTGTTTAAGTCCACCAGTGGCTCTGCAGAAGATCGCAAGCTCGTGTAATTTACAACTTTAGAAACCCAATGGGAGTTCAACAGTGAATCAATTTTGGCTTAATGGCAATGTTGTTATATGCTGTTGAGTCAAGTATGACTCATAGTGGCCCAATGAACAATTCATCTGAACACTTTCCTAATACATGCTATCCTCACAATCTCTGACACACTCAAGCCCATTGTCACAGTCAACCAGTTCAACCCACCTGGTTTAGGATCTTCCTCTCTTTTGCTGCCTTTCCACCTGATGTTGTCATTGTTATGTGCTGTTGAAGTGGCCCTATGTACAATAGCTCTGAAGCCTGCCCTGTCCTGAGCCAATCTCACTGATTCTGACACACCTACCCCCATTGCTCTAGTCACTGTATCAGTCCATCTCATTCTGGTCTTTCTCTCCTGTATTGTCCCTCCACTCTTCTGAGCATGATATCCTTCTCCAAGGATTGACCCCTTCTGGCCACATGCCCAAAGTACTTGTGACAGAGCTTCAAAATCTTAGCCTCCAAGGAAAAACTTTGTTTCACTCTCTCCATGACAGATATATTTCTTTTTTTGCTGGTCCTTGGTATGGTCAAGACTCTTCTCCAGCATCACAACTCAAAGATATAAGTTCTTCTTTTGTCATCCTTACTCATTATCCAGTTTTCTGATGCATAGCAAATAATTGCAAAGACAGTGGACTAGATAAGGTGCACCTTCGTCTCTAGACTGACATTGTTGCTTCTCAGTACTCTGGAAAGGTCCCTGAGAGCAGATTTACCTAATGCGATTTGTCTTTTGATTTTATGACTGCTGGTGCCAAGAGTGCTGATTGTGGAGCGAAGCAAGCTGTAACTGTTAACAACCTCAATCTCTTCTCCATTCATCATGGTGTTGCCAATTGGCACAATGGTGAGAATCTTTATCCTCTTAATGTTGAGTCTCAATCCATATTGAAGACTACAGTCTTTGACCTTCTGCATGTCTTCTTCAATTTCAGCAAGCAAGGTTGTGTCACCTATGTAGGTTGTTGATGATTCTTCCCCCAATCCTGATGCCACACTCCTCCTACTAAAGCCCAGCCTCCCAAATGATCTGTTCTGCATATAGTTTGAAAAGGTATGGTGACAAGATGCATCTCTAATGCACTCCCTGATTTTGAACCATGCAGTGTTTCCATGCTCTGTACTGAGGACTACTTCCTGGTCCAAGTATAGGTTTTGCATAAGCACAATCAAGTGTTCTGAGATTCCCATTCTCCTCAAAGTTAACCACAATTTGTTGTGATCCACACAGTCAAATGTCTTTGCATAGTCAATTAAACACTCTGGTACTCTTTGCTTTCTTCCAAGATGCATCTGACATTGGTGATAATGTCTCTAGTGTCATGATCTCCTCTAAACCCAGTTTGTATTCCTGGTAGTTCTCTGTCAATACAATGTTCCAGTCGTTTCTACAACAAAATCCTTCAACAGGATTTTGATTGCATTTGATATGACTGATATTGCACAATAATTTCCATACTCTGTTGTCTTGCTTTTTTTTTTTTGAATGGGAATACATATGCATCTCTTCAAGTCAGCTGGCCAGGTAGTTGTCCTTCAGATTTTTTGGCACAAGCTGGTGAACATGTCCAGGGAAGCATCTCTTTGTTGAAATATGTCAGTTGGTATTCCATCAATTCCTGAGGCTTTATTTATTGCCATGTAGTTCAGAGCAGCCTGGACTTCTTCCTTCATCACCACTGCCTCTTGTTAAGCAATAACTATCAACATACCCAAAGTTACTATGACAATGAATGAGTGACATTGTTGGAGCAAGTGATATTTCCATTTCCAAATTTTTAAGGAAGCATGAAACTGTTTTTCACAGTGGTTGAACCATTTTACTGCTCAACTAAGCAATGCATTACAGTTCCAGTCCTACGACACCCTAACTAGCATTTGTTTTTTCTGTTTTCTTGAACTTTGGTATTGTTTTTGGACTGACAACTAATTCAGTGGTAATGGGTTTGTTGTTGATTGCCATCGAGTAGAGCATACCTTATAGTGACTCTATGAACAAAAGGGTGTACACCAGGGATGTGTCCTGTCTCCATACCTTTTCAACCTGTATGCAGAGCAGATTATCTGGGAGGGTGGGCTCTATGAGGAGAATTGTGGCGTTGGGATTCGTGGAAGATCTATTAACAATCTGTGTTATGCAGATGATACAACCCTGCTTGCTGAAACTGAGGAGGACCTTATGCATTTGCTGCAGAGGGTCAAGGACTGCATCCTTCAGTGTGGACTGAGGCTCAATGTCCAGAAGACAAAGATTCTCACCACTGGACCAACCGGTAGGATCAGGATGGATGGTGAAGAGATTGAGATTGTTCACAGCTTCAGTTAGCTCTGCTCCACTGTCAACACTCTTGGCACCAGCAGCCAGGAAATAAAAAAACCTATTGCGTTGGGAAAGTCTGCTGTTAGGGACCTCTCTAAAGTACTCAAGAGCAATGGTGTCTCTCTGGAGACTAAGGTGCGCCTGATACAGGCCATGGTTTTTGCAATCACTTGTTATGCATCAGAGAGTTGGACAATGACTAGGGAGGACAGAAGGAGAATTGAAGCCTTTGAGTTGTGGTGCTGGAGAAGAATATTGAATGTACCATGGACTGCCAAGAAAACAAATAGATTCATCCTGGAGAGGGTTAAACCAAGCTACTCCTTGGAGGCAAGGATTCTGAGGCTTCGTCTGACATACTTAGGACATGTTGCCAGGAGGGACAGGTCCTTGGAGAGGGACATTATTCTGGGTAGGGTGGAGGGACGGCGCAAGAGGGGAAGACCCTCTATGAGATGGATTGATTCAGTTACTGGGGTACTCGGGATGGGTGTGTCAGAGGCAGTGCGATTGGCACAGGATAGAGCAGGGTTTAGGGCTGTTGTACATAGGGTCGCTATGAGTCGCAAACGACTCGATGACACATAACAACAACAACATGAACAAAAGACCTGAAGTCTTTCTATAGCTATAATTTCTCAAAGTTCATAGTTTCCAGAAGCTTGTCCTTTAGGAAGTGGATATCACTTCTAAAAATAGGTTTTTAATTGGGACAATTTTATATACAACACATATCTCTAGGCTCATATATAAGTTCATAGTACTTAGAGAGGAAATTACAGACCCTTAGGAGACTGATGAAATTAATAAGCTCTTACTTTCTCTCTGTGACACACACATACACACACATACACTTACATGGCACTTAACTACAGATGTACTCACAAACTCAGGGTTGGTACAATTTCAGGTAGTCCACAGAGTTGGTCAATTGAGAACATCTATTCTAGCTCACCAAACAATCTCCATCCTCATTTCTATTACCAAGACCATATACCCAGCTCCCAACCCTTCTTCTTTGTTTCAAAGTTTTGAATTCCAATCACCAGTTAAGTGTTCGGTTAATTTTTAGACTGCAAAATTTGGTAGAACCTCTCAATGTCTTCATCTTCGGCGTTAGTGGTTGGTGTGTATAAACTTGAAAAATAGTCACATTAACAGATCTTTTGTGCATATCATCAACAGCTTTGCACTCCAGGACACACTGACATTTCTTTTTGATGATAAATGCAACCCCATTTTTCTTCAATTTGCCATCCCCAGAATAGTAGACCATATAACTGAATCAAAAATGCTAGGATAAGTCTATTTCAACTCATTAATTCCTATGATATTGGTCTTTATATGTTCTATTTAATGTTTTACAATTTTCCATTTTCCTTCAGGGAGCACCAGCTGTGTAATCTGTAGGCAGTTGTACTGCTACTCCTAAATCCATGTTTCTCTGGTGGATCAAACACACCAGCAGCTCCAGAGGAGAAAGATGAACAAGCTCCTCCCTCACGGTTTACAGTCTCAGAAAACTACTGGAAGGTTAGAGATAAGTGGATTCCAACTCCACAGGAGTGAGAATTTTTCTAGGTTCATGCTTCATACACTCCACATTCTAGATATCAATGAATATTTACCATGGTTTCTCCTCACTTTAAGCCTTGCTATACCTGTAAATGAAAGTCTTGCATTGGTCAGAAGCTTTATTCCATGTACACCCATGTTTATCGCGGCTTTGTTCACAATAGCAAGGAGTTGGAAACAACCTACTTGCCCATCAACGAATGGATTGAGAAGCTGTGGTATATTTACACAATGGAATACTACGCTGTATTGAAAAACAAGGAACTCATGCAATATTATTAAAAATAGGTGACCCTGGAGGACATTATGCTGAGTGAATTATCTCAGTCACAAAAGGACAAATACTGAATGGTGCCACTGTTGTAAAACAGGACTGACATTGGGGTTGGGGGGAGACTGAGAAAAACTGGATAAATAATGTATACTGCATTGAAACAGATGAGGGAGAAAACTGCTTATAAGGGATATGTGATTAGGTATTTTTGTCTTGATTGGAGTCCAGAGTGAAGCCTGCATAATTGAGTGGACCTCGGGGGAGGGATTGTAAAACAATGAAAGAATTTTTCTTTTGCTTTTCCAAGAGGGGAGTGTATGGGGGGAGGGGCGAGTGGGGAGAAAAGTGCAACAAGGAATGAATGGAAATCCAAAGTCTCTTTAAATTTTCATTGAAATTAATAGTAAAAAAATATTAAAAAAGAAGCTTTATTCCATCCAAGCCATTGTTTTAAGGAACAGGTCGTCCCCAGTCATGTTTTTAGTGCATTTTAGTGCCTGATAAGGGCATCATCTTCTGGTAGTATATCAGACAATGTTCGATTGCTATTCATAATGTCTTCAAGGGCCCATTGTTTTATTAGCAGATGGCTGGTCTTTTTCCCAATCTTTCTTGTTTTGGAATCAATTTTTGAAACCTGTCTGCCACAGTATTGCCAATTCAAGCCTCAAAATTCAATACTGAAGGGTTCTACTGGTAAAATCTTGAATGATCCAGGAAATATCAAGAGAAGATGGAATTAATGTGCAGAGTCACTGCACCAAAAAGTATTGGTCGATGTAGAACCATTTAAAGAAATAGAATATGATCAAGTTGCTGCTGTTAAGTGCTCTAGAGTCAAGTATGACTAAAAGCGACTCTTTGAACAATAGCTCATCTGAACTCTGTCCTATTCTGTACCATCCTCCCAATCTCTGACACACTAGAGCCCATTGCTACAGTCACTGTGTCATTCCACCTGGTTGAATGTCTTCCCCTCTTTCACTATACCTCCACCTTTCCAAGTAGATGTTCCTCTCTTATGAATAGTCTCTCCTAGCAACATGCCCAATGTATGTGAAACGAAGTTTTATCATCTTTGCCTCCAAGAAGCACTCTGGCTGCTCTTTCTCCAAGACATATCTGTTTGTTCTTTTGGCAGTCCATGGGATTTTCAGCACTTTTGTCCAACACTACAGTTCAAAGGCATCAATTCTTCTTCTGTCATCTTTATTCATTGTCTAGCTCTCAGCAGCATAGCAAGTGATTGTAAAGATCATGGCCTGAATGAGGTGTCCCTCGGTCCTTAAACTAACATCATTGCTTCAAAATAATCTGGAGGAGTTACTGACTATAGAAATTGCCAGTGCAATAAGGAGTAAAATGGAGATATATTGTAGTCCTATGGAGAGAGTTTTAATTTTTAGTTATAAACGTTCCTTAATCTGCAGATTTAATGTAGTTTCAGCCCTCATCCTAATAACACTTATATTTTGTTTCTTTTTTTTTTTTTTTTTTTTT
>NW_006400060.1:2393916-2406999 GCF_000299155.1 Elephantulus edwardii
AATTCCTAGAAAAATCAGATTTCCGAGTCTCAGCAGTGAATGATCAGCCGAACGAGATTCTATGAAAGTCATCATAAGAAGCCTTTGTGGCACATACGCTTCTTGAATGTGAACACATTGAAAAAGCTCACCTTGGTGCCACAGTGCAGCTCACTGGCAGCACAACCTCAGGAAGCGTCTATGTCCAGACACAAAGTGCTTCTCGTGGGCTAAAGCAGCATCAGAAGTTCCGCTCCATTCACTCTGGGAGACACCTTTGTACACCATGATCAGCAAGGAGAGGCTGAAAACAAGAGATGATGTTGATACATAAAAATTCCTATCAATAAGGGGTTAAAGACCCAGGGCCACTTGTTTTTCAATTTGGAATTTGACTAATAAGCAGAGATGCTCTTAGTAATATATTGTGGTGGTGGTGTTGATTGTAGTTGAGTCAAGTATGACTCATAGTGACCCTATGAACAAAAGGCCTGAAGCCTTTCTGTCACTATCATCATTTATCAAATTTCATAGAGTTTCCAGAAGCAAGTTGTTTAGGAAGTGGTAAAATGAAAATTATTAGAAGTGGCTCGGAATAGAAAAGGTATTTCAGGCTTCTTTGCCATTACACTTTACATATGATAATATTTGAATATTTTTGTCACTAGTATACATTGTCTTCAGCACTCTGGTGGAATCGAGGTTAAAATGCTTTCCACCAATCTCTCCAAGGCAGAAAAATGTGGCGGCCAGCATCTTTAAAGATTTATAGCCTTGGAAACTCTATGGGACAGTTCTACTCTGTCCTATAGGACTGCTGTGAATTGAAATTATTTTACTTGGATCCACAATCAACCTCCATGGAAGTAACAGTTAAGAATCAAACAATGTATTGCCTTGGGCATATTTGTTGCAAAAGACACCTTTAAAGTGGAAAAACCCCCTGAGGACTAAAGTGTGCCTGGCTTTAACCACAGTACTTTCAATCACTTCGTGGTGTTGTTGTTAGGTGCTGTCGAGTTGAGTATGATTCAGAGAGACCCTAGGAACAACAGATCTGGGCCCTGTCCTTTCCTGTGCCATCTTTACATTTCTTGACACACTAGAGCCCATGACAGTATTCACTATCTGTCCACTTTTTTCCTATCCTCCCTCGTCTTTTGGAGATGGAGGAAATTCGAGCTTTCTATTGAAAAAGAAATATGTTTTAAGGGAACTCTGGTGTACTTGGGAACAGGAGTGGTATCCACTTCCTAAACAACAGGCCTCCGGAAACTCTGTGAACTTTGATAAATGTCAACAGTTGTAGAGGGGCTTCAGGTCTTTTGTTCATAGGGTCGCTATGAGTCAAAGGCAATCAACAACAACAACAACTGGTGTTCTGGTGAGCAAAGTGCTTCACTGCCAACCCAAAGGCAGACAGTTTGAATCCACCTTCTTGTGGAAGAAAATGGGCAATTTCCTCCTTCGCATTTTACAGCCTCTGCAAACCTGTTGGAGGGTCAACTATGAGTAAGTTCTGAGTTAAAGGCACATAAGAACAAGAAGTAAGTGTTTTGAATGCTACTGTTAGCTGTAAGCAATAGAACCACTTTCCTTGTGATACAAATAAATACATTAAAATGAATGAAGTCTTTTGGGTTTTCCCATCAAATGTAAATCCTTTTCCCCAGTAATGAAAATAACATTATTTTATTTTCACAATATTAAAGCCATTTATATTGATTTTTTAAAATAATATAAGTATTTGTTAGTAAAGTAAGATACTAATTTTTACTGTTCATCTCCTCTTCTGAGATTCTTTCTATCCCTTCAATCTCCTGCAGGGGTGTGGTTGAGGATGGGGAAAGTTGAACTTTATGACTGAGTAAAGGGGTAGGAGGCTTTGACAGGGAGCAGAGATGAGGGAAATTTTTTTTCTTTTCAAATCGTCATCTTTTGTTCTATTCAACTGGATAGATCAAAGAGACAGAATAACAGATAATATCTTTATAGAGGAAATCAGTATTTTTACAATTTTCAAAATTACTTCTAAATTGTTGAAACATATCTATCAAAATATAAATGGAACATATAAAATTTAAAAATCTAGATAGACTATCACAAAGCAATTATTCCTGGGTTGTGAACATTCTGAAAGAGTAAGAAAAGGTCAGTGATCGTAGAAACAAATGTAGCTTCTTTCCGTCAACCAAAGAAAGGAAAATTCCATTCACAGGGAGAAGGGGGCTACTTCTGGTCACTGGGGTTGGTAAAGAGTAAAATGAATGACCGGATTCGCTTTGCAGGCAAGGCAAGGGAAGGGCTGGCTGTTGCCGCACTGCAAGTGGGAGTGGTAATTGGGATTCTGAGCTCATTGGTGACATGATGCTCACGTGAGCTGGAGCCACCGAGTGCAGAAGTCCTAATCCTGGGCCTCTGGGCTTTGTTTGGTACTGTTCCATCTCCTTATTGCCTTGAGGGTTGGGTAGCCTGCGTTCCTGGGAAGGAGGAGGTGTCTGCCCCAACTCAGCAGGTCTGTGTGTAAATGGGTGAGGTTTGGGGACTTCTGCAGTGTGAGTAGTGGAGGTTGAATACCTAAGGAGATAAGGTCTGCTTTTTCTGCTCCTTGCATTATATCAATCCGTTTCTAAAATCAAAATGGTGGATTTTAGGGCCCCTATTCCAGGGGAGGCTCCACACTAGAAGGGTACACTTTGGCATCCAGAATGTTAAATCAGGAAGAGCAGGTATTAAAATTAGTGTCCTGTGTGCTGGTCCATCCACGAAATCAGAATTTTGTCTATCATTCTCCTTCTTCGTCTTACAGTAGGGTATGGTAGCTTGGAAGTAAAGACACCGTCCCGAAAACTTGCAAGTCAGTGCAAAGGTGGAATAACCCTGAGCTCCCCAAAAGAAACAGGAGTATGGGTCCATTCCTGACTCTCCAGCTATCTCCTTTCCGTTTTATACAGGAAGAAGGATCTGGTAGCATTTACAGGGAAAATGGCTACTATTCAGGATGGGAATAGATTGGGGTGGGGAACTGAAGAGATTGATTTCCTTTCCAACTAACTCCTCGGGTTTTCCTTACTCCCTGGTGCAGCCCGCCCCCTTCTTAGTGGTTGGAAAGAGGTGTGGTTTTTGCTGGGAAAATGGCTGGCTGCTGGGGGTGGGGATGGAGTTGAGAGAGTAAGGAGCGAGTGGAAGCTCGAAAGGAAAAATAGTGGTGCTAGAAGTTCTAAGGAGTCAGGTTAGGGTGAGAGACAGAAAGGTGGAATTTCTCTGACCACCAGAACCTCGATTTCTGAAAAACAGGTAATTGGGATTCTCAAGTGCTGTTTCTGTCAGCGGAGTCTTCTGTCCCTGCGGTAACGTCTGTCTCTGACTGTGGATCTTTCTCCTGAAGTCCAATCTGTACAGAGAAGCAGAAGCCTAGTCGCAAGAAGAAAAAGAAAACCGTCCAAAATCAAGGAGGTGAGAGTGAGCGTTGTGGTTTTACTTCGGTCTCCTGGGGTGAAGGATGGTGGAGGTGGTAAACTTGGCGAAGTGGGGAATGGTCGTGATTTTATTTCTTCCTCCTCTCTAAACACCGTTTTGATGCTAGGAAAAGAAGAGACTCTGCAGTTACAAGAGACAGACGGAAGTAGTTGGAATAGGAAGGATTCAGAATAGTCCCACAGTGTAGGTGGGGAGGACATTATTCTGAATAGTACTCAATGCCCTTGGTGTTGGTCCACCCACCAATTGCTCGGTTCCAGTGGCCAGCCCTCCAGCTTGGTGGAGGCAGAAATAGAGGTGAACGAAGAATGAAATTACTCCAGAGCAGTACAAGTGGGGATAGTGGAACCAGGGATTGTCCTGGTACAACTGAAATAGTGAAGGGGCCGAGGCAAGAGCAAAGTTGGAGATCCTTATGCATTTCAATTCTCTCAGACTTTGAGACACTTTTTACTAGCCACCACCTATTTTGCAACAAGATAGGGTGTGTGACATCATCTTTAGAGGAAGTAAGAAGCGGAGCACAAAGTTGGGGTGGGGGTGTATGTATAGGAATTTGGGGGAGTGGTGAAGCAAAAGATGGAAGGAAAGGGAGAGAATGAATATTCAAAGCAGTGACTCTGGGAAGAGAGTTACTGGAGGTGGAAAACTTCTAGCAAAGCAGGAGGGCTTGGGTTTCATGAGAGGGACATGTGTACCTACTCTGGTGAGGTCCATCTGTCCCAGATCGCTCATCACACTCCTCAGTTTCCCTACATCTGAAGGTTGGCACGACCACTTCAAGATAAGAAAAGACAAAGAAGAAACTTCTTGAATTAGTGTAGGTGTAAATGAGGGCACCACTGTTCCTGGACATCTAGAGGGACAGGGATGGTAGGGAGCTGCTTGTGATTGTGTATTGTGGTCTTAGTTGCTCTCAAGTCACTTTTGATTTATAGGTAATATACATGACAGCGTAGAACAGTCTCATAGGGGCAGAAAATCAAGTCTTTTCTACCACATAGCCAGCTTTCACTCACTGCCATTGAGTTGATTTTGACTCATAGTGACTCTCCATCACTTTCTAAGGCTGTCACTCTTCACTGGAGGAGACTGCCCTTCATTCTTCTGAGGAGGAACTGGTGAATTCCAACCACAGGAAACTCATTACAAGATTATACCACTAAAGCTCCACATAGAATCTATTCAGTGGGTTCAAATCATCATTCTTTAAGTTACCAGCTGAATGTTTAACAGTTGTGACACCAGATCTCCTTGGGAGGTGATTGCAGAATCAAGTTTATTGCCCTTGGTTCATTGCAACCCCACAGAACAGGATAGAGTAGACCCATAGGGTTTCCAAAGCTGCTGTCTTTATGGAAACAGAATGTCATGTCTTCCTTCTGTAGAGCAGCTAGTGACTTTTCTTTTAGGATACCTATGCATTGATCAGGATGCCACCAGGGCTCCAGGAGATACTATACCATATATTTAACACATTGAGATGAATTAGGGAATGGGAGATTAGAGACTCTGGAGGTGGGAAACTTTCCAAAATCAGCTCCTGGAGAAAGGACTGAGTGGTCTAGATACCATGCTCCAAACTACTTTCTTTGCAGTTCAGTCTGTTTGCAAAGCAAAAGCACCAAAGGAGAAGTCTGAACCCTCAAATCTTGCCTTTATTTCTAGGTTCCACTTTATCTGTAGCTGCAACAAAGCCTACCAGCAAAAGCTGAAGACTCCTGCTCCGGACTTTCCTGCCTGCATCTCTGGTTCAGAAATTCTTCTCAGCTATATCATGGGCCGCACTCGAGACGCTGGCTGTGTGGCTGCTGGGGTGGTGATTGGGGCTGGCGCTTGCTATTGTGTATACAAATTGACCTGGGGAAGAGATGAGAATGAAAAAATCTGGGATGATGATGAAGAGGCTAATGATGCTACAGAGACTAGGATGGACACTCAGAAAAGGGCTCAAGCTAATTCTGGGACAGTGGCTGCAGCCAGAGTTGAAGCTCACTCGGTAGCTAATGCTGAAGTGAACTTAGGAGTCAAGAGTGGCTCAAATTTAAAGGCAGAGGCTAATATGGCTGCTCCCATTGGGGGTGGCTTAGAGGCCAAAGCCAAGGCACTTTTCAACACTCTGAAACAACAGGCAAGTGCAAAAATGGGCAAAGGGTCCAGGGTGGGTACTGTCTCTGGGACCAGATCACTTGTACAGAGTTTACCATGCCCAGGAGGGAGGGGTGGAGGCTGTCATCCTGGTAGGGCTAGAGGTGGGAGTAAATCAAGTGGAAAACCCAAGGGAAAGTCCAAAAACAAGAACGCTAGGCCTCCACCTGCAGCATATCCTGTCCGCAGGATTAAGTTCAACTTTCCCTATAAAATTGATGATATTCTGGGTGCTGCTGATCTTCAAAAAGTCCTTAACATCCTGGAGCGATCCAATGATCCTTTTATTCAAGAGGTAGCTTTGGTCACTCTGGGTAACAATGCAGCATATACGTTTAACCAAAATGCCATTCGTGAACTGGGTGGTGTTCCGATTATTGCAAAAATGATAAAAACAAAGGACCCTATTATTAGGGAAAAGGCTTACAATGCTCTTAATAACTTGAGTGTGATTTCTGAAAATCAAGGCAAAATTAAGACGTATATCAGTCAAGTTTGTGATGACACTATGATCTGTCGCTTGGATTCAGCTGTGCAGATGGCTGGATTAAGACTGTTAACCAACATGACAGTGACTAATCATTACCAACATTTGCTTTCCTATTCTTTTCCAGACTTTTTTTCTTTGTTATTTCTGGGAAATCACTTTACCAAGATACAGACTATGAAATTAATTATAAACTTTACTGAAAACCCAGCCATGACAAAAGAATTGCTTGGTAGTAAAGTACCATCGGAGTTGATTTCTCTCTTTAATAAAGAACGAGATAGAGAGATTCTTCTTAATATCCTTACCATATTTGAGAACATAAATGACAACATAAAAAGTGAAGGGTTTGCATCATCCAAAAGAGAATTCAGCAGAAGTTCACTTTTTTTCTTATTCAAAGAATCTGGAGTATGTGTTAAGAAAATCAAAGCATTAATAAATCACAAAGATCTGGTGGTGAAAGTAAAAGTCCTAAAAGTATTGACCAAACTCTAAGTGGGAGTTTGTCCCTGGCAGTAGGGAGACTTTTTTTTTAGTTTGCATTTGGCAACAATGCATTTTGTAAATTCTTTATTATTCAATATGCTCATAGGTCAGAGATCTTCCCAGCTGCCATTTTTGAATAATGAATAACATAGCTCATCTACAGTGATGCTGGTTGTCAAGGTTATGTTTGGGCTGTACCATTTTAAAGATGAAAAATGAATATTAGTGCTTGTACAAAGAAAACATTTATTGATTGATTTATTATTGCTACCTAGACTTGAGATATTTTTTACTCTATCTAAACGGACATTGAACAAAATATACATCATGAATAAGCTGCACTTTTGTATTGATTTGCATTTGTTAATCTAAGACTCGCTTTTTGTCAATAAAGTTGTGTGTTGTCTTTGAGCTCATATTCTATTTGTAAAGGTAAAATGCATGGTAACAAAAATAAGATCACATCTCAGTGCATCCCATTAGGATTTAGAGGAAGCTGATGTGAGCAACAGAACTCAGAGAAAGTTTTTACAGAGGGGCAGAGTGGTAGGAAGAAAAGCATGGGGGTGGGGACCCTGTTGTAGAGAGGAGGCTGGCCTACCTGGAGTGGAAGGTGTGTGGGAGAAGAATAATGAAAGACAGTCAGGCAGTGCTGAGTTCTGTTATGACTGAAGTGTCTGAATGCTATTCTTTGGGAGCCACCAAAGGTGACCAGAGAAATAGCTATATAAGAACAATATATGTGTGAAGGATGTGGGATGGGGAGAAAGGTAATGACTGGAGTTTGGAACACCAGTTAAAATGTTGCTGCACTTAATAAACAATTATAAAATAGTCTAGGCATGATATAATGAGGCATGAACTCTCGCCAATGGCCCACAATTGTGAAGGGAGGATGGAGTGAAAGACCAACAAATCAAGCTGAAATGTTTGACTTCTGGAAGCAGGGTCACAGCCATGACCTATGGATAAGGGATTGGACAAAGACTGAAATCATTGGTTAATTTTAGTTGAATAAAATTACATTATTTAAAAACCTATGAAAAAGAAAAACAGTAAGTGTTGGAAACCGCTGGAGGCATACAGAAAAGGACATTTTTGTGAACAGGAATTTTAGGAGAGGAAAATGTTTCTTAACTAACTAGGGTGTTTATGTAGTTGAGTCTTAAGACAGTAGATAATTTACTCAACTGAAACCATAAAAAAATACAGTCATAGAATAATTTTCATTGCTCCTGTCATATTTATAAGATTGATTGTGTGGGACCATTATGGGGTGAGATAATTGGGAGTGATGTTGAGATTCGTATAGGAGAAGATCTGCTTCTCTCTCCCATCCCATTGTATTAGTGAATATGGGGGAAAAGATACTCTCAAAATGCTGGTTGGTGGCAGTATAAATTGGTATAGCATCCATTTGGATATGTTTTTTCAAAAGCCTTCAAGATGTATATGTTCAACCTGTAGAAATTTAGTCTTTGTAAGCAATTAGAAGAATTGATGCCTTTGTACAGTGGTGTTGAAGAATACTGCCAAAAGAACAAATAGGTCTTGGAGAAAGTGTGGCCAGAGTGCTCCTTGGAGGAAAGGATGGTGAAGCTTCATCTCATGCTTGGAAATGTGGAGGATCAGTGAAAGAGAGGGGGAGACCTTCAACAAGATACATTAACACAGTAACCGCAGTAATGGGCTCAAATATGTCATAGATGAGGAGGATGACACAAGATAAGATAGGGTTCAGATAAATTGTTGTTCATAGGATTGCTGAGTCATACTCGACTCCACGGCAGATAACAACATAGAAGGAGGCAGATTACTCATTAACTATCCTGCCACCTTTATAATAAAGGGCAGTGAGTAAAATTGGCCATAGAGAGGATTCAGATACTGTCACAGACCACTACCTAAGATGATTTTTAAAAATAAACAGGTTGAATAATGTGATCTTTGGGAGTTCTGATGACCTAGTGGCAAGAAGTCAAAATGCAATCAAGAAGGCATGCAATTCGAGACCACCAACTGCGATTAACTGCCTCTGAAAACCAACTGGAGGGTCAGCTAGGGGTCAGTTCTGACTCTATGGTACACAACAATAGTGTGGTGTCTCAGTGTTCAGATTTGAGAACTTGAATCTCAAGTCTGCCATGACCAGTCTATATATTGAGCCAGAAATTGATGGAAATGGCTTGCTTTTCTGGGTATTGAAAATTTTACATCTTACCATTTTTTATATTGCCGATTTCAGTGCAAAATATTTGTGTTCTACTCTGATAGATTTCTACCTTATGCAATTTATGGCTTTCACTATAATTTGAAAAGTTTGTCATTTCTTCGATTTTTTTAGTTTTCTTATTTCAGCCTACATTTCTTTCTTTCTTTTCTTTTTATTTAGCCCACTCTTTTTTTTTAATTAATTTTAATGAAAGTTTACAGAGACTGGATTTCCATTCATTCACTGATGCACTTTCCAGCATACATTTCTTTAACATCTTATTATGGTTTGGGTGGAAGTTTACAGAGCAAATTAGCTTTCCATTCAGCAATGTATAAATATTTTGTTTTGTGACATAAGTGACAATCTCCTCAATGAAACACATTTCCAGTTACCTGGGATTATTATTTCCATTTGCCCATCTGTCCTAACCTTTTTTATTTTTTTAGCTTTCCTTTTGGGAAATTTTAGGTTTCTTCTGGTTGATTATTTTGAGGAGTATATCCTTCCTTTTATTACTGTTCACTTTATAGATATATTTTTTAATTTTATATTGGTTTTTATACAGAGTTCATATACATTGTGTTTCATTCATGTATATTGTGTTTCACACATTCCTTCATTTACATTGTATTTCATATGGTCTTTCCTATACACTGTCTTATAAAATTAATCACCATTGACCTATGCCCATTCTTACCCCATCTTTTCAGGTCTCCACTGTATGGATGTGTGTGTGTGTGTGTGTGTGTGTGTGTGTGTGTATTATTTAAAGGTGTCTCAGGTGTTCCACCAGTCTCTACAAGTCTGGTAGTTTTTTATTATTTCATTTCAACTGCTTTTGTGTATTGTCATTGACACCACTTATGTCCAATGTATTAGGCTACCCTCACCACTATCCATTTCCCTTTAAAAGGTTTTAATTCCCTGTTAATGATACTCAGGTCCCTTTCAACAATAATTACCATTTCCTTCTCCTCACATTTCGTGGTACCACTAATAAATTTTTACTCTACACATTTGTCTAATCAAGATAGTTCATATAAGTGGACTCATACAACGTCATTTTGCATCTCACTTATTTAGTTTAGCACAATGTTTTCAAAATTTATTCATGTTGTAACCTGTACCAGAATTTCATTTCTCCTTGTGGATTCATAATATTCCATTATATGTATATGACATGTTCTGTTTGTCCATTTATTTGTTGATTAATATTTATGTTGTTTCTATTTTCTACTTTTTTCACACTATTTTAAGAGAAAAAATGTTAACAACCCAAAATTCTTAAAACAAGATGTTAAGGCTTTTATGTTATTGCTGTTAGGTGTCATTGAGCCAGTTCCAGCTTGGCATCTACATGTACAAGAGCTCAAAACTCTGTCTGGTCCTGAGTGATCCCCACAGTTATTGCTACGTCTAGGCCCATTGCTGCAGTCACTGTGTCAGTCCACCCTCCCAAGCATGACATCCTTCTCCAAGGACTGGTCCCTCCTTGCAACATGTCCAAAGTATGTCAGATGAAGCTTCGGAAATTTTGCCTCCAAGGAGCAGACTGGTTTAACCCTCTCCAGGGTGAATCTGTTTGTTTTCTTAGCAGTCCATGGTATATTCAATACTCTTCTCCAACACCACAACTCAAAGGCATTAATTCTCCTTCTTATTAACATTAAGATTATTGGCCCAGTGGTGAGGACATTTTGTTTTCTTGAGGTTGAATTATAATACATATTGAAAGCTGTAATTGTTGATCTTCTGAAACTGTTTCAAGTCCTCTTCATTTTCAGTAAGCAAAGTTATTATGTGTCTTCCACAAAATGCAAGTTGTTGGTGACTCTCTGACCCTGATGTCAGATTCTTTTTCATAAAGTCCAGCTTCTCAAATGATTCAATCAGGATACAGATTGAATAAGTATGGAAAGAAGATACAGCCCCGATGAACATTTTTCTTGATTTTAAACCACGAAATGTTTTCTTGCTCTGTTCACACAACTGCCTCTTGGTCTACGTGTAGTTTTGCAGGAGCACAATCAAGGGTTTGGGATTCTCATTTTCTCAATGTTAATCATAATCTGTTATACATTACGACTACAGTTAGGTATACCTTAGCCCTCAAAGTGACTTTTTTTTACTACTTTAAAGAATTAAGTCCAATGCAACACAGTATTACAAAACCTTTTTAAATATTATTTGAGTGAAGGTTTACAAAACAAGTTGGTTTTCCATTAAAAAATTAAAATACATTTCATATTATTGATGACAATTCCCTCAATATAACAGCATTCTTCCCACTTCCTCCATATGTTTGCTATTTCTCTGTATCCTCCTTTCCTACCCCTTTCTGCTATTGTAATTTTCCCTCTGGTAAAAACTGTTGTTCTGGTTCCCCCATCCCTCATCCCATGTTCTGCCATTCAGGTACTATGGCCTTGAATGTTGCTCTCTATCTGCATCAAGGGGAAAGCTTGGGACTTCCTTTTTCTTTTTTTTTTTAAATTGATACAGATTTATTAACAAAGTTTGAATACATAATTTCTCACAAAAGATCCTTCCCATTTCCTTCACCTACCCACTCATCAAGTTGTACAACCCTATGATTAACACCACCACCACCCTCGTCCAATAATGGTTTGGTTTTGGTTGGTTGGTTGTTGTTGTTTTCATTGAAATTAATAATAAAACAACAACAACCAACCACGTACTACAACTTCTCAATCCATTCATTTGTGGTTGGGCATCTGAGCTGTTTTCGTGTTCTTGCGATGGTGAATAATGCTGCTATAAACATTCGTGTACAAGTTTCCATTTGAGGCCTCAGTTCTCACTTTCTTGGGGTATAGTCCAAGCAATGGAATAACTGAGTCATATGGAATTTCTATGTTCAGCTTTTTGAGGAAGCACCAAACTACCTTCCAGAGTGGTTGTACCATTTTACAATCCCACCAACAATGTATAAGAGTTCCTATTTTGCCACATCCTCTCCAACATCTATTATTTGTTAGCCTGTTAAACTTTTCCACTGCTACTGGAGTGAGATGGTATCACATTGTGGTTTTGATTTGTATCTCTCTTATTGCCAGTGATTTGGAGCATTTCTTCATGTGTCTATTGGCTATTTTAATATCTTCCTCTGTGAAAATTCTTTCCAGGTCTTTTGCCCATTTTGTAATTGTGTTAACAGTCTTTTTCTTGTGGAGGCCTAAGAGTATTGTAGAAACTTTCGTTATGAAACTCTTATCTGAGATGTTATTTCCAAGTGTTTGTTCCCAGTCAGTAGGTTTTCTTTTCACTCTGTTGGAAAAAGTTTTTGATGTTTTTGATGTGCACAGGTCCCATTCATCAATTTTATCCTCTTCAAACTGAATTTCTGGCTCTGTTTGGCAGTCTTTTTGTACTGTAGACTAGGTTTTCTAAGCTTGATCCCAGTTTGTCTCTTATGAACTTTATAGTTTTGGGCTTTACTCGCTTGGGACTTCTTAAGTACAAGCAGAAGATGAATGGTAGAGCCAGGGTTTCTGGAGGGCAAAATCCCTCTTTGGGCCAGAGGCAAAGAGGGGAGCACCAATATACAAGTGCTTCACAAAACATTGCCATACCCTGGCTCATTACATAGTTACAACAGCCTAACATCTACTAAGACACACATGTCAAGAAAGCAGTAGTTGGCCTCTGTCATCATGAAAAAAACAAAACATCCCTTCTTCTAAAAAAGTAGACTTAATGAATACTCAAGATAGAGAGAACCAGAAGAAATACGTTGATGTAGAATTATTTGAACAGCTACGGAAGAAGATGCAAATGATGGAAGAAATACTGGAAGCCATTAAGAGAGCAAATACTCCAGAGGCAGCGATCCAAAAGAAAAATATAGATAAGGAATAACTTGAACAACTATGTAAGAAAATGCGAAAGATGGAGGAAAGAATGCAAAGTATAGAAAAAGAGATGCAAGAATATTTTAAAAATCATGAATCAGAGAGGGTACAGCCAACACAGTACTGAAAAGAAAAGAAAAGCATGAAAATGCAATCCTGAATATTAAGATCAAAATGGCAGAAGTGTCCAATATGCTGGTGGGACAAAAAAGTAGTGCTGAAGAGATGGAACTGAGAGTCAGTGAGCTGGAAGACAAAAGCCTCACTGAAAACATACTAGGGAAAAAAAATAAAAAATGAGATGTAAAGAAAGGGAAAAATCCACCATGACCAAGTGGGATTCATAACAGGTATGCAAGGATGGTTCAACATAAGGAAAACAATCAATGTAATTCATCACATCAACAAGGCAA
>NW_006400060.1:2409554-2411175 GCF_000299155.1 Elephantulus edwardii
GAGGAGGGTAGAGAGAATAGTACAACAAGGAATGAATGGAAACCCAAAATCTCTGTAAATGTTTATGAAAATTAATAAAATATAGTTATAGGAAAAAAAAAGAAAATGAAGAAAATATTACAATCATGTGGGATGACTTCAAAAGGAACAACATACATATGATTGAAATTACAGAACATGCGAGTGATAGGGAAGTTACCGAGAAAATTGTGGAAGAACTACTAGAAGAAAACTTCCTGGGTGTTATGAAGAATGGGGGAATCCACATTCAAAAGCACAGTGTACACGAAGTAGACTAGACCAAAAACAAAAAACAAAAACAACCAAACAAACCCCATCAAGACATAATATAAATTCTGTCATAGTCAAAATAATCACTGGCAATAAGAGAGATGCAAATCAAAACCACAATTAGATACCAAAGTTTAACAAGACAGCAAGTAAAAATTGTTAGAGAGAATGTAGTGAGATAGGAACACTTTTACATTGTTGGTGGGATTGTATAATGGTCCAACCTCTCTGGAAGGCAGTTTGATGCTTACTCAAAAAGCTGAAGATAAAAATTCCGTATGACCCAGCTATTTAATTGCTTGGGATATACCTCAAGAAAATGATAACTGAGACTTAAATGGAGATTTACACCAGTGTTCATGGCAGCGTTATTCAACATCACAAGAACATGGAAACAGCCCAGTTGTCCGACCACAAACGAATGGATTAAGTCTGGTACATTCACGTGATCGAATACTATGTAACACGCAGGAACAATGATTTTGTGAATTATTACCTGACTTGAGAGGGACTGCTGAGTGAATTCAGTCAATCCCATAAGGATACATACCGTCTTATTGTAGAATAAGTATGAAGATCCAAGGCAAGGGGAGGTGGAAGCAGAGAGGTGAGGATGAGTGTGTGTGTGGGGGGGTTAATCATAGGATCACACAGTTTTGTAGGTGGGGGTTGAAGGCAAAAATATTTTAAGAAAAGAAAAAAATTTTAAATGAAAAAAGCTATAGGCAGGATTTTAAAATAATAGAACAGAAATTCGAGCCATTTATAGTAATCTAAAATATTAAAATATAAAAGCATGTAAGGGAAACAAAATATTTTATTAAAATTCATTAAAATTAATAATTATAAAAAATTTAAAACAAATCCAGTGGGAACTTGAAAAGACTGGGTAATGGTGGCTATAGTTCAATGGTGATTAATTTTCTAAAACACAACATATGACAATGATTTTATGAAACACAATGGCAATGAAGGAAAGTGTGAAACACATGTATATGAATTTTGTATGCAAATCAATATAAAATGAAAAATTTAAGAAGATAAAAAAAAGAAATGAGATGATGTGATATGTGATTTCTTGTGTCTACCTTCTTCCCCTTTACATAGTGTTTGCAACATTCATACATGTCAATATACTGTTCATTTTTTTCCACTGAGTAATATTGTGTGAATATCATGCTTTATTTCTCTATTTACCAAAAAATTCATTAAATAATATACAATAACATTTGTATTTTCCGCCTAATCCTATATACTGGACTATGTCACATATGTAGAAAAATGTTTTTTACAATTTCATTCTAAAGCCATGGTTTTAGATTATATATAT
>NW_006400060.1:2411275-2411941 GCF_000299155.1 Elephantulus edwardii
TTCTCAGAGTCAGCCATAGCTTGTTGTGATCCATACAGTCAAAAGCCTTTGCATAGTCAATGAAGCACAGATAGACATTCTTCTGGTATTCTTTGTTTTCTGCCAAGATCCATCTTACATTAGCTATAATATCCAGCCTGCACATCTGGCAGCTCTCTGTTGACATATTGTTCCAAACATTTTTGGATAATTTTCAGCAGAATCTTGCTTGTATGTGATATCAATGATATTGTTCCGTAATTTCCACACTCTGTTGGGTCACCTTTCTTTGTAATGGGAACAAATATCCATCTCTTCCAGTCAGTTGGCCAGCTGGCTGTCCTCCAGATTTCCTGGCACAACCTAGTGAGTACATCCAGGGCCGTGTCTGTTTGGTGAAATAAATCAATTGGTATGCAGTCAACTCCTAGAGCCTTGTTTTTTGCCATTTCCTTCATAGCAACTTGAACTTCCTCCTTCATCACCATAGGTTCTTGCTCCTATGTTATTTAATGAAATTCCTCTGTGTCAGCCAATTCCTTCTGATACAGTGACTCTGTGTACTCCTTCCATTTTCTTTTTATACGTCCTGGATCATTCAACATTCTACCCAAACTATCTTTAAGTAACTGAGCACATCCAGGGCAGCATCTGTTAGCTGAAAAAGTCAATTTTTATACCATCTAT
>NW_006400060.1:2412198-2413319 GCF_000299155.1 Elephantulus edwardii
TTGCTTTGTCATCCCGTGCTGCCTTTTGAAATCTTCTATTCAACTCTTTAGTATCTTGAATTCTTCCTTGTGCTTTGGCTTCCCTGTGCTCCAGTGCAATTTTCATAGTCTCTTCTGACATCCATTTTGGTATTCGCTTCCTCTTCTGTCTTTGTAATGACCATTTGCACTCTTCCTGGATGATACCCTTGATATCCTCCCACAATTCATCTGGTCTTCTCTCATTAGTCTTCAAGGCCTCAAACCTGTACCTGAGATGGTTCTGAAATTGAGGTGGGATAGACTCAAAGTCATATTTTGGTTGCCTTGGAGTTGGTTTGATTTTCCTCAACTTCAGCTTGAACTTGCATATGAGTAGTTGGTGGTCTGCTCCACAATCAGCTCCTGGCCTAGTTTTCATGGCTGATATTGAGTTTCTCCAGTGGTTCTTTCCACAGATGTAATCGATCTGATTTCTATGCATACCATGAGATGAAATCCAAGTATATAACCTGCGTTTATGTCTCTTAAAAATGGATTTGCTGTGAATAAGTCATTGATTGTGCAAAATTCGATCATTCTCTCTCCAGCTCCATTTCTGTCACCAAGTCCATGTTTTCCAACGACTGAATCTTCTTCTCTGTTCCCAACTTTTGCATTCCAGTCACCCATTATTATCAATGCATCTTGATTGCATGTTCGATCGAGCTCGGATTGTAAAAGTTGGTAAAAATCTACTATATCCTCTTCCTTGGCTCTGGTGGTTGGGGCATATATCTGAACGATAGAGGTGTTCACTGGACTTCCTTGTATGCATATGGCTATTATCCTGTCATTGAAAATATTGTATTTCAAGATGGATCTAGCAATGACATTTTTAACTATGAAAGCAACTCCATTTTTCCTCATCTTTTCATCTCCAGAGTAATATATCAATTGACATATTTCAGCTAACAGATGGTGCCCTGGATGTGCTCACCAAGTTGTGCCAAGTAATCTGGAGAACAACCACTTCGCCAACTGACTGGAAGAGATCTATATTTGATCCTATCCCAAAGAAAGGTTACCCAACAGAGTGTGGAAACTACAGAACAATCTCACTGATTTCACATGCAAGCAAGATTTTACTGAAGATTATCCAA
>NW_006400060.1:2413954-2419861 GCF_000299155.1 Elephantulus edwardii
GAAAGTCTGCTGTTAGGGACCTCTCCAAAGTACTGAAGAGCAATGGTGTCTCTCTGGAGACTAAGGTGCGTCTGATACAGGCCATGGTCTTTGCGATCACTTGTTTTGCATCAGACAGTTGGACAATGACCAAGGAGGATAGAAGGAGAATTGATGCCTTTGAGCTGTGGTGCTGGAGATGAGTATTGAGAATACAATGGACTGCTAGGAAGACAAACATATTTGTCCTGGAAAAGGTTAAACCGGGTGGCTCCTCGGAGGCAAGGATTCTGAGGCTCCGTCTAACATACTTTCGACATGTTGTGAGGTGAGACCGGTCCTTGGAGAAGGACATCATGCTTGGGAGGGTGGAGGGACAGCGCAGGAGGGGAAGGCCCTCTATGCGGTGGATTGATTCAGTGACTGGGATAATCGGGATGGCAGTGTGAGAGACAGTGCGATTGGCACAGGACAGAGCAGAGTTTTGGGCTATTGTACATAGGGTCGCTGTGAGTCGCAAGCGACTCCAAGGCACATGACAACAACAACAACAACAGCAACATCTTTAAGTATTGCCACCGGTGGCTTCAATTTGTTTTTCAACTCTTTCAGCTTAAGAAACGCTGAGTAAGTCTGGGCCTTTTGATTTTCTGACTCCAGCTCTCTGTACATTTCATTATAGAGCCTTGCTTTGTTGTCCCAAGCTGCCTTTCGAAATTTTCTATTCAGCTCTTTTCTTTCTTGGTTTCTTCCTTTAGTTTTGGTTTCTCCTCGCTCTAATGCAATACTCAGAGTCTCATCTGACATCTATCTTGGTGTTTTCTTCTTCTTTAGCCTTTGTAATGATCTTTTGCATTCTTCATGGACGATTATCTTGATATCCTCCCAGAGCTCATTTGGTCTACGTTCATTGGTGCTCAAGTCCTCAAATCTGTTCCTGAGATGGTTTTGAAATTCGAGTGGGACTGATTTAATATCAAATCTTGGTTACCGTGGACTTGATTTAATTTTCCTCAACTTCAGTTTGAACTTGCATATGAGTAGTTGGTGGTCTGCGCCACAATCAGCACCTGGCCTGCTTTTCACTGCTGATACTGAGCCTCTCCACCGAGTCTTTCCACAAATGTAATAGATTTTATTCCTATGCATACCATCAGGTGAGATCCATGTGTATAGCCTGCGTTTATGTTCCTTATAAAAGGTATTTGCAATGAATAAATCATTGAATGTGCAGAACTCTTATCATCCAATCTCCAGCCTCATTTCTTTCGCTGAGCCCATGTTTTACAGCTACTGATCCTTCTTTCCTGTTCCCAACTTTTGCATTCCAGTCGCCCATTATTATTAATGCATCTTGATTGCATGTTTGATCAACTTCTGACTGCAAAAGTTGGTAAAAATCTTCTATTTCCTCTTCTTTGGTTGTTGGTGCATATATTTGAATGATAGTTGTATTCACTGAACTTCCTTGTATGCATATGGATATTATCCTGTTGCTCATCACATTGTATTTCAGGATAGATCTAGAAATGACTTTTTAAATTATGAAACCAACCCCGTTTTTCCTCACCTTTTCATCCCCATCATAGTAAATCTGATTCAAAATGTCCCATGCCAAGCCATCTTAAAAAAGTAATTTGATGTACCTATCCAGGGTTTTTCATATGTGAACTTACAAATTATAACAAATCAAAAGAAATGTGACTGTTTACAGAGTCACACGGACAGTCTCATCAAATATGTAAATAAAATAAAAAATGTCTTCACACCTTTACCTCTCCCCCAAGAAAGAGATAAGGACAGAATACTAAAAGCAACATGAGAAAAACAAAGAGTCACCTACAAAAGACAAACAATTAGATTAAGTTCTGATTTCTCAGCAGAAACCATGTGAACTAGAAGGCAATTAGATGGTATATACAGAAAGGTGAAAAAAAAAACAACTTCTAGCCAAGGATCCTATACCCAACAAAGCTCTCCATCAAATATGAAGGAGAACGTGAATCCTTTGCAGAAAAGAACGAACCTAAGGAATTTCTAAAACCCAGACCAAAACTACAAGAGGTTTTAAGTGAAGTCCTTCATAAGGTGATGCCAAAAGAAGGTGGATGGAACATTATAACCAGAAACAACAGAAAAAAGAAAGACAGCAAAATGGCAAAGATAAACCCTGGCCTAACAATATCTACACTTAATGCAAATGGACTAAGTATATCAATTAAAAGAAAAAGAATGACAGAATAGATAAAAAACCAAAGGATAGGTCAACCGCAAAGAAACTTAACAAAGACGCAGTAGAACTCACCTATACAATCAGCCAGCTCGACCTTGTGGATGTGTTCAGTGTACTGAATCCAACTAAAACTCAATTTACTTTCTTCTTAAGAGCGCATGGTACATTTCCAGAATTGATTACATATTAGGACACAAAGCAAACCACACACACACAAAATTGAAAACATTGTAATAATACAAAGTATCTTCTCAGACGACAATGCCATAAATGAAAAATTGACCACAGGAGGGTAAAGCTTATAAAAATCACCAATGGAAAAGTGAAATAACTCTGCTACAACATGATTGAGTTATTAAAGAAACAAATAATGAAATAAAAATGTTCTTTGAAACAGAAGAAAATGAAGATACAACATTTCAAAACTTTTGAGATGAAGCTAATGCAGTACTGAGGGGGCAGTTCCAATGATCTAATGCGACCTCTTCATCAAATAGAAAAAGAACAACAATCTAATACAACAGCCTCTAAATGAAAGGAAATTGTAAGGACAAGGGCTGAAATAAATGAGATAGAATACAGAAAAACAATTGAAAAATGATCAACAAAACCAGGATCTGCTTTTTCAAAAGGGTCAATAAAATTGACAAACCATTGGCAAACTTAACAAAAGGAAAAAAAGGAGAGGATTCAAATAACTTGACTAAAGAATGATAGAGGTATCATCACAACAGGACCAGAAGGGATTGAATCAATAATATTTGACTAATATGAAAATCAATATTCTCATAAATTTGAAAAACCAGAGGAAATAAATTTCTTGATAATCATGCCCTACCCAGATTGACTCAGACAGATGTAGAAAACTTGAACAGACTCATCACAAAAGAAGAAATTGAACAGTTCATTAAAAGACTTCCCCATAAGAAAACTCCTGTAACAGATGGCTTCATGGCTGAGGTCTACCAAATATTCAAAGAAAATGTATCAACAATTCTACTTAGGGCATTTTTTTTTAAATGGAAAAAGAAGGAACACTCACAGAGATATTCAAGAAAGCAAGCATAACCCTAATATCAAAGCCAGGCAACGATATTACCAAAAAAGAAAATGACAGACCAATATCTGTCATGAATATAGATGCATACCCTTAACACTATCCTAGTCAGTAGAATTCAAAACCACATTAAAGAAATAATTTATCATGACCAAGTAGGATTCATAAGAGGTATGCAAAGATGGTTCAACATAGATCCAAGTGCAGAGAGAGCTGAATGAGCAGGATAGATGGAATTTGAGTGAGAACTATTATTAAAATAATTAGTTTGGGAGCCTCAGTGGGGAACAACAAGACTTGGAAGGGAGTAGCAAGCCTCACCAGGGAGCAGCATGCCTCGGCAGGGAACAGTGAATTATGGTGGGACCCCCTAGCCAGGAGCAAGTAGGACAGTAGGAATTTGAGTGAAGTATTTAGGGGGGAATCATTGCTGATTGTTGGACCAACTGTAGGACCCCTTCATCTTAAGTATGAAGAAGTGATAAAGCTGGTGCTTGACTAGGTTGGCCGACCCAGTTCTGGAGGGGAAAACTAAGGCTCTCTAGTTTACAATTCAACTCCCCCTAGACACATCACCGAAACATGGGTCTGTGAGCATGTCACCCCCCAGGTCGTGCCTGTGCCTGTGCCCACCCTATGTGCATGTACACGTGTGCCTTCCCAAGCTTCTTCTGGAGCAGAGACATCAGATCAAGAACCTACTATCGCCTCAGGCATGAAAAACTCTACCACAACAATGTCATGAAAGAAGTAGACTACCTCACTTCTTACACAAGCCCAAAGCAAGATATCACCCAAAAAATGACACAGTATTAATGGATTTCCTGACACCAAAAAGCCTGATGAAACTTTCAGATATAGAATTTTAAAAAACAATGATTGAATATTATCAATGGGTGAAAGACAAATTTGAAGAATTATAAGACACTATAAACAAAAAACCAGGAGAAGCTTAAAAAAGTTGAAAACAACACAGATAAAATAAACAAGGCATTACAGGCACTGGAAAAACAAGGAACCATGATCCAAAATATGAGGTATAATGTTTCAGATGCTGTCAACCTGATAGAGGGACACATGAACAGAGGTGAAGAGATGGAACACAGAACCAGTGAAATAGAAGATAGAATTGTCACCACTGATCTGCTAGAGCAAAAAGAAGAATCATAAAGTAAGGAAAAAGAAGAAAACCCAAGAATAATGTGGGACACCATCAAGAGAAGTAACATGGACATCACCAGACTCCCAGAACAGTAAGAAGTAAGTAAAGGCACCAAAAAAGTTGTGGAAGATTTACTAGGAGAAAACTTCTCAGACATAATGAAGAATGAGAGAATATATATATATATCGAGAGAGAGAGAGAGAGAGAGAATAGACCCAAAAATAAAAACACCAAGGTATATCATAGTCAAACTTGCCAGAACCAAAGATAATGAGAGAATTCTGAAAGCAGCAAGGGAAAAACAAAGAGTAACCTATAAGGGAAAGCAGATAAGATTAAGTGCCAATTTCTCAGCAGAAACCATGCGAACAAGAATACAGTGGAATGACATATGTAGAACACACAAAGACCTCAACTTTCAACCAAGAATACTGTACCCAGAAAAATTGTCGGTCAAATATGAAGGAGAGATCAAGATATTCCAGAAAAATAGAACCTAAGGGAGTTTGTAAAAACAAGACTACCATTAAAGGAAACACTGAGAGACATCCTTCTTAGTGAGTGCCTACAGAAATCAAGATGGACCAAAATAACCAGCAACAGCTGCAAAAAGAACTCAACACAGTGATAACAATAAAACCATGTCTCTCAATAATCACACTAAATTGAATGATTTAAATGTACCACTGAAGAGAAAAAAGGTCGATTTGAAAAAAAATCAATTTGCTGTCTATAAGAGACACACCTGAAAATGGTAAAAAAAAAAAAGGAAAGGAAAGAAAGACTGAAAATAAAAGGGTGGGGGGAAAGTAAAGCCAACCAGAAGAAACCAGGAGTAGCGATATTAGTCTCTAATAAAATAAATTTCAAAGCAAAAACCATCATAAAGGACAAGGAAGGTCACTACATAATACTTAAAGGGTCAATAGAGCAAGAAGACATAACAATAATAAATATCTGTGCACCAAATGAAGCACCTGCAAAATATATAAAACAAACCTTAACAACACTGAAAAAAGGAAATAGACCACACAAGTATAATAGTTGGAGACTTCAATAAATCACTCTGAAGAAAAGATAGAACAACCAGAAAAAAAAAAACCTCAACAAAGATGTGGAAGATTTAAACCATAAAACAAACCAACTCAATCTCATAGATATTCATAGGCTAATGCACGGCAAAAAAATCACAGTATACTTTCTTCTCCAAAGTGCATGGAATGTTCTCCAGATACATCACATTTTAGGCCACAAGGCAAGCATCAATAAATCAAAAAACATAGAAATAATACAAATCATCTTCACAGACTACAATCCTGCAAAACTAGAAAAAAAAATTACAAGAGGATAAAGGATTAAAAGCTATATATTTGGAAACTGAGCAACACCTTGCTTGAACATGAGTAGGTACTAGAAGAAATAAAATATGAAATTAAAAAGTTTTTTTAAACAAAGGACAATGAAAATACAACTTA
>NW_006400060.1:2420631-2425396 GCF_000299155.1 Elephantulus edwardii
TCCTGGCCTTTAGAATCCAATGATACACATACACACACACACACACACACACACACACACACACACACACTTCACTATGACCGAGTAGGATTCATAACAAGTATGCAAGGATGGTTCAACATAAGAAAAACAATCAATGTAATTCATCACATTAACAAAGCATAGAACAAGAATAATATGATCATATCAATTGATGCAGAAAAGGCTTTGACAAAATCCAACACCCTTTCCTGATTAAAACACTCAACAAAATAGGATTAGATGAGAATTTCTTCAACACAGTAAAAAGTGTATAAGCAAACCTGAGAGCCAACACTGTTTTCATTGGAGAGAGATTAAAGGCATTCCCTTTGAGAACATGAACTAGGAAAGGATTTCGACTATTACCTCTCCTATTCAACATTGTATTGGAAGTCTTAGTGATAAGACAAGAAAAGGAAATAAGAAGTATCCAAATTGGCAAAGAAGAGGTAAAATTATCTCTCTATGCAGATGATATGATAGTATTCTTAGAAAATCATAAATACTCAGCAAGTAAACATAGTTGGACATAGCGGACATAGTTGATCAATTCAGCAAAGTAACAGGATACAAGAGCAGCGTACAAAAATCAATTAGATTTCTCTACAGAGACAAAGAGAATACAGAGCTGAAGCTAAGAAGAACAATACCCTTCACAATAGCTAATCAAAAGATTAAATAGTTGGGAGTAAATTTAATCAGAATCACAAAGGATCTATTCAAAGAAAATCACAAAACATTACTACAACAAACAAAATGATATTTCGAAAAATGGATGATTATACTTTGCTCATGGATAGGAAAAGTCAGTAATGTGAAAATGACAATACTGCCAAAGGCAATTTAAAAGTTCAATGCAATCCCAATACAAATACATTACAAAATTCCGTTCTTCAACGACATGGAAAAGGCAATCTCCAATTTCATTTGGAATGGAAAGAGGCCCTGAATAAGGAATGCACTCCTTAAAAAGAGAAACAAGGTAAGAGGCATCACACGCCAGGATTTCAAATCCTACTACACTGCTGTGGTGATCAAGAAAATGTGGTACTGATACAATGACAGAGAGATACAAAGATCAATGGAATATAATTTAGAACCCAGAAATCAGTCTATCTATCTATCTATCTATCTATCTATCTATCTATCTATCTATCTATCATCTATCTATCATCAACTGATTTTTGACAAGGATATGAAATCAGTTAAGTGGGGAAATGACAGCCTTCTTAACAAATAGTGTTGGCAATATTGGAACACTATCTGTAGAAAACTCAGGCAAGATCCACACTTCATTCCATACACTAAAATCAACTCAAAGTGTATTAAGGACCTAGGACTAAGACCAAGGACTATAAACTTCATTAGACAGAAGCTTGGAAGAACTCTAGAAGTCCTAATCCACAATATAAATAGTCTTCCAAACATCCTGACAAGGCTACACCAGCAGAGGATAAAATAGATGAATGAGACCTTCTAAGAATCAAATCCCTATGCATATTCAAAAACTTCTCCAACAGGGTAAAAAGCCATAGATTGAAAAAAAAATTGTTAATGACAAGCCTGATAAGGGACTTATATCTGAAATTAATAACATACTCAAGCACCACAACAAGGTAAAGGAAAACAATCCAATTTGAAAATGGGCAAAGGATATGAACAGACACTTCACAAAAGAAGACATTCAGATGGCTAACAAGCACACGAATAAATGTTCCAAATCCCTAGCTCTAAGAGAGATGCAAATCAAAAAAACTATGAGATATCATTTCACCCCAGTAAGAATAGCTAAATTTAACAGAACAGCAAACAACAAATGCTAGCGAGGTTGCAGAGAAACTGTAACTCTTATTCACTGTTGGTGGGAGTGTGAAATGGTGCAACCACTGTGGAAGGTGGTATAGTGCTTTCTCAAAAAGTTGCAAATAGAAATACCATTTGACCCAACAATTCCACTACTGGGAATTTACCCTAAAGAGACCATAATAGACATCTAAGCAGATATATGCGCACCCATGTTTATTACGGCTTTGTTCACAATAGCAAAGAGTTGGAAACAACCCAACTGTCCATCAATAAACGAATGGATAGAGAAGCTCTGGTATATTCATACAATGGAATATTATGCAGCATTGAAAAACAAGGAACTCATGAAATATTATGCAAAATGGAAGACCCTGGAGGACATTATGCTGAGTAAAATATCTCAGTCACAAAAGGACAAATATTGCATAGGACCACTGTTGTAAAATGGTTTGACATCAGGGTTGAGAAGGAGAGGTGGAATGATATATATTGCATTGAAACAGATGAGGGATAGAACCGTTTAAAAGGGATGTATGAATGGGTATTCTTGGCATTACAGAAGTCCAGAGTGAAGGCTACATAGTGAAGTGGACTTTGGGGGAGGGATTACATAACAATGAAAGACTTTTTATTTTACTTTTCAAGGAGAAGAGTGAATAGGGGGGTGGGTGAGCAGGGAAAAAAAGTACAACAATGAATGACTGGAAACCCTAAGTCTTTGTAAACTTTCATTAAAATTAATAACAAAAAGTTGGAAATATAAATACCATTTGACCCAGTAATTCCACTATTGGGAATATACCCTAAAGAAACCAGAACTGGCACCTTAGCATATATATGCTCACTCATGTTTTTTGCAGCTTTGTTCACAATAGCAAAGAGTTGGAAACAACTCAAGTGCCCATCAACAAACGAATGGCTAGATAAGCTGTGGTATATTCACATAATGGAATAAAATGCTGCATTGAAAAACAAAGAACTCAAGAAATATTATACTAAATGGGTTACCCTGGAGAAATTTATGCTGAGTGAAATATCTCAGTCACCAAAAGACAAATACTGAATAGTTCCAAGGTTGTAAAGTGGGACTGACATCAGAGTTGTGGGGAAACTAAGAGGGTATAAATAATGTATACTGCATTGAAACAGATGAGGGAGAGAACTGTTTAGGAGGAATATATGATTAGGTATTATTGTCATGACAACAGTCCAGAATGAAAGCTGCATAGTGGAGTGGACTGAGGAGGGGGGATTGTATAACAAAGAAAAACAATTTAACTTTTTAAAGAGAAAAGCAAACTGGGGGGAGGGGTGGGAAGGGAGGAAAGTGTGCAACGATGAAGGAATTGAAATTCAACATCTCTAAACTTTCATTACCATTTAAAAAAATCTGAAAAAAAGAAACCCTCTGGAACACAGTTCTCCTCTGATACACAATGGCAGTTTTCTGGTTTTGTGTTTTGGGGTTTTTTGGGGGGGCTGTTGGTGTGTTTTTTTTTTAAAGTAAGCTAAAGAAATTTTATTAAGGAGCCTCTCAGGGGGGATTCCTTGGTGTAGAGAGAGAGAAACCAGAAACAAACCCACCTTAAGGTTGATTAGGGCAGGGTTTTCATAGTAAGGGTCTTTAGGGAAGGAAGAGATGGACAATCCATTGTGGTTTAGCCAGGTGGGTTGTTTTCTAGGGAGGGAAGGGAGGGGCACTCCATAGTATTTGAGGCTGTTCACACCCTTTGTTGACATGTTGATATTCCTTGAGTTCTTTTTTCTCCCTTTGACCTTGGTCCAGGCCTGACATCCCAGACTCTTTAGAGAGAAAAAAGCATGAGTACTTTTTCTAGCTACTTCCTGCTGAATAGGGGCGAAGATCTGGGGTTCAGAGGCTGTATTGGGATGGCTGAAGACCAGTAGCCAGGGGAGAATATGGATGTCATAGTAGCTGGTACAAGTTGGTCATTTCTTTTATCCTGTGAAGTAAGAATTCAAAAAGGCAGGGAAAGATTAATGATAATATGAAGACCTATTTAGGGCTTGGGATCTGAGCGAGGTGAAGAGTAGTGGGGGGAACAATTAGTAACAATATGAAGAGATAAATTGCGCTTGGGATTTCAGTGAGGTGAAGAGTAGCGGGGCCCACCACTTGGGAGGTGTGGAAGGTCTGCTCAGTGAGAGGAGCATCTTTGACCTGAGAAAGGTGGTGCCAATGGGGTTTACTTATGACCTTAACCATTGTGGGTGTAGTTAGGATGACTGTGTAGTCTATCTTAGCGTGGTTGAAGAGGTTTGAGTGCACGCTGTTTGATGATGATGGTGTTTGATGAGGACGGCATCTCCTAAGGTAACTCTAGCTGTCTGGTCTAGACTTTCAGGTGAGTGTCTGGGTATGCAGTGGTTTGTGTGTTCCTGGAGTTATTGCCTAATGAGGGAGAGATGAGGAAGATATGATGCTAAAAAAGAGAGTTCAGTGGGTTGGTTATGGTTCAACAGAAACAGTTGGCTATACATCAGCTCAAAGGGGCTCAGAAAGGATGGTGAGAGGGGTGTTGCTTGGATATGGGCTAAGGCAATAGAAAGTAAGTTGCTTCTTTAGTGAAGTGTCTGTTCATACCCTGTGCCCATTTTTCAATTGGATTATTTACCTTTACCTTATTGTGGTGCTCAAATATTTTATACATTCTGGATATAAGTCCCTTATCTGATATGTCATTCCCAAATACTTTTTACAAGTCTGTGGCTTCCCTTTTTTACCCTGTTGGAGAAGTTTTTGGATGTGCATAGGGATTTGATTCTTAGAAGATCCTAGTCATCTATTTTATCTTCTCCTGGTTGTAGGTTTTTCAGGATACTTGGAAGACTGTTTATGTTGTGGATTAGGACTTCTAGCATTCTTCGAAGCGTTTCTTTAATGAAAATTATAGTCCTTGATTTTAGTCCTAGGTCC
>NW_006400060.1:2425496-2447024 GCF_000299155.1 Elephantulus edwardii
GGAATATATGATTAGGTATTATTGTCATGACAACAGTCCAGAATGAAAGCTGCATAGTGGAGTGGACTGAGGAGGGGGGATTGTATAACAAAGAAAAACAATTTAACTTTTTAAAGAGAAAAGCAAACTGGGGGGAGGGGTGGGAAGGGAGGAAAGTGTGCAACGATGAAGGAATTGAAATTCAACATCTCTAAACTTTCATTACCATTTAAAAAAATCTGAAAAAAAGAAACCCTCTGGAACACAGTTCTCCTCTGATACACAATGGCAGTTTTCTGGTTTTGTGTTTTGGGGTTTTTTGGGGGGGCTGTTGGTGTGTTTTTTTTTTAAAGTAAGCTAAAGAAATTTTATTAAGGAGCCTCTCAGGGGGGATTCCTTGGTGTAGAGAGAGAGAAACCAGAAACAAACCCACCTTAAGGTTGATTAGGGCAGGGTTTTCATAGTAAGGGTCTTTAGGGAAGGAAGAGATGGACAATCCATTGTGGTTTAGCCAGGTGGGTTGTTTTCTAGGGAGGGAAGGGAGGGGCACTCCATAGTATTTGAGGCTGTTCACACCCTTTGTTGACATGTTGATATTCCTTGAGTTCTTTTTTCTCCCTTTGACCTTGGTCCAGGCCTGACATCCCAGACTCTTTAGAGAGAAAAAAGCATGAGTACTTTTTCTAGCTACTTCCTGCTGAATAGGGGCGAAGATCTGGGGTTCAGAGGCTGTATTGGGATGGCTGAAGACCAGTAGCCAGGGGAGAATATGGATGTCATAGTAGCTGGTACAAGTTGGTCATTTCTTTTATCCTGTGAAGTAAGAATTCAAAAAGGCAGG
The DNA here is from genome assembly GCF_000299155.1 of Elephantulus edwardii. Lineage (NCBI taxonomy): Eukaryota > Metazoa > Chordata > Mammalia > Macroscelidea > Macroscelididae > Elephantulus > Elephantulus edwardii. Next base: position 2,426,317 of record NW_006400060.1, read on the forward strand.
GAAAGATTAATGATAATATGAAGACCTATTTAGGGCTTGGGATCTGAGCGAGGTGAAGAGTAGTGGGGGGAACAATTAGTAACAATATGAAGAGATAAATTGCGCTTGGGATTTCAGTGAGGTGAAGAGTAGCGGGGCCCACCACTTGGGAGGTGTGGAAGGTCTGCTCAGTGAGAGGAGCATCTTTGACCTGAGAAAGGTGGTGCCAATGGGGTTTACTTATGACCTTAACCATTGTGGGTGTAGTTAGGATGACTGTGTAGTCTATCTTAGCGTGGTTGAAGAGGTTTGAGTGCACGCTGTTTGATGATGATGGTGTTTGATGAGGACGGCATCTCCTAAGGTAACTCTAGCTGTCTGGTCTAGACTTTCAGGTGAGTGTCTGGGTATGCAGTGGTTTGTGTGTTCCTGGAGTTATTGCCTAATGAGGGAGAGATGAGGAAGATATGATGCTAAAAAAGAGAGTTCAGTGGGTTGGTTATGGTTCAACAGAAACAGTTGGCTATACATCAGCTCAAAGGGGCTCAGAAAGGATGGTGAGAGGGGTGTTGCTTGGATATGGGCTAAGGCAATAGAAAGTAAGTTGCTTCTTTAGTGAAGTGTCTGTTCATACCCTGTGCCCATTTTTCAATTGGATTATTTACCTTTACCTTATTGTGGTGCTCAAATATTTTATACATTCTGGATATAAGTCCCTTATCTGATATGTCATTCCCAAATACTTTTTACAAGTCTGTGGCTTCCCTTTTTTACCCTGTTGGAGAAGTTTTTGGATGTGCATAGGGATTTGATTCTTAGAAGATCCTAGTCATCTATTTTATCTTCTCCTGGTTGTAGGTTTTTCAGGATACTTGGAAGACTGTTTATGTTGTGGATTAGGACTTCTAGCATTCTTCGAAGCGTTTCTTTAATGAAAATTATAGTCCTTGATTTTAGTCCTAGGTCCACCCTGAGTTGGTTCTTGTATATGGTGTGAGGTGTGGATCTTACTTGAGTCTTTTGGTAAACAATCACATGAAGAAATGTTAAAAATCCCTTGCTCTAAGAGAAATGCAAATCAAGACAACTATGAGATATCAACCCCGTAAGAATAGCAAAATTTAACAGAACAATAAGCAACAAATTCTGGTGAGATTGTGGAAAAACTGGAACCCTTATTCACTGTTGGTGGGAGTGTAAAATGGTGCAACCACTGTGGAAGGCGGTATGGTGTTTTCACAAAAAGTTGCAAATAGAGATACCATTTGACCCAGCCATTCCATTACTGAAAATATATCCCAAAGAGACCATAACTGACATCCAAGCAGATATATGCACACCCATGTTTATTGCAGCATTGTTCACAATAGCAAGGAGTTGGAAACAACCCAAGTGCCCATCAACAAACGAAGGGATAGAGAAGCTGTGGTATATTTACACAATGGAATACTACACTGCATTGAAAAAAAAGGAACTCATGCAATATTATTCAAAATGGGTGACCCTGGAGGACATTATGCTAAGTGAAGTATCTCAGTCACAAAAGGATAAATACTGCATGGTGCCACTGTTGTAAAACAGAACTGACTTCGGGGTTGGAGTGAGACTGAGAAAGATGGCTTATATAGTGTATACTGCATTGAAACAGATGAGGGAGAAAACTGTTTAAAAGGGATATGTAATTGGGTATTTTTGTCATGACAGGAGTCCAGAGACAAGGCTGCATATTTGGAGTGGACCTGGGGGGAGGGATTGTAAAACAATGAAAGACTTTTAATTTTCAAAGAGAAGAGTGTACCTGGGGTGGAGGGGTGGGAGGGGAGAAAAGTGCAACAATAAATGAATGGAAATCCAAAGTCTCTGTAAATTTTCATTGAAATTAATAATAATTATTTTATAAAAAACAATCAGCACAACCTGGATGTAAATACAATAAGGAATGAGGAATTTTTATTTTTATTAGGTGACAAGTCAAGTATGACTTAGCGTAATCTTCTGAACAACAGATCTGAATCAAGCCCTGAGCCATCCTACCATCTCTGAAACACTAGAGCCTATTGTTAAAGTATTGTAATTCTGAAATAAAGCTTTATCTTCACTATATAAAAAAAGAAAGGAAAATACTCAATAGAATTAAAACCTATAAATATACACAATAAAAAAAAGAAAGTAAGTTGCTGCTGTCCATACTCTGTTTATAGAAACTACAGCATAGGCTGCCTAATAGTGACCTTCAGAGATCACACAAGAGCTACTGTTAACAAACAGACTATGGTCTGGATTAGGGATGGGCTGGTCAGATAGGGAGGAAAGTAGAGTCCATATTTTCAAGGACTTCAGGACAGCCAAGGTCATAATAAGTTGAGGGATTGGTTGGACAGATAGGGAAGGAAGTAAAGAGCCCATGTCTTCAAGGACTTCAGAGCAGCCATGGTCATAAGTCCAGGTGTCTACTAGAGGTTGGGTGGCCAGTTTGAGGGATGGAAATTGAAAGGTTAATATCACCAGCACTGTCTTGATAACATGTTCCCAGATAAGGGAGTTCACAGACCTTGGTCGTAATGAGAAGAAGTGATGGATTCATGTGTTCTGAGTTGTTTGCCTCAGTTCTCACAGTAACATAAGCCATCCACATTTTATTTACTTCCATTTCTAGAATGTTTTATTTAACTAAAATTGGAATTCATGAAATAAAGCTGAATAAAGACATTATTTCTTATTGTTAAAAAAGAGAAAGGGTTACTATCAGGGTTCTCAGGAAAAAGTAGATGGAGCTCCTCACCCACGGGAAAATAGAGATAGGAAGTGGTGGGAAAGTAGGTTTGGGAAAGCAAGTCTTGAAGTCTATGGCTAAAGAAGACTTTCAAAGGGCTTCACAGGATGAGTTTAAACACCTCTTTAATGAGGAGACCTATTGTTGCTAGGGATTGCAAGCAGGTTTGTCATCTCTGATGGTGACATCAAGTTGCTTAGAGAGGAATGCAATGGGGGTACAGGTGGTCCAAGAGACTGAGTTAAGACAACAGCAACACCCTGTTTTTCACTAGTGTATAGATGGAAAGGTTTAGATGAATTTTGCAACCCGAGGGATCGAGATGCTGGAGCTTGAGGAAAGCTTTTTAACTATCTGGGGTGAATCTAAGGTTTCTTGTGAGGTGGCTTTTTCTGTATTATAAAGGGATTTTGCTAATAAGGTAAAGTTGGGACTCTAGTGTCTAAAGAAACCAATAAAGCTGAGAAAAGAGAGGATTTGATCAGCAGTTTTCTGTGGCTGGAAGCTTTTAATCACTTGGCTAGTGGTAGAGGTCAACTGAAAACCAAGATACGTGACTGTGGGGAGAGACAGTTGGGACTTGAAGGGAGATACCCTGTATCCCTTGGAGGCCAAGAAGTTAAGAAGTTGTGCAGTGTGAGTTCATGAGAATTGATATGGGGGCTGCTCAATAAAATATCATCAACATATTGCAAGGAACACTAGAGGATAAGAAACTTATTGGAAAGTAGGCTAGTAATAATGGGCTTTAAACCTCTGCAGTGTTGTGCAGAGATAGGGAATTGGGGTCTAGCAGGAAAAGAGGAGGGGTCTTTCAGAATAACAAGAACAGGTTGATGGTGGGAGGACACAGATGGAGTGGAACGATCCCATACAATGGGGTTGAAATTTGTAGTGATAGAGGTAGTGTAGAATGGGGCTCAGAGAGAAAGAGTGCTAAGGGGAATAGAATTAAATGCTGGTCAGGAAAACTAGGTTTGCTTGACTCCCAGTGAAACACAGCTCTAAGTTTAGACAGGCGGTCAGTCTTTACGTAGCAACAGGGTTGGGCATGTAGGGATAATTAGAAAAAGGAGATAATGATGAGGAGTTGAGTGGTAAAAAGGCTTAGGAAGGGGGCCATTAATCCCCATACAGAGACCTAGGAAGGGAAAACAGGACCTGAGAAGGAAGAGAATACTGAAAATGTAGCCCCCATATCAACCAGAAAGGAAACTGCCTTACCTGCTACTTGAAGGGTTACCCTGGCGTCTGCAATGGTGATTGGGGTCATTGATCCTGGACATCTTCAATCTTACACCAGGCCTAAGAGGTAGGCCAGGATGGGGGCCTGGTTTGGTGGAGGGGCTACCCTCCAGCAGCTAGGCACCAAAGGACAGTCAGCTTTCCAATGGCCTGGTGTCCCACAGATAGGGCAAGGCAATGTTGGAGGGCGAGGGTCAGGGCAGTGGTTAGCCCAATGACCTTCTTTGCCACCCTTGAAGCATGCACCAGAAAGTAAACAGCTCATTGAACGAGAAGGAGGTGTTTTCTGACCACTCACTGCTGTCTGTAGGACAGCTATCAGGGTTTCAGTCTGCAAATTCACTTCATGATGGACATGAGTCTCCTTATCAGCATTTGCCTGTTCCTCTTGGGCATTAAAAACTTTAAAGAATATGTTTACCAGGTCTCAAATGGGTGTTTGGGGGCCATCCTTAGCCTTTTATTTTCTTTTTTATATTAGAAGCTGATTGAGTGATGAGTAGCTAGGATGGTGGCCCCTGCAGGGAAGGTAGGGTCTAAGTGGGTATACTGAGTTAGGGCTTCAGTGAGATGGTTAAGGAAAGCAGCTGGGTTCTCATCTTTAGCTTGGATAATCTCTCCGAGCTTATAAAAATTGACTGCTTTATGGGAGATGGCATGTAGGCTGGCTAACAGACACTGAATCATACAGTTATGTCTAGCTCTACCATCTCTTCCTGCTGCTGTATTACTTTGGTATGTCCAATTTGGCTCTTGCTGGGGGACTACTTGTGGGCCAACTGGCATGGAGCCATCCGTTAAATGTACTTGGTCTGTGTGCTGCTCAGTGGCAGGGAGAACATGCTCTTTTTCATCTGATATCAGAGTAGAGGAGAGTACAACAAAAAGGTCATGGCAGGTGAGATCATAGGTCTGGGTTAGGTACCTAAACTCTTTGATATAGTTTGTCGGGTCTTTGGAAAATGAGCCTAAACATTTTTTAATTGATAATTTTAAAATATACAGAATGTATGAGCTTTAAACTAGTACTATATTAAGCTTAGTGGAAGGAGGAGTGGCATCCACTTCCATAATAGCTTGCCTCCGGAAACCCTATGAACTTGGAGAGAGGATGAAAGGCACCCAAGCATCAAGGACTGTCCTTCATAGGGTTGCTATGAGTCACCTGCGACTCGACGGCACTTAACAACAACAACAACATATTAAGCTTAAAGCAAAAAGGAAGAGATAAATTTGAAAATATTTCAGTTCTAAACACTGTCTGAAAAATTTAAATTGGGTAGAAAATGCTTTAAGGAAAAAGGAAATAAAATTCTTAAACCTGTTTAGTAAAAGAAAGAAAAAGAAGGGTGCTGGTGGATTGTTGTTGTTGTTTTTATGTGCCATTGAGTTGCTTGCGACTCATAGTGACCCTATGTACAAGAGCCCTAAACGCCGTTCTATCCTGTGCCAACTTCGCTGTCTCAGACACACTCATTCGCACCACTCCACTCACAGAATCGATCCATCTCATCGAGGGTCTTCCTCTCCTGCGCCGTCCCTCCACTCTCCCAAACATGATATCCCTCTCCAAGGACCAGTCCCTCCTTGCAACATGCCCAGAGTATGTCAGATGAAGCTTCAGAATCCTTGACTCCAAGGAGCATTCTGTCTTCACCCTCTCCAGGACAAACCTGTTTGTTCTGGCAGTCCGTGGTATATTCAACACTCTTCTCCAGCACCACAGCTCAAAGGCATCAATTCTCCTTCTATCATTCCTAGTCACTGCCCAACTCTCTGATGCATAGCATGTAATTGCAAAGACTATAGCGTGGATCATGTGCACCTTAGTCTCCAGCCTGATGTCATTGCTCTTCAGTACTCTTGAGAGGTCCCTCACAGCTGACTATCCCAATGCCATCCATCTCCTGATTTCCTGGCTGTTGTTACCAATAGTGTTGACTGTGGAACCAAACAAACTTAAACTGTTTACTATCTCAATCCCTTCACCATCCATACTGATGCTGCCAGTTGACCCAGTGGTGAGAATCTTTGTTTTCTTGATATTGAGCTTCAATCCATATTGAAGACTGCAGTCCTTGACCTTCTGCAGCAAGCGTTTCAGGTTCTCCTCAGTTTCAGCAAGCAGGGTTGTGTCATCCGCATAACGTAGGTTGCTGATGATTCTTCCACCAATCCTGATGTCACATTCCTCCTCGTACAGCCCAGCGTCTCAGATGATCTGTTCTGCATACAGATTGATAGGATATGGAGACAGAATACAATCCTGACAGACCCCTTTCCTGATTTTGAACCACGTAGTGTCTCCCTGCTCTGTTCTGACAACTGCCTCTTGGTCCAAGTATAAGTTTCACATTAGCACAATCAAATGTTCTGGGATTCCCATTCTTCTCAGAGTCAGCCATAGTTTGTTGTGATCCACACAGTCAAAAGCCTTTGCATAGTCAATGAAGCACAGATAGACATTCTTCTGGTATTCTTTGCTTTCTGCCAAGATTCATCTTACTTTAACTATAATATCCCTAGTACTGCGACCTCTTCTAATTCCAGCCTGCACATCTGGCAGTTCTCTGTTGACATATTGTTCCAAACACTTTTGGATAATTTTCAGGAGAATCTTGCTTGCATGTGATATCAATGATATCGGGATATCAATGATATTTGGGATTCCATGACTGGAGAGAGGCAGAGCTTTTCTCATCCCCACCCCTTTCCTCACCTAAGGTACCCCGGGAAGACGGGAAAGGGGCCCCAGAGCATGCCATCACCAGAGAATTAGTTTTGGACCCTCTGGCAGCTGGTCCTGGAGGACATATTCTCTCTCTCCTGGGAAGCCATCCGCTTGCATCAGCACCAGGTTGCAAATGGAAGACAAGTGGTGTTAACCCACAAGAAGTCAATCCTGGAGTGGAAGTTTAAGAACAAGGACTTTTTCTCAGGAGCTTCCAGGAAAAGAAGCTGTACTTGACAGTTGTACTTAACAACTTTAAATTGAAGTCATACTGACTGCACCATAAGAGACTGACAGCAGCATAATGTGGTCAGAATCAGAGAAATCCTTACTGCTTGAGATCTAGACCATCACATCAGGGACTGGTCAAGGGGAGACAGGTGTAGAATGTTGTAGGGTAAAGTAGTTGATGTATAGGATTTATATTTTATAGTAATTGGTCGAGGACCTAAAGCACTTGCTGTGGAAGGTCAGGGGCTACAGTCTTCAGTATGGATTGAGACTCAATATCAAGAAAACAAAGATTCTCACCCCTGGGCCAATTGGCAGTGTTGTAATGGATGATGAAGAGAGTGAGATTGTTCACAGTTTTGGTTTGCTTGGATCAGTCAACACTCTTGGCACCAGCAGCCACGATATGAAAAGACATATTGCAATGGGAAAGTCTGAAGTAGAGACCTCTTTAAAGTGCTGAAGTGAAAAGATGTCAGTCTGGAGACTAAAGGTGAGCCTGATACATGCCATTGTCTTTGCAATCACTTGCTATGCATCAGAGAGCTGGACAATGACTAGGGATGATAGAAGGTGAATTGATACCTTTGAGCTGTGGTGTTGGAGAAGAGTATTAAATATACCATGGACTGTTAGGAAAATGAACAGGTTTGTCCTGAAGAGGGTGAAACCAGGCTGCTCCTTGGAGGCAAGGATTCTGAAGCCTCATCTTACATACTTTGGACATGTTGCAAGGAGGGACCAGTCCTTGGAGAGGGACGTCATGCTTGGGAGGGTGGAGGGACAGCACAGGAGAGGAAGACCCTCGATGAGATGGATTGATTCAGTGACTGGGGTAACAATGGGGGCAGGTGTGTTGGAGATGGTGAGATTGGCACAGGATAGGGCAGAGTTTAAGGCTGTTATACATAGGGTTGCTATGAGCCACAGGCGACTCGATGGCACACAACAACAACAACTACAACAATTTGTGGACTGAGTTTCAATAGAAGGTAATGTGTTATAATGAGGTTGCAGGTTAGAAGGAGAGAAAGGAGGAGCATAGGAGTTTGATCCCTTTATCTGTAATGTTTAGTTTGGAGGTTAAGGGAGGCTAAGTGAGATTATTTACTGGTTGGGGGTCAGCAAAAGGAGAGATGGTGTTTTGTCTGGGTTAGAGTTGGAAAAGGAAGGTGATGTTTTAGTTTCAGAAGATTCTTTTTTAACTGTAAAGTTAGCTAAAAATTTGGTTGTAGATTCATTCCACGCGGGTCCTGCCAGACACCTGCGCTCTCCTGCATCCGCCAGCCATCACCACCACCGCTGCCAGTGTGTTGGGCTCTTCCACCGAGGTCCCGTCTGCCATTCAAATCTGCCGGATCATGCGGCCGGATGATGCCAATGTTGCTGGCAATGTGCACGGGGGAACCATCCTGAAGATGATCGAGGCGGCAGGAGCTATCATCAGCACCCGTCATTACAACAGTCAGAATGGGGAGCGCTGTGTGGCTGCCCTAGCCCACGCTGAGCGCACCGACTTCCTGTCACCCAAGTGCACTGGTGAGGTGGCCCATGTCAGCGCTGAGATTACCTATACCTCCAAGCACTCTGTGGAAGTCCAGGTCAACGTGATGTCTGAAAACATCCTCACAGGTACCAAAAAATTGACCAACAAGGCCACCCTCTGGTATGTTCCCCTGTCGCTGAAGAACATAGACAAGGTCCTCGAGGTGCCCCCTGTTGCGTACTCACACCAGGAACAGGAGGAGGAGGGTTGGAAGTGGTACGAAGCCCAGAAGCTGGAGCGCATGGAGACCAAGTGGAGGAGCAGGGATATCGTGCAGCCAGTCCTCAACCCAGAGCCGAACACCGTCAGCTACAGCCAGTCCAGCCTGATCCACCTTGTGGGGCCTTCGGACTGCACCCTGCACGGCTTTGTGCGTGGAGGTGTCACCATGAAGCTCATGGATGAGGTGGCTGGGATTGTGCTGCCGGCCACTGCAAGACCAACATCGTCACAGCTTGGGTAGACGCTATTAATTTCCACGACAAGATCAGAAAAGGGTGTGTCATCACCATTTCGGGCCGCATGACTTTCACGAGCAACAAGTCCATGGAGATTGAGGTCCTGGTGGACGCTGACCCCGTGGTAGACAACTCACAGCAGCGGTACCGGGCTGCCAGTGCCTTCTTCACCTATGTGTCCCTGAGCCAGGAGGGCAAGTCGCTGCCTGTGCCCCAGCTGGTGCCTGAGACAGAGGATGAGAAGAAATGATTTGAGGAAGGCAAAGGGTGGTACCTGCAGATGAAGGCCAAGCGGCAGCGCCAGGCAGAGCCCCAGCCCTAGACATCTGCCTCGTGCGGGCCTCAAGCAGGCAGTGAAGGGACCCAGAGCATCCAATCCCTTAGGAGTTGTCCCCTCGGCCCAAAACCCAATTTACATTGAGAGATGGTGTTGTGTGAAGTGTTTGTAATGCAGAGTTACCCTATACTCTGTCCTAAAATGTATACACCAAAGCTTATTTATATCATTCCAGTATAATAATAAAGCTTCTATTTGGCTGGAAAAAAAATTTGGTTGTAGTTTTACACTGTGTGTGGAAGAGGCCAGCGTATCACCGTATAACGTTTTGCAGTGTAAAATCAGTCGTTTCCACATCTTAATAAATCTACTACAATTGATGTAATATAAAAATTTCAAAACATTTCATTGTTTCTTTTCAAACTCATTATTTGCAGATATTATAAACTAAAGCAAATAAAATTCACTTCCCTTCAAGTCTTCTATAACTTACTACACACTTTCAAATTTAGCTTTTACTATCTTTTCTATTCTGGGACAAGTGGACATTTTACTTTAAAGCAAACATACTTTAATTTTTCCTCTTAAACAAAAATACACAAAACTAACCAGTTATTATGCTTTCCCTCTTAAATCTCATACTATGCTAAAACTTTCAACTTTCATTCTCAAGGTGGTTTTCGTTCAGTAGACTAGATGTACTAAATGATTTTTCTAAAATGTTACCCCCAAATGCTACATTTTAATAACTGCAATACTCTTAATTGGCTCAAAAATAGTGTGGCTTGGTTTCACTTGGTAAAGATAACATGATTTAAAAATATAGATACATACATGTATACACGTACATAACTACATGCTTTAAATCATGGAAGAACAATACCTTTCAAAGCAAAGAAATAAAAGCAAATACTAAAAGTGACTTTACCATGGGCTAAGAGAACCTGCACAGGTTGGCAGATTTTATTGATAGAGATGGGAACAAAACTGAAAGAAATCTTAGATGGAGTTTCTGATCATCTATGAGTTCATTGGAAGAAATTGTCAAGATCTCGAAGGGTATTAAGATGAGAAGTCCCATTTCAGGCTATTGAGAATTGTTATCTAACTGATACTGTGGCAATGCTTGGTTACAGTAAAAGATTATTAGTCTCTTGGGGTGGAGGTCTTCAGCCAGGCCCAAGTTTGAAAGATTTGAAAGGAGGCAGCTCAAGAGGCTGTCCTTTGGGGGTTTAGAAATTTGACTCCTCATGGTGTTCAGATCTGTGGGTGAGGGCAGCTGAGATTTCAGAGCATTAGATTCTGGGAAAGGTTAAGAGATGGCATCAGTGTTTCCTATCACAATCAATGTCCTGGAAGTGCCTGGTGCTTGGGTGGGCTCCTGACACAGGCCTGTGATTTTTTGAAATATTGGATATTTGTGCAGATAGGAGTCCAGTGGGGACGGACCTGAATCCCAAGGGAGTTTGAAATGCCTGAAGGCAAAACACCTGGGTACTGTTCTGAACAGTGCCTGGAAATTTTATGAGCAAATGGGCCTTTGTTAGGGAGAAAAAGAAGTCAGAAAAGGAGTCTGAGAGTGAAGAGGCAGGAGTCAGAAGAATAGGGACAAAGAGTTTTTGATGAGAGGATGATGCCATATAACTCTCAGCAAAGACTCTTCCAGAATAGTGGTAGCAGTGGACAGGAAGAATGAGGAGTTCACAGAAAGTGGACACTATTGCTGACTGGACATAAATACAAAATAGATGGAAATAGACAACAGAGAGTCTGACTGTCCCCTCATTCCATGCAGGCGTCCCTCCAGCTATGCCCCTCAGGGGGTAAAAGTATGTCTTAGCATAGGCATACCCATATCAAGCCCAGGACCAGTTGGGGTTCCTAGAGGATCCCCGAAATTGCCACTAAGCTGTATAACAACAACATGGAACCATGGGTCCATGGGTGGGGGCTGTGACTTCAGAGTAGCATCAGCTATGGAAACTTCTTCATAAGCACTCAAAGCATTCAGTCAGCAAGCATACACACAAAATGGGAGAGGAGGAAGAAAAAGGGACTTTTTCTGCTGTTACCATTTGACATCTTGATACTGTGAGAGCTGGTAGGTATAAGAGAGAGAGAGTGAGGGGCACCGCACTAACCGCAAAAGGGAATGGGGCCTCAACATGCCTCGACTCCCCTCCTGGATTTCATGCACAAGGATGTTAGGTCTTCACACTGGACATAAGGCCAAGGACTCAAAGAACGGACTAGAGAAAGAAAGCTAGCTAAATAAGCTTTATTAAGGAAGATCCTGGGCAGGATTCCTTGGTCGAGAGAGAGAGACAAACCAGAGGAAAACCACAGGGTTTGGGTTTTTATTTAAAATGAAATACAAGAACAACAGCAAAAACAAAACAAAATGAAAAAACCAAGGTGATCCACCACATTAACAAAGAAAATAACAAAAACCATATGATCTTAGCAATTGATGCAGAAAGGGCTTTTGACAAAATCCAACATCTTCTGAGTGAAATGTCTCAGTCACAAAGGGACAAATACTGCATGGTGCCACTGTTGTAGAATGTGACTGACATCAGGGTTGGGGTAAGACTGAGAAAAAACTGGATAAGTTATGCATACTGGATTGAAACAGATGAAGAAAAGAACAGATTAAAGGTATCATTGGGTATTATGGTTATCACAAGAGTCTAGAATTAAGGTTGCATAGTCAAGTGTACTCGGGGAGGGGGTTAGGGGAGGAATGTGAGTATGGTATACCAATGAAGGAATTTTTCTTTTTTCTTTTCAAAGAGAGGAGCGAACTGGAGGGGAGGAGTGGACAGGGAGAAAAGTGCAACAATGAATGACTGGAAATCCAAAATCTCTGTAAACGCTCATTAAAATTAATTAAAAAATGATAAATGAGGCACAAGCAGAGGAGACTTGTACACCAATGTTCATAGCGGTGTTGTTCACCATCACAAGAACATGGAAACAGACCAGGTATCCAACCACAATTTAATGGTTTGAGAAAATATGGTACATTCATCATTCATACAATGGAATACTACACAGCACGCAGGAATGATGATTTTGTAAGTTATTATTACCTAACGTGGAGGGACTGGAGAGCATTATGCTGAGTGAATTAACTCAGTCCCACAAGGACAAATATTGTGTAAAACCATTATAATAGAATGAGTATGAAGATCCAAGGGGGAGAGGAATGAGGACCTGAGGGGTAAGGGGAGGGATTAATCATGATGTTGTACAATTTGATTGGTGGGGGTGAGGGAAATTGGAAGAATCTTGTCTTAAAAAGAAGTTATTTGAATTTTGTAAATAAACTAGTATAAATACAATTTTAAAAAATAATTTTAAAAGATCCAACGTCTTTTCCTGATAAAGAGACACAGCAAAATTGGAATAGAAGAGGATTTCCTCAACATAGTGAAAAGTATATATGCAATACTAAAAGCCAAGATCATTCTCAATGGAGAATGATTAAAAGCTTTTTCCTTGTGAACAGGGATCAGACAAGGATGCTGATTATCATCATTTCTATTCAATATTGTATTGGAAGTACTTCCAAGGGCAAGAGAAAAGAGAAGGAATTAAAACTATTTAGATCAACAAAGAGATGGTTAAACTGTTACTATATCCAGATGACATGATAGTTACACAGAAAACCCCAAGGACTCAATGAAAAATTGTTAGAGCTAGTGGACAAGTTTAGTGGAGTTGCACAATACAAGATCAAGATACAAAAGTCAGAGGGATTCCTCAACAATAACAAAGAAAACACAGAGAAGAAAACTAAGAAATCAACATCATTTACAATAGCTAACCACAAATTGAGACACTTAGGAATAAACCTAACCACAGACACAAGACATTTGCAGAGAAAACTACAGAACATTTCTTCAAGACCCAATAAAAGACCTAAAGAAATGGAAAAACGTTTCCAGTTCATGAATATGTTGTTGGTGGTGGTGTTGGTTGCTTTCAACTCAAACACAACTCATAACCACCCTATGAACAAAGGGCCTGAAGCCCCTCTACAACTATCAATATTTATCAAATTTCATAGAGTATCTAGAGGTATGTTATTTTGTTATTTAGGAAGTGAATGCCACTTCTGCTTTCAAAGTTCGTGGGCAGAAAGACTCAATAGAGTAAAAAATTATAATCTTACCTAAAGCAATCTACATGTTTAATGTAATCATAATAAAGATACCAAATTCATTTTTCAAAGAGATAGAAAAGGCAATTGTCAAGTTTATTTTGGAAAGGAAAGAGACTCTAAATAAGCAAAGCACTTCTGAAAAACGAGAGTGAAGTGGTAGGCATAGCACTCTTTGACCTAGAAAACTACTACACAGCTCTAATAAACAAAACAGACCAATTGAATAGAATTGAGAACCCAGAAAGTAATCCATCTATCTATGGTCAACGGATATTCCACAAAGAAACAAAACAAAACAAAAACAAACAAACAAAAAAAAAACACCTATCAAATAGGGAAATGACAAACCAAGAAAACAATACCTTTACAATAGTCAACCACAAATTGAGATACTTGGGAGTGAACCAAACTAGAGGTACAAAAGATCTGTACAGAGAAAACTACAGAACATTTCTACAAGACACAATAAAAGACCTAAAGAAATTGAAAAATGTGCCCTGTTCCACAGGATATAAAGAGACACCTCACCAAAGAAGACATTAAGATGGCAAGCAAACACATGAAGAAATGTTCAAAATCCCTAGCTCTAAGCGAGATGCAAATCAAAACAGCTATGAGATATCCTCTCACCCGCATAAGAATAGCAAGATTTAGCAGAATAGCAAACAACAAATTCAGATGAGGTTGTGGAGAAACTGGAAACCTTATTCACTGTTGGTGGGAGTGTAAAATGGTGCTGCCACAATGGAAGGCAGTATGACGCTTTCTCAAAATGTTGCAAATAGAAATACCATTTGACCTAGCAGTTCCACTACTGGGAGATATATGCACAACCAAGTTTATTTCGGCTTTGTTCACAATAGCAAAGAGTTGGAAACAATCTAAGTGCTCATCAACAAAAGAATGGATAGAGAATCTGTGGTACATTCACACAATGGAATACTACGCTGCATTGAAAAACAAGGAACTCGTGAAATAATATACAAAATAGATGACCCTGGAGGACATTATGCTGAGTTAAATATCTCAGTCACAAAAGGACAAATATTGCATAGTGCTACTGTTGCAAAACGGGACTGATATCAGGGTTCGGGGGAGACTGAGAAAGATGGGATAAATTATGTATACTGCATTAAAACAGATGAGGGAGAGAACTGTTTAAGGATATATGATTAGGTATTATGGTCATGACAGGAGTCCAGAACGAAGGGTGCATAGTGGAGTGGACTTGGGGAGAGGGATTGTATAACAATGGAAGACTTTTCCTTTTATTTTTCAAGGAGAAGAGAGAATTAGGCTGGGGGATGTTGGGCAGGGAGAAAAGTGCAACAATGAATGAATGGAAATCCAAAGTCTCTGTAAACTTTCATTAAAATACTATTTTTAAAAAAGCAAAAAAAAATTGTGTCCTGTCATGGATAGGAAGAATCAATATTGTTAAAATGACAATCCTATAAAATATTCTAAATAGTCTATGCAATCCCAATACAGATAACACATTCATATTTCAAGGAGTCAAAAGAGAAATTGTCAAATTTATTTGGGGAGGCAAGAGAGCTCTAAAAGAAAAACATTTCTGAGACACAAAAATGAAAACCTACTAAACAGTGGTAGTAATCAAAACAGCATGGTACTGGTACAATGACCGGCATTTAGATGAGTGAAACAGAACTGAGAACCAAGAAACAGACCCAGCTATCTGTGGCCAACTGATACTTGACAAGGAAATAAAGCCTATCAAATAGGGAAACTACAACTTCTTCAACAAATGGTGCTGGCAAAATTTAACTGCTACCTTCAGAAAACTGAAGCAGGATCCACATCTCACACCACACACAAAAATCACCTCAAGGTGGATCAGAGACTTGGGAGTAAATCCCCAAACCATAAAGTTCATACAAGACAAACGGAGATCAAGTTTAGAAGCCCTAGTCTATGGTATAAAGGGACTGCCAAATACAGCCAGATATGTACAATCTGAAGAGGATAAAATTGATGAATGGGACCTTTAAAGATTAAATCCCTGTGCACATAAACATCTTTTTCCAACAGGGTAAAAAGAAAACTACTCACTGGGAACAAACATTTGACAATAACATGTCACACAAGGGTCTCATAAAGAAAGTTTATAGAATACTCCCGAGCCTCCACAAGAAAAAGACTGATCACCCAATTACAAAATGGGCAAAAGACATGGAAAGAATTTTCACAGAGGAAGATATTCAAATGGCCAACAGTCATAAGAAGAAATGCTCCAAATCACTGGCAATAAGAGAGATGCAAATCAAAACCACAATGAGATACCATCTCACTCCAGTAGCAGTGGCAAAGTTTAACAAGACAGCAAGTAATAAATGTTGGAGAGGATATGGTGAGACAGGAACTCTTTTACATTGTTGGTGGGATTGTATAATGATACAACCACTCTGGAAGGCAGTTTGACACTTCCTCAAAAAGCTGAACACAGAAATTCCATATGACTCAGGTATTCCATTGCTTAGAATATACCCCAAGAAAATGAGAACTTAGGCATCAAATGGAAATTTGTACACGAATGTTCATAGCAACATTATTCACCATCACAACAATTTGGAAACAGCCCAGATGTCCAACCACAAATGAATGAATTGAGAAGTAGTGGTACGTTCATACAATGGAATACTATGCAGCATGCTGGAACAATCTTTTTGTAAATTACTACCTACCTTGGGAGGAACTGGAGAGCATTATGCTGACTGAACTCAGTCCCAAGAGGGCAAATACTGTATAAAACGATTACTGTAGAATGAGTATGAGGATACAATGTGGGGGGGTGGTGGTGGTGGAAAAAGTGGGATGAGAATGCGGGTTAGGGTGTTAATCATAGGGTTTCAGAATTCAATGAGTGGATGAGGTGAAGGAAATGGGAAGGATCTTTTGTGGAAAACAATATATTTAATCTTTGTAAATAAATCAGAACAAAACTTTTAAAAACCACACCCAGAAAGCAAAATGTACTATAGTGCTGTAATAACCAATACAGCATGGTACTGGTAAGATGCCAGGCACATAGACCAATGGAACAGAATTAAGAATCCAGAAGTAGCTTTGGTCAACTAATATTGAACAAAGAAATAAAACCTATCAAATGGGGAAATATCAACTTCTTCAACAAATGGTGCTGGCAAAATGGACTGCTTTCTGCAAAAAGTTGAAACAGGATCCACATTCTATACCATACCCGAAAATCAACTCAAGGTGGAGCAGAGACATGGGAAGGTAAAGCCCAAAACCATAAAGTTCATAAGAGACAAACTGGGACCAAGCTTAGAAGCCCTAGCATATGGTATAAAGAGACTGTCAAATACAGCCAGAAATGCACAACAATGTGAAGATAAAATTGATGAATGGGACCTTCTAAAGATTAAATCCCTGTATGCATAAGCATCTCATTCCAACAGGGTGAATAGAAAACCTACTGACTGAGAACAAACGCTTGGCAATACCATATCAGACAAGGTCTCATAATAAAAGTTTGTAGAATACTGTAGGACTTGCACAAGAAAAAGACTGATAGCTCAATTACAAAATGTGCAAAAGATAAGGTTATGGAGAAATCATTTGGATGGCCAACAGACACATGAAGAAATGTTAAAAAACATTAGCTATAAGGGAGAGGCAAATCAAAACCACAATGAGATACTATCTCACCCCAGTAGCAGTGGCAAAGTTTCGCAGGGCAATAAGCAATAAATGTTGAAATGGAAGTGAGGAGGTGGGAACTCATACACTGTTGGTGGATTTGAAATGGTCCAACTAATCTGGAAGTCAGGATTGGTGGAAGATCTATCAACAATCTGAGTTAGGCAGATGACACAACCCTGCTTGCCGAAACTGAGGAGGACCTCATGCACTTGCTGTAGAGAGTCAAGGACTGCAGCCTTCAGTATGGACTGAGGCTCAATGTCAAGAACACAAAGATTCTCACCACTGGACCAATTGGTAGCATCAGGATGGATGGCAAAGAGATTGAGATTGTGCACAGCTTCAGTTTGCTTGGCTCCACGGTCAACAGTCTTGGCATCAGCAGCCAGGAAATAAAAAAAACCATATTGCAATGGGAAAGTCTGCTGTTAGGGACCTCTCTAAAGTACTCAAGAAATTAAGGTGTCCCTGTTACAAGCCATGGTCTTTGAAATCACTTGTTATGCATCAGAGAGTTGGAGAATGACTAGGAAGGATAGAAGAATTGATGCCTTTGAGCTATGGTGCTGGAGAAGAGTATTGAATGTACCATGGACTGCCAAGAAAACAAACAGATTTATCCTAGAGAGGGTTAAGCCAGGCTACTCCTTGGAGGCAAGGATTCTGAGGCTTTGTCTGACATACTTTGGACATGCTGTAAGGAGGGACAGGTCCTTGGAGAGGGACATCATGCTTGGGAACGTGGAGGGATAGCGCAGGAGGGGAAGACCCTCTATGAGGTGGATTGATTCAGTGACTGGGGTAATCGGGATGGGTGTGTCAGAGGCAGTGCAATTGGCGCAGGATAGGATTGTTTAGGATTGTTGTATATAGAGTCACTATGAGTTGCAAACGACTTGATAGCACATAAGAGCAACAACAACACTCTGGAGGACAGTTTGGACAAGGTTCCAACTTGTCACTTTTCTATTCATCTGTATTAATGAAAAATATTTGCGTTTCATACTCTTTAACAGATTTGTTACATAGATCTAAGCTTCCACTTGTTTTGCTGTAAATACAAATAAATAGAGATCCAGCTAAAAAAAGAAATGTAAAATTGTGTCCTGTTCATGGATAGGAAGACTCAGTATTTTGAAAATGACAAAGCACTTCTGAAAAACAAAAATGAAGGGGGAGGCATAGCACTCCCTGACCTCAATACCTACTACACAGGAGTAGTAACCAAAACAGCATGATTCTGGTACAATAGCAGGCACAAAGACCAATGGAACAGAATTGAAAACTCAGAAATGGACCCATCTGTTTTCAGTCAACTGATATTTGACAAGAAAATAAAACTTATCAAGGAGAATGCAGGCAGCAGTCCAGTTTTGCCAGCATCATGTGTTGACAAGGTTGTCATTTCCCCAACTCTTTTTTTAAATTGAGATTTTAACAAAGGTCTACAGAGAACTTGGATTTCTATTCATTCATTGTTGCACATTTTCCTCCCTACCTAGCCCCCAGTTCAATTTTCTCTTTGAAAAAAAGATTTTCTTTAAATTCTTTCATTGTTGTACATTTCTGTAACTCTTATAAATTGTGGAATTGTAAAGTGGTACCACTACTCTGGAGGGCAGTTTGGCATTTCCTCAAAAAGCTGAACATGTGACTCAGCTATTCCACTGCTTGGAACACACCCCAATAAAATGAGAACTGAGGCATAAACAGAGACTTGTACACCAGTATTTATAGCAGCGTTATTCACCATCAGAAGGTATATGAACACAATGGAACACTATGCAGCATGCAGAAGCAATGATTTTGTAAATTACTGTCTAACATGGGAGGGACTGGAGAGCATTATGCTAAGTGAACTAACTCAGTAGTCTTATAAAGATAAATACCATATAAAACCATTAGTGTAGAACAAGTACAAGGATCCAAGGAGGGGTGGGTAGTGGATGCTTAATCATAAGATCAAAAATTTCATGGGTGGAGGAAGGGGTGAGTAAAGGAAAGGGGAAAGATCTGGTGTGAAAAATAATGTATACCAACTTTATAAACACTTCAAGTAAACCATTTAAAAATTAAAAAAAAATAATTACAAGTGACTTGAATGTGAAAGTTGGAAACAAAAATAACAATGACATCAGAGGCCACATGACAGAATTTTATAACACCAAGGACCTACTTACTGCAGATATCTTTTATCAATACAGTAAAGAGTGGACAAGTATACACGTAGGCCTTGCCAGATGCTTAGTAATCAAATAAATTACATCTGTGGTAGGGGATGATGGAAAATCTCAATCTTATCAGTAAAGACAAGGCCAGTGGACGTCTATGGAACAGATTATCAATTGCTATAAAGATAATAGTGAAGTCACTGAATAGACAATCTACTGGAAGTCATCCAACAGCAAATTGCCAGAATGAAAGTTTTAAGCAATTATCTCAGTGTCTCTTATACTTACTCATCTTGTTATTTCTTTTTTTTATCTTAAATGGTTTTATTAAAGGTTAATATAAAATATAACCAAGTTACAAGTTGTAAGAATCTGTAGTTTTTGAAAATGTGTATCAAAGAAAGGGCAGGACATTCAACTTCAGTGGCAGCTGTTCAAACACAGGTCAGTGCCAGGCAGGGGGCAGCCCAGGGGCAGGACGGAGCCTGGTTTCTTACCTATTTCACAGGAAAGCTCTGTGGCATGTAGTCACCCCTTAAAGCAGACCTGGGGTGCAAAGACAGGGGTCAAAAACAGGTCAGGATCCAAAACCCAGGTATGGGTATCATCTGAGAAGTGTGTATTCCCCCTCCCCAACAAATATAGATTCTCATTGCATGAAAAAAGAATAACATGTTAAGACCATCTCTTCTCCACCACTTGGGCAAACTAAGCAGAGACCCTCAAGAGAAAAAGGAAAGACTTTGCTGGGGTTCTGAGGAGTATTCCTTAGGTCCGGAGGGACGGAGAGCCCTGGGAGCTTGTCCTTCAGCCATTACACCCCTCATATGCTGTTGCTTCATTCTTTCTGCAACCAGAACACAGCCACACTATGTCTGACTCTCTCCACGACTTATGAGTCCTGAACTTTACACTGAATCCTCGTAGGCTCTACTAGTAAAAACTTTGAGATGTTACTAAATGCAGATGGATGCTGGACCTAGACGGTAGAAAGCCAGTGGAAGCTCAGAACATCGTCTGAACCCTTTGAATTCTGAAAAGAACTTTAAGGGAGTGGGTAAGGAATTGTGCTGCTACCCCAAAGGTGAGTGGTTCGAATCCACCAACTGCTCCTTGGGAGGATAGGCAATCTCCTTTTGTGTGATTTACAGGCTCTGGAAACACACTGGAGGATCAGTTCTGACTTGACAGCAATGAGGCTTTGAGTTTGATGCTTCCCAGAATGTTGGCGAGGTGGAAATCGTCTCCCAAAAAGACAGAGCATTCATCATGGCCTGTCTGAGGACACAGATATTTCTTTGCTACTACAAAGTGTCCAGGGAGTGTAAATGCATAGCCACTTAACAATGACGATTTAAAAGTCCCAATTCCTAGGATGCACACAGCACCTCGTTGGCCACGAGACTGAGAATGGTGATCAGAACAGACACAATCCCAGTTCTGAG
>NW_006400060.1:2447394-2448806 GCF_000299155.1 Elephantulus edwardii
AGCCAAGCCATAACTCTGGCAGACACATTCCCTGGGGTGGGGGGTGGTTGCCAGGTGTTTGCTTTACTGTGAAGCCAGATAAAATAAACTGGAAATCACTGTTAAAGGGCATGGAAAAACACATACTTTTTAAAAAACACACACTTTGGTATTAAAACCAACCACTCACGGGCAAGAGCTCATCTTGTTCTTTCATTAGTTTCTCTAGTTGTACTCAAAGTAGTTCTGGTGGCATGGTTCATAGTATGTCAGACTGCTAACCAGTGAAAGACCCCAAACTAGGGCTTTTCCCAGACCGGGCGCGACCCCGAGCAACTCACACCAGATCCACTCGCTGTAATCACTAGAGGCTTTATTGACGAAGCTTCGGGACGACTTGTATCTCATGGAGGAGACAGGGAAGCCGACCCTGAGCCCAAAAAAGCAAGGGAATTTATACAAGGTCTAGGGGTTCTTTGGCGTGGAATTCGCTCACTGGATCTTTGGAAAAGGAGAAGTTCAATTTTAGGTCAGTTACCTGCTGCTGATGTTAGTTAAGATATGGTTTTTGCCAGTAATTGCTTCTTCAGTTTGTGGTCAGCTAGTTCCTGGAACATAAACATTCACACAAGATCAAAGATATAGGTTCTTACAATACTTGAGTGTGGGGACATTGTTTAAAAAAATTTCCTTTCATTCCCCACTTCTTTTAGTACAAGGTTCTAATCATAGAACCAAGAATCTCTGGAGGCAGTATCATTGCAGTCAGGTTCTCTCATATTTTGATATTGTTGTCTTAGAACCATTAATTGAACAGTACTGATGCGATCTTTAACAAAGGTAACAAGCTTATTTATAATACAAGGCCCAACTAGTAACAATATAAACAAGAGTATTAAAGGACTTATAAGGGTAGATACAAGAGTAGTTAACCGTGGGGATTTATAAAATAAGCTCTTGAACCATGTTTGCTGAGATTCTCGGTCTCGTTTTCTTTTGTCTAACCTTTCCCTTAGCTTTTGCGTGGAGTCTTCTATTACTCCTGAATGGTCAATATAAAAGCAACATTCTTCTTTTAGCGTGGCACAGAGACCCCCGTCTTTGAGGAACAATCAGTCTAGTCCTCTTCTATTCTGTAAGGTTACCTCAGATAAGGAGGTCAGGCATTCTTTTAGTCGAGTAATTGATGACTCTAAAGCCCGAAGATCCTCATCTATGGCTGTTTTTAACTCATGGTATTGTTGTTGCCTATAGACAAGTGCTGAAGTCCCTGTACCTATTTCTGCAGCTATTTCTCCTACTTGTAATAAGACTGCTAGGGTCATAGTAACAGGTTCTCTGCGAAAACGACGCTCAGGTGCATGATCAAATTCATTAACAAATTCATCATCAGGGTGATAGTATACCCGGGGCATCAGATAAATTAATACACA
>NW_006400060.1:2452878-2463084 GCF_000299155.1 Elephantulus edwardii
TGAGTCACTTGATTTTTTCCTAGATCTATAGTCCGTTCTGTGGTCCATGGGCAGAATTTTTGTCCAGTAGCCCCTAGCACCACTGACTTCTTTGTGCTAATCTTCCCCAGGGGCTGCTTCAGAACTGAATGTTGTGCCCTCGTGTCTACCAGGAAGTCAACGGGGGTCCCCCCCACAGATATAGTTACTCTAGGCTCGGGGAGGGGATCCAAGCCCCGTCTTCCCTAGTCCTCATCTAGGGTGAGAATTTTTGATGGCTTATTATTTTTCTTGGGACACTCTTTAGCCCATTGTCCCTTGTCTTTGCAGTATGCACACTGGTCTTTGTCCAACTACAGTTTCTTTTCATATTGCTTCCATGTCTTAGTGCCCGGGTGCCCTGTCTGTCTAGACCCTGCTCTATCTCTTTATTTTTCACTCACTACTGCGGCCAAGATTTTTGTCAAATTCCTCTCTTGATGGCAGTCTCACCAGTCCTCACGTTCCTCTCTTTCTATCTTTTCTCTCTATGCCTTCTCTTCCTCTGTCTCCCTCTTGTGGTACAATTTCTCAGCTTCTTTAGCTACATCCCTCAATGTAAAATCTTGTAACCCCTCTATGCACTGTAATTTTTTCCTGATGTCTGGAGCAGACTGCCCAATGAAGGCCATAACTACTGCTGCTTTCTGTCCCTCTGACACAGGGTCAAAGGGAGTGTATCTCCTATAGGCATTTATTAGTCTTTCTAGGAACATGGAGGGGGGTTCGGTAGGTCCTTGAAGGACTTCTGTTACCTTGGCCAAATTAGTGGAGCATCGTGCAGCCCCTCTGAGACCCACTACGAGAGCCTGGCAGTAAGTGGATAGCTTCTCCCTACCTTCAGCAGTGTTATAATCCCAGTTGGGGGCGAACCAGAGGAAATCCCACATCCATGGCAGCAGGAGTCTGGACTGGTTGTCCTGCACCATCTCAGATGTTTTTCCTGGCTTCCGTCTGAATTCTCTCTCGCTCCTCAGTAGTGAAGAGGACCTGGAGAAGTTGCTGGCAATCATCCCAGGTGGGTTGATGAGAGAACATGAGGGACTCAATTACTCCAATAAGCCCTGTGGGGTTATCTGAAAAGGAAGGATGGTTAGTCTTCCAATTATAGAGGTCAGCAGAGGAAAATGGCCAGTACTGGAGGGGTTGGAGTTGTCCTGGCTCTGGGGGCCCTCTGTACGCTCGTAAGGGGAGAGCCACAGTGGAATCTGGGCTCTCCAGACCCCTCCAACTGTGAATCCCCCGTGCTGGTCCCTGGGGGGCACTTGCAGGGATGGGGGGACTGGGATCAACCTGGCCGTGACATGGGGGAGGATTGTGGTGCATCTCAGGCCACTCAGGTGGATTTTCAATCTCAGGAAAAATTTTGGGTGGTGCCGATGGCGCAGCTTCTGGGGCCAGAGGAACTCTGGACTCAGAAGTTCGGGTTTTTAGGGCTAATGCACGCGGAGGGGTGGTATGTTTCTTTAGAACCCAAGGTTTTACCCACGGCGGTGGATTCTGCACTAAATCCTGCCACACGATGATGTATGGCTGTTGGTCAGGATGCGCGTTTGGTCCTTCCTGGAAAACAAGACCTTTAACTGACAAAATGATTGTTAGGTCAAATGCTCCCTCTGGTGGCCAACCAACTCTCAGAGCGGGCCACTCAGAGTTACCGAAGGTTTGCCAAGGTCCTTTTATAACGTTAACAGAGAGATTATTAGCCCTGGTTCTTACTTCAGAAAAGTGTCCTAAAGTCAGGGATAGGGGTGTCGTCATGGTCTGTCCCATATTAGTTGCCTAATAAAGAGGCTTTATTGACGAAGCTTCGGGACGACGTGTATCTCACGCAGGAGACAGGGAAGTCGACCCTGGGCCCAAAAAAGCAAGGGAATTTATACAAGAGTTCTTTGGCATGGAATTCGCTCATTGGCTCTTTGGAAAAGGAGAAGTTCAATTTTAGGTCAGTTACCTGCTGCTGACGTTAGTTAAAATATGGATTTTGCCAGTAATTGCTTGTTCAGTTTCTGGTCAGCTAGTTCCTGGAACATAAACATTCACACAAGATCAAAGGTATAGGTTTTTACAATACTTGTGTGTGGGGACATTGTTTAAAAAATTTTCCTTTCACCAGAAGAATTTTAAATTTAAAATTTAAATCTCTAAAAGAGAAAAGATGGCCAGTCTGCTCCCATGAAAATATTTACAGTCTCAGAAACCCAGTGGAGGGAGACTATGAATCCGAATCAGCTTGACAGTATTGGATTTTATTTTTACTCAGTGTGGTTTTTTTTTCTTTTTTAAGAAATTGATATTTATTTGCTTACAAAACTTGCATATAAAAAAATCTTGCATATATTGTGTTTCACACTATTCTTCATTCATATTGTGTTTCATACAATAATTCCAGTCATTATATTTTATAAAATTAATCATCATTGGACCTTGCCCATTATTATCCTCCTTTTTCAGGTCCCCACCAGATCCTTCTCATTTCCTTTACCCTTTCTCTCCACCCACCAAATTATGAAACCCTGTGGTTTCATCTCTACCCATCTTTACCCCTTTGCTCCCACCTTTTCCCCACTTGGGTCCCCTTACAATTTTTACTAGTTATCCTTCTGTTTTTACAATAATTATCTTTTGCAGTACTTGTCTTTATGAGACTGAGTTAGTTCACTGAGAATAATGTTCTCCAGTGTCTCCCAAGTTATGTAGTATTTTTCAAAATATTTTCTCCTAAATGCTGAATAGTATTGTATTTTTGTATGAATGTACCACAATTTCTCAATACATTCAGTTGTAGTCATACATTTGGTCTGTTTCCATGTTCTTGAGATGATGAATAATACTGCTATGAAAACTGGTGTACAAATCTCCATTTGTGTATCAGTTCTAATTTCCTTAGGGTATATTATTACTAGTAGTGAAAAAGCTGAGTCATGCAAAGTTTGTTTTTAAGGTGATACCTGCATCTTACCCACTTTGTCACATAGGATACCCTTGAATTTTGCTTTTCGTGTCTCCAGCATGTTTTTTTGTTTGTTTCTAGTACACACTGAAACCAAGGCACAAATTACAATGTAAACTTATAGAAATGGATTAGCTAGCAAATCTTAAAAATGCTCAGATACACTAATTAGCTTATTCATTTTAATGTGCCCTGGGACAGAAGGCATTATGATTACTTCAATTACTGACTCAGAACTTTCTGCTCAGACCACATATTACACAAATTGTAATATTTTCATATCCCAATGGAGCAGAGCACTGCATAGTTTGGAATAGGGAAGGGAATGCTCCAGGGTTGTATTCTCTCTCAGTACCTATTTAATCTGTATGCTGAGAAAATTATCTGAGAAGCTGGACTCTATGAGGAATGTGGCATCAGCACTGGAGGGAGACCCATCAATAACCTGCGTTATGCAGATGACCCAACTTTGCTTGCTGAGGATGAGAAGGACTTGAAGAACTTGTTACAAAAGATCAAGGAATGAAACCTTCAGTATAGATTGAATCTCAGTGTCAGAAAAACAAAAATTCTTACTATTGGACAGATAGGCAGTATCATGATGCATGCAGAGAAGATTGAAAATGTCAATAGCTTCATCTTGCATGGATCCACAATTAACTTCCTTAGTACCAGCAGTCAGGAAATAAGGACATCCATGGCACTGGGAAAATCTGCAATTAGAGACTTCTCCAAATTATTAAGAGTAATGATTTCAGTTTGAGGACTAAGTTGTGTCTGATTCAGGCCATGGTCTTTCCAATTTCTTGCTATGCATCTGAGAGCTGGACAATAATTAAGGATGACAGGGAAAGAATTGACACTTTTAAGTTGTGATGTTGGAGAAGAGCACTGAACGTCCCATGAATGGCCAAGAGAGCAGATATGTCTGGGGTGCTCTTTGGATGAAAGAAGG
Source organism: Elephantulus edwardii (assembly GCF_000299155.1). NCBI lineage: Eukaryota > Metazoa > Chordata > Mammalia > Macroscelidea > Macroscelididae > Elephantulus > Elephantulus edwardii. The sequence continues at coordinate 2,456,805 of NW_006400060.1, forward strand.
ATGAGGCTTTGCCTCACATATTTTGAGCATGTTCCTAGGATGTTATTCCTTGGAGAAGGACATGATGCTGAGAAGGGTGGAGGGTTGGTGAATGAGAGGAAGATCCTCAGCCAGGTGGATTAACACAGTGACTGCTTTGATGGGCTCTTGTGTGTCAAGATGATGGCACAGGATAGAATAGGGTTCAGATCTTTTGTTCATAGGGTTGCTATGAGTCATACTTAACTCAATGGCACCTAACAACAACAAGGAGCCGTCTCACATAATTTAGGCACGTGGCCAGGAGAAATCGGTCCTTGGAGAAGAATATCATGCTCAGAAGGGTGGAGTGATAGCACACGAGAGGAAGACCCCAGATGAGACAGACTGATACAGTAACTGCGGCAATGAGAATAGGTGTGTTGGAATCAGTGAGATTGGCCCACAACAGGGCAGGCTTCAGAGATGCCGTACATAGGGTCGCTAAGTCACAGGCAAGTCAATGGCACATAACAACAACAACAACAACAACAACAACAAAGAACACTGGATATCCTCTCTCCATGGTGTTTCAGAATTCTCATAACATTATTACTAGTATCACACCCTTTCTTGTCTCAATTTATGTTACACCTGAGATCTTAGAGTTTGGCCAACTATCCTTAGAGGAATCACAACTGTGATTCATTCTGTTTCTGCATCTCTTGAGTTCAAATCAATGTTATTTGCAGCTGTAATCACAGATTGAGGAATCTTCAAACAGTGTCATCTGGCAGAGAGAGACCACTGTACCTGCAAACTAGCCAGGCTAAACTAAACCCATGAAGTATACGGGAGAATTAATCCTCTGTAGGTTAGATATTGATCAACAGGAAACTTTTTCATTCCTCTCCCCTGTACAGCCTATTATGACCTGCAATACTTTTGTATGCTCTTAGTGAAATTATCATGTGAGATAAGAGTAATTTCTTGTGTTTTTTTAAAAGGTGTGTCCAGATCTTTTCCTTGTGTATGTTATTACTCGGCCTTGGATTGTATAAAGTATCTCTTGGTAGACTTTAGCTCCAGACCCTGTTCTCTAGCCTTGAGCTAAGAAATCACACAAAACTATTGTTGTTTGTTGTTGTTACATGACATCAAGTTGCCTGAAATTCATACTGACCCATAGCTCTGAAACCTACCCTTATTATCCCAGTTATTGTATCAATCCATCTAAAGTGGGGTCTTCCCTCTCCTGCATTGTTTCTCCACCCCTCCAAGCATGATGTCCTTCTCCAAAAACTGGTTCCACCTGGCCACAAGCACAAAGTATGTGAGACGGAGCCTTAAAATCCTTACCTCCAAGGGGCAGCTTTGTTTTACCATCTCCAGGACAGACCTGTTTGTTCTCCTGGTGGTTTATAGTATGTTTAATACTCTTCTCCAGCACTACAACTCAAAGGCATCAGCTCTTCTTCTAAAACTTTAGAGAGGTTCCTGACAGCATATTTCCCTAATGCAATTTGTCTTTTGATTTCCTGACTTCTGATGACAAGAGTGTTGATTGTGGAATGGAGCAAGTTAAAATTGTTAACAACTTCAATCTCTTCTCCATCTATCATAGTGCTTTCAGCTAGCCCAGTGGTGAGAATCTTAGTCGTCTTCATGTTGAGCTTCATTCAATCTATATTGTAGACTACGGTCCTTGACCTTCTGCAACAAATGCTTTTGGTCCTCCTCAGTTTTGGCAGGCAAGATTGTGTCATCTGCATAACACAGGTTGTTGATGAGTCTTCCTCCAATCCTGATGCCACATTCCTCCTCATAAAGTCCAGCCTTCAGAATGAACTATTTCACATATAGTTTGAAAAGATATTGAGCCAGGCTGCAGCCCTGATGAACTCCTTTTCTGATTTTGAACCATACAGTGTTTCCTTGCTCTATTCTGAGGACTGCCTCCTGGTCCAAGCATAGGTTTCACATAAGCACAATCTGGTGTTCTGTGATTCCTATTCTTCTCAAGGTTAGCCTCAATTTGTTGTGGTCCACACAGTCAAATGCATTTGAAAAGGCAGTGAAACACAGATTGTCCTCTTTGCTTTCAGCTAAGTTCCATATAACAATGTCTATAATGTCCCTAGTGCTGTTACCTTTTCTAAACCCAGCTTGCACATGTGGCAGTTCTTTGTTGATGTATTGTTCCAGTCATTTTTTAATAATCTTCAGCAGGATCTTGGTTGCATGTGATATCAATGTTATTGCTAGGCAATTTTCACACTCTATCAGATCACGTCTTTCTTGAAAGTTAACAAATATTTATCTCTTCCAGTCTTTTGCCAGGTAGTTATCCTCCAGATTTCTTGATACAAACTGTTGAGCATATCCAGGGCAGCATCTCTTTATTGAAATATGTCAATTGGTATGCTATCAATTCCTGGGGCCTTGTTTTTTTCCAATTCCTTTAGAACAACTTGAACTTCCTCTTTTATCACCATTGCCTTTTGATCATATATTGTGTCATGGAATTTTTCTGTATCAACCATTTCTTTTTTTGTATAGTGACTCTTCTTTTGATGTTTTCTGTGTCATTCAACATTCTGTCTATAGCATGCTTAAGTATTTGTCCTTAATTTCCTTCAGCTAGAGAAATACTCAGTAAGTTCATCTCTTCTGATTTTCCAAATCCAACTTTTTGCACATTTTATTATACTATTTTGTTTTGTCTTTCCAAGCTGCCCTTTGAAGTCTTCTGCTCAGCTCCTTGACATCTTGATTGCTTTGGTTTGGCTTCCTGGCACTTTAGTGAAATATTCAGAGTCTCTCCTGACATCCACCTTGGTCTTTTCCTCTTCCTCCGTTTTTGTAATGCCCTTTTGCATTGTTCATGGATGATATTCTTGATAGCTTCTTACAGCTCATCTGGCCTTCTCTCATTAGTATTCAAGGCCTCAAACCTGTTCTTGAGATAGTCTTTACATTCAGGAGGGATAGACTAAAAATCAAACTTTGGTTCTTGTGGATATGATAGTATAGATGGAGAAAAGATTGAAACTGTCAACAATTATATTTTTCTTAGATTCATTCATGAATAGCAGCAGTCAAGAAACCAATAAACATGCTGAACTGAGGCAATCTGCTATCAAGGATCTCTTTAAACTGTTTAAGAGAAAAGATGTAAATTTAAAGACTGAGGTGTGTCTTACGCAAACCATGGTATTTTCATTTGCTTCCTGTGCATCTGAAACTTGCATGATTAGTAAGATGACCAAAGAAAAGTTGATGTGTTTGAATTGTGATGTTAGCAAAAAGAATTTTTACTATTCTATGAGCAGCCATAAGAGCAAACAAATCTGTCTTGGAGGAAGTGTAACCAAGGTACTAGTTAGAAGCAAGGATGGAGAAACTTTATCTCAGATACTTTGGATATGTTGTTGTGAGGGAATATGTCCTTGGAAAAAGATATCATACTTAAGAGAGGAAGATCATAAACAAGATGGATTGAAACAGTAATTATTACAATGGGATTCAGTATGAAAGAAATTGTGAAGATTCAGATCTGTTATTTATAGGGTAGCTATGGTTCCTAGTAGACTTCATGACATTTAACAACAACAACATGAAGTGAACAATTATGCCAGCAAAGTACTCATTCCATAGAACAATCCACCACACAAGATCCAAAGGGCAACATTTGCTTAGGGATTAAGTTCAGACAGCAGGAATGAATAATGGAAATGAAAATCACAGGGACAAAGTGGGAAGAATACATTGTGGGTGTGGTGATTAATATAATAGGAAGTTCTGGTGACAGAGGCTGTAGGGAATTATGTTGAACCCACCAGCATTTCCAAGGGTCAAATATGGGCAGTTTCCTGTCATTCAAGTTATAGTCTTGGAAACCCATGTTGGGTCATTTGTAAGTCAGAACCAACTCAATAGCAATGTGTGTGTGTGTGTGTGTGTGTGTGTGTGTGAGAGAGAGAGAGAGAGAGAGAGAGAGAGAGAGAGAGAGAGAGAGAGAAATAGATAATGTCATAAAAATAATAATTATCACTTGGATGGAAATCAGTTTATTCTGTAAGCTCATACAAATAATGGTCACATATTCCCAGGAGACATTGTCATTGTGGTTGACTGGAATAATACAGTCGACAAAACCAGTGTTCTTCATCCTACTTGATGAGTAGCAATTCACTTTGTAAAAATTTGCAAATATCCATTTAATGTGCAACTACTTATCTTCATCTAGAGCAAGGAGGAGTAGAGAAAAGAAAACATTATTAGTTCAAAAGACAAATGGATTTAATAAACTTCTATTTTCACAATCTTAAAACAAGAACTAAAGGGTGCCCCGCTAACACTACTGACTACTCTGAAAGGTGACACAATAAAAGGCGCTCAAAAAAAGTTGTGAGAAAAAAAAGTGAAAATAATAAGAAAAATAAGCTACTGATCTGATAGACACTGACAGAGCCCCCGAGATTGTGACCTTTAGTCACTCTTCAAGCATGAAATGAAAATAACCTCCATGACTCCACTTCCAACCAAATAATAGAGAGTTGAGCAATAACACCAGAGAGAAAATCAGTCCACAGGACAATCAACCAAATGAAAATGGTAGCCGTACCCCCGTGGTCAAACTCAGAAGGCAAGAAAAGATAGACAAGAGGGATGAATGAAAATGGGACACATAGGGAGATAGTGGTAAGACAGACAGTTGGCTTAATGTGAAGGTTGTAATCAATAATGCCAGAAAACATAAAGTATATAAATTGTTGACTAGAAAACCAATTTATAAATTTTCACTCAGATCACAATGAAAAGTGTATTTTTAAAAGAGGTCTTGAAAAGTGGAAGAATATCCCTTGCTCATGGATAGGAAGACTCAATGTGAAAATGGCAATACTACCAAAGGCAATTTACATGTTTAATGCAATCCCAATAAAAATAATCAGCCTGAGGTTACCTGTGTTAAAATCTGGCGATCAGCAAAAACTCCGCCTCGCTCCTCCCCCGTCTCCCAAAAATCTTTTTCTGCCAATGCTTTGCGGTCTGCCCTGGACAATGCAGCCTGAGGTTACCTGTGTTAAAATGGAACATATAAATATTGACATACTAGGGAGAGGCGAAATGAGATGGCTTGGCATGGGACATTTTGAATCAGACGATTATATGATTTACTATGCTGGGGATGGAAAGGTGAGAAAAAATGAGGTTGGTTTCATAATTAAATAAGTCAGTTCTAGATCCATCCTGAAATACAATGTGGTGAGCGATAGGATAATATCCATACGCATACAAGGAAGTCCAGTGAATACCACTATCATTCAACTATATGCACCAACAACTAGAGCCAAAGAGGAGGAAATAGAAGATTTCTACCAACTTTTGCAGTCAGAAGTTGATCAAACATGCAATCAAGATGCGTTGATAATAATGGGCGACTGGAACGCAAAAGTTGGGAACAGAAAAGAAGGTTCAGTAGCTGGAAAATATGGGCTCAGTGAAAGAAATGAGGTTGGAGATAGAATGATAGAGTTCTGCACATTCAATGATTTATTCATTGCAAATACCTTTTATAAGAAACATAAATGCAGGCTATACACATGGATCTCACCTGATGGTATGCATAGGAATAAAATCTATTACATTTGTGGAAAGACTCGGTGGAGAGGCTCAGTATCAGCAGTGAAAAGCAGGCCAGGTGCTGATTGTGGCGCAGACCACCAACTACTCATATGCAAGTTCAAACTGAAGTTGAGGAAAATTAAATCAAGTCCATGGGTACCAAAATTTGACCTTCACTCTATCCCAGTTGAATTTCAAAACCATCTCAGGAACACGTTTGAGGCCTTGAGTACCAATGAGCATAGACCAAATGAGCTCTGGGAGGATATCAAGAAAATCGTACATGAAGAATGCAAAAGATCGTTACAAAGGATGAAAAAGAAGAAAGGACCAAGATGGATGTCAGATGAGACTCTGAATATTGCAATAGAGCACCGAGAAGCCAAAGCTAAAGGAAGAAACCAAGAAATCAAAGAGCTAAACAGAAAATTTCAAAAGACAGCCCGGGACGATAAAGCAAGATACTATAATGAAATGTGAAGAGAGCTGGAGTAAGAAAATCAAAAGGGACGAACTCGCTCAGCGTTTGTTAAGCTGAAGGAGCTGAAAAACAAATTCAAACCACGGGTGGCAATACTTAAGGATACATTGGGCAGTATAGTAAATGATCCAGAAAGTATCAAGAGAAGATGCAAGGAACACATAGAGTCACTGTATTAGAAGGAATTGGCTGACACAGAAGAATTTCATGAAA
>NW_006400060.1:2476838-2499974 GCF_000299155.1 Elephantulus edwardii
GCCACTGTTGTAGAATGAGGCTGGCATTGGGGTGGGGGTAAGACTGAGAAAAACTGGATGAAATTTGTTTACGGCATTGAAGTCTATGGGGGAGAGAATAGTCTAAAAGTATTATATTTTAGGGCATTATTTTTATCGTAGGAGTACGCAATGAGGGTCGCAGAGTGTATTATATTTGGGGGTAGGGGGTGGGTTTGGGGAGGTGCGGGGGGATTGTGTAGCAATGAGGGAGTTTTTCTTTTGCTTTTCAAGGAGAGGAGCAAACGGGGGATGGGGAGGGGTTTGTGCCTGGAGAAGGTTGCAACAATGAATGAATGGAATTCCAAAACCTCTGTAGATGTTCATTGAAATGAAAAATAAACAAACTAAATTAATTTAAAAAAGGAAAAAACAAACAAAAACACAAAACACACAACATTGTACTTGGAAAGTCTTTAGTCAGATTCTTCTCCAAATTATAGATGAACAATTATATCCATTTTAGGACTAATGTGTATCTGATTTTGGCTATATTCTTTCCAATCTCTTGCTATGCATCTGAAAGCTGGATAATGACTAAAGATGACAGAAGAAAAATCCATGCCTTTAAACAACTAGCATTAGTTTGATTCGCTTTCTTTAGATTGGACTCCAAGTGAGCTACCTTCCCCCTCAGCTCCACAAAAAGCCAGGAGAGTTCGGGAGGACCTATTCGATAATGCATAGCCCCAGGAGCTTGCTGGCCCACACCCACAGGTGAAAAATCACCATTGGACTCCCAGCAAGTCCTCTGGCACCCTCAGCCCTTCACAGAGCCACAAGAGGTAAGGCGAAACTTTTCAGACCCAGGCAACTATAGCAGTTTGCCAGTGTGGAAGTGCCCTGTTCCACCTTGCATACCCAAATGTAAAACTCACACAGCACCAGGCCCTCTCTCCTGCAGCCTTTGGGTCACAGGGTAGATAGAGTATTACCAACATTCAGGATTCTTCCAAGGCATTGTTTTTGTCTGAGACGACATCTTTCTTCGACAGCTGTGGACATTAACTAGAAGACTCCAGCAATCAGCAGCTACAGGAATACAGTCTTAGAGCAGAAGATTTGAAACAAAGTTCTTCTTCCCGAATTGTTAGAGTAGTGAAGAGAGTCTCAGCTGGTCTTCAGTTCCAGATAATCTTGCCACAGGACTTGAGAGGGAAACTGTAGGCCAGGTAAGGTGTCCTCCCCCTCCGTACTAGTGTATTGAGTTTCCCAGCTGAAGCAAGTCTCCCTTTAAGTCCAGGGATCAGAGAGAAATTCAGGCAGGGTGATCTGTCTGTCCTTCCCTCCTCTGGAGCTGTAAGCTCTCAAGCCAAGCTCCTCAACAGAAACAAGTCTCTCTTTAAGTCCAGGGATCAGATAAAAATTCAGGCAAGGTAAGCTGCCTCTCGTTCCTCTGGAGCAGTGAACTCTCAAGCCAAGATCATCAGGACAAGGTCCTGCTAGGACCCAAGGCAGGATTAATTTTACCACAGCAATTACATGGAAGAAGCAGGCAACCTGATATTTTACACAAAACCAAAGCAAGATTTCATCCCCCCAAAAGTGATCAAAACTGAGAATCAAGAGATTTCCTGAAGTCAGAAAGCCTGATGGAACTGTCTGACACAGAATTCAAATAAACAAAGCTTGAATATTTTCAATAGGTGAAAGACAAATTCAAATGATACAGAATTCTACGAGCAAAAGCCAAGAGGAACTTATGAAAACAATCTAAGACATACAAAGAAAACAAATGAAGAGATAGAAACTCTGGGAAAACAAGAAACTGCAATCCAGACTATGAGGACCAGTGTCTCAGATGTTGTCAACATTTTGGAGGGACATATGGACAGAGTTGAAGAGCTGGAACACAGAACCAGCAAACAAACAAACAAAAAAACAAAACAGAGTTCTCAGCACTTATCTGATAGAACAAAAAGTAAAATAAAAAATGAAGGAAAAAGAAGACCGTCTAAGAATAATGACAGACGTTATCAAGAGGAAATACATATACATAATTGGAATCCCAAAACAGGAAAAAGAAAAAAAGGCACCACGGAAGTTGTGGAAGAGTTACTAGAAGAAAACATTGCTGGCATAAAGAAGAATGAGAGAATATATATACAAGAAGTTGAGCCAACCCTAGATAGAATTATTGTTGTTTAGTGCCATAGAGTCAGAACCAACCCATAGCTGACCCTCTAATGGGTTTTCAGAGGCAGTTAATGACATGAGAAGAGATTGCTCATCCTTTTCCTCTGGAGAAGGTGGTGACCTCAAACCATGTGCCTTTGGATTATAGCTCAGCATCGTGCCACTAGGCCACCAGAGCTCCTTATATAGAATGAACCTCAAAAGAAGAACACCAAAATATAATAGTAAAATTTGCCTGAATCAAGATAAGGAGAGAATTCTGAAAGGAGAAAAATGAGGAGTGAAAATGAAGAGTAACCTATATTGTTGTTGTTGTTATGTGCCATCGAATCACTAAATGCCGTTCTATCCTGTGCCAACCTAGCCATCTCAAACACACTCATTCCCACCACTCCAGTCACAGAATCGATTCATCTCATCGAAGGTCTTCCTCTCCTTCGACACCCCTCCACTCTGCCAAACATTATTTCCCTCTCCAAGGACCAGTCCCTCTTTGCAACATGCCCAAAGTATGTCAGACGAAGCTTCAGAATCCTTGACTCCAAGGAGCATTCCAGCTTCACCTTCTCTAGGACAAACCTGTTTGTTCTCCTAGCAGTCCATGGTATATTCAACACTCTTCTCCAGCACCACAGCTCAAAGGCATCAATTCTTGTTCTATCATCCCTAGTCACTGTCGAACTCTCTGATGCATAGCATGTAATTGTGAAGACTGCAGCCCGGATCAGGCACACCTTAGTCTCCAGCCTGATGTCATTGTTCTTCATTACTCTTGAGAGGTCCCTCACAGCTAACTTTCCCAATGCAATTCGTCTCTTGGTTTCCTGGCTGCTGTTACCAAGAGTGTTGACTGTAGAACCAAGTAAACTAAAACTGTTAACTATCTCAATCTCTTCACCATCCATACTGATGCTTCCAATGGGCCCAGTGGTGAAAATCTTTGTTTTCTTGATGTTGAGCTTCAATCCATATAGGAGGCTGCAGTCCTTGACATTCTGCAGCAAGTACTTCATGTCTTCCTCAGTTTCAGCAAGCAGGGTTGTGTCATCTGCATAACACAGGTTTTTGATGGCTCTTCCACCAATCCTGATGCCACATTCCTCCTCGTATAGCACCGGGTCTTGGATGATCTGTTCTGCATACAGATTGTAAAGGTATGGAGACAGAATACATCCCTGATGGACCCCCTTCTTGATTTTGAACCATGTAGCATCTCCTTGCTCTGTTCTGATGACTGCCTCTTGGTCCAAGTATAGGTTTTGCATTAACACAATCAAATGTTCTGGGATTCCCATTCTTCTCAAAGTCAGCCATAGCTTGTTGTGATCCACACAGTCAAAAGCCTTTGCATAGTCGATGAAGCACAGATAGACACACTTCTAGTATTCTTTGCTTACTGCCAAGATCCATCTTACATTAGCTATAATATCCCTAGTACCACGACCTCTTCTAAATCCAGCCTGCACATCTGGAAGTTCTCTGTTGACATATTGTTTCAAACATTTTTGGATAATTTTCAGCAGAATCTTGCTTGTATGTGATATTAATAATATTATTCGATAATTTCCGCAGTCTGTTGGGTCACCTTTCTTCGGAATGGGAACAAATATCTATCTCTTCCAGTCAGTTGGCCAGCTGCCTGTCCTCCAAATTTCTTGGCACAGCTTAGTGAGCACATCCAGGGCAGCATCTGGTGTCTGTTTCTTGAAATATGTCAATTGGCATGCCATCAACTCCTGGAGCCTTGTTTTTTGCCAATTCCTTCAGAGCAATTTGAAGTTCCTCCTTCATCATCATAGGCTCTTACTCATATGTTATTTCATGAAAATCTTCTGTGTCAGCCAATTCCTTCTGATACAGTGACTCTGTGTACTCCTTCTATCTTCTCTTGATACTTCCTGGATCATTTAACATTCTACCCAAAGTATCCTTAAGTATTGCAACCCGTGGTTTGAATTTGTTTTTCAACTCCTTCAGCTTAAGAAATGCTGAGTGAATTTGGCCCTTTTGATTTTTTGACTCCAGCTCTCTGCACATTTCATTACAGTATCTTGCTTTGTTGTCCCGAGCTGCCTTTTGAAATTTTCTGTTCAGTTCTTTGATTTCTTGGTTTCTTCCTTTAGCTTTTGCTTCTCAGCTCTCTAATGCAATACTCAGAGTCTCATCTGAATCTATCTTGGTCTTTTCTTCTTCTTCAGCCTTTGTAATTATCTTTTGCCTTCTTCATGGACTATTTTCTTGATATCCTCCCAGAGCTCATTTGGCCTACTCTCATTGATGCTATATAGGAAAGCAAATAAGATTAAATGCCAATTTCTCAGCAGAAACCGTGTGAAAAAGAAGATAGTGGAATGGCGTATATAAAATACTCAAAGAATACAACTTTCAACCAAGAATATTGTATCTAGCAAAATTACCGATCAATTATGATAGAGAGATCAAGATATTCTCAAAAAAAGTGCAAAATGGTAGAACAGCAGGAAGATGCATGGCATGGCAGGAAGACCCTTTAAGCTCAGTCAGAAGGGCCCTGGACAGCTTGAGTGAGATGGAGATGCCAGTTCTGGAAGGGAAGAACAGCCATCCTAGTTTGCCATTCAGGTACATTAGGAGAAACACTGATGTCTAGCTACTATAACTCTTAAACTCAAGAGGAAGGGAACAAGGGACAACTTGAGCAAGGCTAAGACAATAGTTCTGGAAGGGAACAACAGGCTTCCTGGTTTGCCATTCAGCTACTTTGAGTGAAACACTTCTGTCAGGTCCAAGGTCTGCAGGGCCTCGGGCAAAAAAGGAGCACAAATATACAACTATTTCACAAAACATTGCCATATTCTGGGTCACTACAGAATTACAATGACCTAATATCTATGAAGGAAATACTCACATAATATCAAGAAAGTAGCAGTCTGCCTCAGTCATCATGAAAAAGGAAAAATCCCTTCCCCTATAAAAGGAGACCCAATGAATACCCCATATGGATTTAATTGAACAGCTATGGAAGAAGATGCAAATGATGGAAGAAACAATTAAGAGAGCAAATATCCCAGAGGCAACAATTCAGAAGAAATGTATTGGTGAAGAACAACTTGAACAGCTGTGGAAGAAGATACAGAAGATGGAAGTAAGAGTTGGTAGTACAGATAAAGAGATTAAAGAACTTTAATAAATTATCACAAGACAGAAAATTTACAGCCAACACAGTACTGGAAATAACAGAAAAGCATGAAAATTCAATCCAGAATATTAAGACAGAAATGGCAGAAGTATCGGACATGCTGGTAGGACAAAAAAGTAGAAATGAAGAGGTGGAACAGAGAGTCAGTGAGCTGTAAGACAGAGGTATCCCTGAAAACATACCAGAAGAAATATCAGAGATGAGATGTAAAGAAAACATTAGAATAATGTGGGATGACATCAAAAGGAACAACATATGTATGATTGGAATCATTGAACAGAAAAGTGACAAGGAAATTACTGAGAAAACTGTGGAAGAAATACTGAAGAAAACTGCTCAGGTATTTTGAAGAATGGGGAAATTCACATTCAAGAAGCACAGCAAACACCAAATAGACTAGACTCAAAGAATAAAAACATCAAGATGTATCATAGTCAAATTCTCCAAATTAAAAGATAAGGATAGAATTCTAAAAGCAGCAAGAGAAAAAACAAAGAGTTAAACTTGAAACAATAAGATTAAGTTATCATTTCTCATCAGAAACCATGTGAGCAAGAATATTATGTGACAGCATATAAATTTGAAAGCAAAAATTGCCAACCAAGGATCCTATGCTGAGCAAAGCTCACTATCAAATATGTAGGAGAAACTAGATGCTTTGAAGAAAAGAATGAATTTATGATATTTGAAAACAAGACCAAAACTAACATTTTTGCTCCTTTCCTTTCATGTTGGTTCATTTGTTTTTGAGGGACACTCCTCCAAGCCAGTAACAGTGAACAGGGGAGGCTCACTTTGGGACAAGAATGCTAAATTGGACAGAGTGACAACCACACTTTCCTGTGGCCTCACATCTGCCATTTTTGCTGCTTTCCTTACAGGTTGGCTTATTTGTTTGAGAAGCACTCCTCTCAGGCAGATCAAGCAAACTGGGGAGGCCTGCCTTCCTTGGACAGAGTGAAACCCTCACCTTCCCTTGGGCTCACGTCTGCCATTTTCACTGCTTTCCTTTCATGTTGCTTATTTTGTTGATGAGGGGCACTACTCCCAGCGAGCCCCAGAGAACATGAGAGACCTGCCTTTGGGACCAGCTCTCCCTCCTTGGACAGACCATACCCACACCTTCCCTTGGCCTCATGTATGTCATTTAAAAAATTTTAATTAAGTTTTTAACAAAAGTTTGTAGAGAACTTGGATTTCCATTCATTCATTGTTGCACATTTTCCTCCCTACTCACTTTCAACCCCAGTTTGCTTTTCTCTTTGAAAAAATTTCTTTCACTGTTGTGCAACTTCTTCCCCATTCTGCCTCCGTCTACTTTGCTATGCAAGACTTATTCTAGACTTTTGTCATGAAAATAATACCTAATCATATGTCCCTTTTAAACAGTTCTTTCCCTCATCAGTTTCAGTACAGTGCATATTATTTAACCCCTCTTTTCTTAGTTTCCCCCAAACCCAATGTCTGCCCTGTTTTATTACAGTGGCATTATGCACTATTTGTCCTTTTGCAACAGAAATATTTCATTCAGCATAATGTCCTTCAAGATCACCCATTTTGCAAAATGTTTTATGTGTTCCTTGTTTTTCAGTGCTACACAGTATTCCATTGTGTAAGTATAGCACAGCTTCTCTATATATTCATTTGTTCTTGGGCACTTCGGGTGCTTCCATGACTTTGCTAAGAGTCTCTTACAAAGGGGAATCAATTAGGTTAAATTTTGATTTCTCAGCAAACTAAAATAAAAGAACAGAATTTTTTTATTAATTAATTTTAATGAAAGAGTACAGAGACTTTGTTTTCCATTCATTTATTGTTGCACTTTTTTCCTTGCCTAACCTTCCCCAACCCAGTTTGCTCATCTCTTTGAAAAGTAAAAGACAAATTCTTCCATAGTTACACAATCCCTCCCCCCAAGTCCACTCCACTATGCAGCCTTCGTTTTGAAAAGTAAAAGAAAAATTCTTTCATTGTTATACAATCCCTCCCCACCAAGTCCACTCCACTATGCAGCCTTCGTTCTGGACTCCTGTCATGACAATAATACCTAATCATATATTACTTCTAAACAGTTCTCTCCCTTTCCTGTTTTAATGCAGTATACATAATTTATCCTATCTTTCTCAGTCTCCCTCCAATCCCGATGTCAGTTCCATTTTACAACAGTGGCACTATGCATTATTTGTCCTTTTGTGACTGAGATATTTCATTCAGCATAATGTCCTCCAGGGTCATCCATGTTGATAATATTTCATGAGTTCCTTGTTTTTCAAAGCAGAGTAGTATTCCATTCTGTGAATACACCATAGCTTCTCTAGCTAGTCGTTTCTTGATGGGCACTTAGGTTGTTTCCAACTCTTTGCCATTGTGAACAAAGCCACAATAAACATGTTTGTGCATATATCCACTTGGGTGGCAGTTACGGTTTCTTTGGGGTATATTCCCAGTAGTGGAATTGCTGAGTCAAATGGTATTTCTATTTGCAATTTTTGTGAGAATGCACCATACTGCCTTCCATAGTGGTTGCACCAATTTGCACTCCCAAAAGCAGTGAATATGGGTTCCAGTTGCTCCGCAACCTCGCCAGCATTTGTTGTTTGCTATTCTGTTAAATTTTGCTATTCTTACTGGGGTGAGATGATGTCTCATAATTGTTTTAATTTGCATCTCTCTTATAGGAAGGTATTTTGAACATTTCTTCATGTGTTTGTTTGGCATCTGAATGCCTTCTTTGGTGAAGTGTCTCTTCATATCCTGTGCCCATTTTTCAATTGGGTTGTTTACCTTTATCTTGTTGTGGAGCTCAAATATTTTATAAATTCTAGATAATTCCCTTATCTGACGTTATTACCAAATATTTTTTCCCAGTCTGTGGCTTCCTTTTTTACCCTGTTGAAGTTTTTGGATGTGCACAGGGATTTGATTCTTAGAAGGTCTCATTCATCTATTTTCTCCTCACCTCATTATAGATTTTTCAGGATGCTTGGAAGACTGTTCATGTTGTGGATTAGGACTTCTAGAGTTCTTCTAAGTTTTTCTTTAATGAAGTTTTTAGTCCTTGGTTTTAGTCCTAGGTCCATGATCTATCTTAAGTTGGTTTTTTGTGTATGAAGTGAGGTGTGGATCTTGCTTGATTTTTCCACAGATCGTTTTCCAATTTTGTCAGCACCATTTGTTTAAAAGGCTGTCGTTTCCCCGCTTAACTGATTTCATCTCCTTGTAAAAAATCAGTTGAACATAGGTAGATTCGAGGCCTATTTCCATTCCGAATGAAATTGAAGATTGCTTTTTCCACCTTGTTGAAGAATGGGATTGGTATTTGTATTGAGATTACATTGAACTCCCTTTGGTAGTATTGTCATTTTCACAATACTGAGTCTTCCTATTCATGAGCAAGGAATATTTTTCCAATTCTCCAGGTCTCTTTTTATTCCTTGTAGTAATGTTTTGTGATTTTCTTTGAATAGATCCTTTGTGCTTCTGGTCAGATTTACTCCCAAGTATTTAAACTTGTGATTAGCTATTGTGAAGTGTATTGATTGTCTTAGCTCCAGCTCTGTGTTCTCTTTGTCACTGTAGAGAAAACCAACTGATTTTTGTATGTTGATTTTGTATCCTGCTACTTTGAATTGGTTAACTATATCCAGTAGTTTTCTGGCTGAGTTTTTATGGTTTTCTATGTATACTATCATATCATCTGCAAATAGAGATAATTTTACCTCCTCTTTGCCAATTTGGATACCTCTTATTTCCTTCTCTTGTCTTATTGCTATCACTGAGACTTTCAATACAACATTGAATAAGAGAGGTGATAGGGACATCCTTGCCTAGTTCTTGCAAAATAGCAGAATTCTGAAAGCAGCAAGGGAAAACAAAAAGTCTCTCTGGTTTTGCAGATTTCTCAGCACAAACCATATAATCTATAAGAAAATGGAGTGGCGTACACAGAACATTAAAAGAAAACAAATTCCAGTCAAGGACCCTATACTCAGCAAAGATCTCCATCAAATATGCAGGAGAAATTATATCCTTTGCACAAAAGAAGTAACTTAAGGAATTTGTGAAAACAAGACTAAAACTACATGAAATTTTAAGTGAACATCTTCACCCAGAAATGTTGAAGGAAAGCGGATGGACTATAGTAACTGGAAACAACAGAAAAATAAACAAAAGTAAAACCTCACCTGACAATAATCACACTTCATGTGAATGGACTAAATGCCCCAATCAAAAGAAAAGGGATAACAAAATGGATAAATAAAGATTATAAATATGTTGCCTACAAGAGACACATCTCAAAAAAAGAATAGAAAGATAGGCTCAAAATAAAAAGGTGAAAAACAACCCATACCAAACAAATGACAACCATCAAAAAGCAGGAGTGGCAATATTTATCTCTGATAAAAAAGGCTTTAGAATGAATACCACCATAAAAGATAAGGACGGACATTACATACTGTTTAAAGTCAAAATAGATCAAGAAGACATAACCTTGGTCAACATGTATGCACCAAATGATAGACCTGCAAAATGCATAAAACAACAGTTAACAGAATTAAGGAAAGAAGTAGACCACATCACAATAGTGGTGGGAGATTTCAACACACTACTGTCAACAAAGGATAGGTCAGCTTAAGAGAAACTCAACAGGGAACTCTGTTGGCCTAGTGGCATGAAGTTGTGCTGCAATCCCAGCAGTGTGTGGTTCAAATCCATCAGATGCTCTGCTGGAGAAGGAGGGACAATCTTCTCCTGTACCAGTCAGACCTGATTTGATGGTACATACACAAAAATAATTTTTTTTAAAAGAGAAACTCAACAAAGATTCAGAATGACTAAACTATACAATCAGCCAGCTTAACCTCGTGGATGTATTTAGGGTAATGCACCAACTAAATGTGAATACACTTTCTTCTCAATGCACGTGGTACATTCTACATAATTGATCATATATTAGGACACAAAGCAAGACTCAACAAATTTAAAAACATTGAAATAATACAAAGTATCTTCTCAGAACACATACCATAAAACTACAAATTAACCACAGGAGGGTAAGCTTACAAAACCACCCATGTAGAATCTGAATAACTCTTTGCTAGAATATGATTGGATTATAAAGAAATAAAGAATGGAATTTTAAAGTTCCTCAAAACAAATGAAAATGAAGATATAGCAAAACCTCTGGGATGCAGCTAAGGCAGTCCTCAGAGGGAAGTTCATAACAATAGGCACACACATAGAAAAAGAAGAAAGGATAGGTAGGCAGGGAGGCAAATGTGCAACATTGAATGAATGGAAATCCAAAGTCTCTATAAATTTTCATTAAAATTTCAAATAAAAAAAGAAGAAAGAAGAAAAATAAATTATCCAATTCAATACCTACATCAAATAGAAAAAGAACAACAATCTAATGTTACACCCTCTAGAAGAAAGGAAATTATAAGGATATGATCAATGAGATAGAAAACAGAAAAACATTTGAAATAATGAATAAGACCAGGAGCTGGTTTTTCAAAAGGGTCAACAAAATTGACAAACCACTGGAAAACTTAACAAAAGAAAAAAAAATTGAAGACACAGATAACTTGATTAAGAAGTTATACAAGTGACATCAAAACAGAACCAGATGAAATCAAATCAGTAATATAGAATATTATAAAAAACTATACTCTGGACCACTGGACCAATTGGCAGCATCAGGATGGATGGTGAAGAAATTGAGATTGTACACAGCTTTAACTTGCTTGACTCCACAGTCAAATGTCTTGGCACCAGCAGCCAGGAAATTAAAAGGCGCATTGCCATGGGAAAGTCTGCTGTTAGGGACATCTCCAAAGTACTGAAGAACAATGGTGTCTTTCTGGAGACTAAGGTGCGTCTGATACAGGCCACGATCTTCGCAATCACTTGTTATGCATCAGAGAGTTGGACAATGACCAAGACGATAGAAGGAGAATTGATGCCTTTGAGCTGTGGTGCTGGAGAAGAGTATTGAGAATACCATGGACTGCTAGGAAAACAAACAGATTTGTCCTGGAAAGGGTTAAACCGGTGGGCTCCTTGGAGGCAAGGATTCTGAGGCTCCATCTAACATACTTTGGACATGTTATGAGGAGAGACAGGTCCTTGGAGAAGGACATCATGCTTGGGAGGGTGGAGGGACAGCGCGGGAGAGGAAGGCCCTCTATGAGGTGGATTGATTCAGTGACTGGGATCATTGGGATGGGAGTGTCAGAGACAGTGCGATTGGCACAGGACAGAGCGGTGTTTAGGGCTGTTGTACATAGGGTCGCTATGAGTCGTAGGCGACTCGACGACACATAACAACAACAACAACAAATACTCTTATAAATTTGAAAACCTAGAGGAAATGGACTAATTCCTTGAAAGTCATGCCCATTCCAGATTTATAAGCACCAAACTGCCTTCCAGAGTAGATGTACCATTTTAAAATCCCACCAACAATGTATGCCTTCTTATCTTGCTGCATCCGTTCCAACATTTATTGCTTGCTATCCTGTTAAACTTTGCCACTGCTTCTGAAGTGAGATGGTATCTCATTGTGGTTTTGATTTGCATCTCTTAATGCCAGTGATTTTGAGCATTTCTTCATGTGTCTGTTGGCCATTCAAATATCTTCCTCTGTGAAGATTCTTTCCATGTTTTTTTGCCTATTTTGTGATTGTGTTATCAGTCTTTTTCTTCTGGAGGAACAAGAATATTCAGTAAACATTTGTTATGTGACTCTTGTCTGATATGGTATTGCCAAATGTTGTTTTCCCAGTTGGTAGGTTTTCTTTTTACTTTGTTCCTATTCATCAATTTTATCCTCTTCAGATTGAGCATTTCTGGCTGCATTTGGCAGTCCCTTTATACCATAGACTAGGACTGCTAAGCTTGTCCCAGTTTGTCTTTTATGAACTTTATGGTTCTGGGTTTTATTCCCAAGTATCTGATCCACCTTGAGTTGGTTTTTGTGTATGATGTAAGATGTGGATCCTGTTTCTGTTTTCTGCCAGTAGCAATTCAGTTTTGCCTGTACCATTTGTTGAAGAAGTTGTCATTTCCCCATTTAATAGGTTTTATTTTCTTGTTGAATGTCAGCTCACCAAAAACCAATGGGTTCATTTCTGGGTTCTCAGTCCTGTTCCATTGGGCTATGTGCCTGTAATTGTACCAGTGTCATGCTATTTTGGTTACTACTGTTGTGTATTAACCAAATTAGTGTATTTTTCCCCCTGAAGATTTTCCCCCTTTTAAAAATTTTATACTGATTTATTTATAGAGTTTGAATACATTCTTTCACCAAAGATCCTTCACATTTCCTTCACACTCCCATCCACCACACGGTGCAACCCTATAATTAAAATCCTACCTCCTGCCAATCCTTACCCCTCTACTTCCACCCTCCCCCCCTTGTATCCTCATACTCATTCTACAATAATGGTTTTATATAATATTTGTCCTTGTGGGACTGAGTTAGTTCACTAAACATAATGCTCTGCAGTCTCTCCTGAGTTAAGTCATGATTTACAAAATCATTATTCCTGCATGGTGTGCAGTATTCCATTGTATGAGTGTACCACAACTTCGCAATCCATTTGTTTGTTGTTGGACATTTCAGCTGTTTCCCTGTTTTTGCAAAGGTGAATAATTCTGCTATGAACATTTGTGTGCAAGTCTCCATATGAGCCTCAGTTCTCATTTCTTTGAGGTATATTCCAAGTAGTAGAATAGCTGGGTCAAATAGAATTTCTATGTTCAACTTTTTGAGGAAACGCCAAACTCCATCCCAAAGTGGTTGTACCATTTTACAATCCCACTAACAGTGTATAAGAGTTCCTATATCACCACATCCTCCCCAACATTCATTACTTGCTGTCCTGTTAAACTTTGCCACTGCTACTAGTGTGAGGTGGTGTCTCATTGTGGTTTTTATTTGCATGTCATTGTCAGTGATTTTGAACATGTTTTCATGTGTCTATTGGCCATTCAAGTATCTTCTTCTGTAAAAATTATTTCCATGTCTTTTACCCATTTTGTAATTGGGCTATCAATCTTTTTCTTGTATAATCCCAGGAGTATTCTATAAACTTTCGTTATGAGACTCTTGTGTGAGATGGCATTGTCAACTACTTGTTCCTCTTCAGTAGGTTTTCTTTTCACGCTGTTGGAAGAGGTTTGTGATGTGCAAAGGGATTTAATCTTTAGAAGTTCTCATTCAGTAATTTTATGTTCTTCAGATTTTTGCATTTCTGGTTGTATTTGGCAGTCTCTTTACACAGTAGACTAGGTCTTCCAATCTTGATCCCAGTTGGTCTCTTATGAACTTTATGTGTTTGTACTTTACTCCCAGGTCTCTGATACACCTTTAAGTGATTTTTGTGTATGGTATGATATGTGGATCCCGTTTCAGCTTTCTGCAGTCCAGTTTTGCCAGCACCATTTGTTTAAGAGGTTGTCATTTCTCGATTTGGTAGATTTTATTATCTAGTCAAATATCAATCGACTATAGATAAGTGGGTCTATATTTGGTTTATCAACTCTATTCCACTAGATATGTTCCTGTCATTATACCAGTACCATGCTATTTTGGTTACTACTGCTGTGTAATGGGTTTTGAGATCAGGGAATGCTATGCCTCCCACTTAATTTTTGTTTCTCAGAAGTGTTTTGCTTCTTTGGGGTCTCTTTCCTCTCCAAATAAACTTGACAATTTCCCTTTCAATCTCTTCGAAGATGAATTTGGTATTTGTATTGAGATTGTATTGAATATGTAGATTGCTTTTGGTAGGATTGTCATTTTCACAATATTGAGTCCTCCTATCCATGAACAGGGCACATTTTCCCATTTCTTTAGGTCTTTTATTGTATCTTACAGAAATGTTCTGCAGTTTTCTTTGTATATGTTTTGTGTCTCTGTTTAGGTTCACTCCCAACTATTTCAATTTGTGGTTGGCTATGCTTTTTTGGTTTAATTTTCTGAATTCTTTTGTTATTGTAGTGTAATCCCACTGATTTTTCAATATTGATCTTATATCCTGCTACTCTACTAAACTGGCCTACTAAAACTAAAATTTTTCTTATTGAGTCTTTGGGGTTTTCTGTGTACACTATTTTATCATCTACATATAGCAGTAGTTTAACCATCTCTTTTCCAATCTAGCTCAAATTGAGACTTGTACATCAATTATCATAGCAGCATTATTTACCATCACAAGAACATGAAAGCAGCTCAGATGTCAAACCACATCTGAATGGATTGAGAAATTATGGTATATTCACAGAAAGAAAACTATACAGGACACAGGAACAATTATTTTGTAAATTACTACCTACTTTAGAAGGATGTAACACTGATGTGTCAAATGCGATAATGGTTACCCATGGTGGACAGTGTTTGGTAGAGCTCCTCAACTAAAACAGGCTTGCAAGCAGAAGTGGCATCCACTTCCGAAATAGCTTGCATCCAGAAACTCCATAAATTTGGAGAAATGATGAAAGTCATACAAGTGTTCAGGTCTTTCATAGGGTTGTTATGGGTTGTCTATGACTCAATGGCACTTAACAACAACATAGTGAGAGATCAGTTGCCTAGTGGATAGAAAGTTATACTACCAAGCCAAAGGGGGGTGATTTTAATCTGTGGCACTCAGGCCTGGTTTTAATTGTTTTGGGTCAAACATTCTTCTAAGTGGTATAGCACTGGTCTGTCCATTTGCTGTACAGAGGTAACTCATGGTTGCTGTGATGCTAAACTTTGTGACACTGATGTTTCAAAAGTGATAATGATTAACGATGGTGGACAGTGTTTGATGGAGCTCCACAATTAAAACAGGTAAACAGGCTTGGAAGCAGGAGTGGCATCCACTTTCAAAATAGCTTGCCTCTGGAAAGTCTATGAACTTGGAGAAACGATGAAAGCTATACAAGTGTTCAGGTCTTTCATTCATAGGGTCTCTATGAGTCATCTATGACTCAACAGCACTTAACAACAATTTAGGATTGACTGGAGAGCTTTATTCTGAGTGAACTAAATCAGTCCTCTAAGGGCAAAATCTGTATAAAACCATTATTGTAGAATGAGTGTGAGGATCCAAGGGAGTGGGGAGGAAGTATAGGGGTGAGGATGGAGGAGGGGTTAATCATAGGGTTGTACAATTTGATGGGGAGGTGAGTGAAGGAAATGGGAAAGATCTGATGTGAAAAACAATGTATTCAAACTTTGCAAATAAATCAGTATAATAAAAAAAATTTTAAAAATTACAGCTACTACACAGCAGTAGTAACCAAACAGCATGGTACTGGTACAATGACAGGCACATAGACCAAGGGAACATAGCTGAGAATCCAGAAATAGACTCAGTTATCTAGGGTCAACTGATATTTGACAAGGAAATCAAACCAATGAATTGGGGAAATGACAACCTCTTCAACAAATGGTGCTGACTAAACTGGACTGCTACCTATAGAAATCTGAAACAGGATCCACATCTCACACCATAAACACAAATCAACTTAATGTGGATCAGAGACCTGAGAGTAAAGCTCAAAACCATAAAGTTCATCAGAGAGAAACTAGGATCAAATATAGAAAGCTTAGTCCATTATATAAAGAGACTGCCAAATATAGCTAGAAATACACAATCTGAAGAGGATAAAACTGATGAGTGGGACCTTCTAAAGATGAAATCTCTTTGTGCATCAAAACCTTTTTCCAACAGTGAAAAGAAAACCTATTGACTGGGAAAAAAACATTTGGCAATACCATTTCCGACAAGGGTCTCATATCAAAAGTTTACAGAATCCTACAGGGCCTCCACAAGAAAAAGACTGATAACACAATTACAAAATGGGCATAAGACATAGAATTTTTGCAGAAAGGTGTTCGAATGGCAAACAGACACATGAAGAAATGCTCAAAATCACTGGCAATAACAGTGATGCAAATAAAAATCACAATGAGATAGCATCTCACTCCAGTAGCAATGGAAAACTTTAACAGGAAAGTAAGTAATGAATGTTGGAGAGGATGTGGAGAGATGTTGTAGTTGTTGTTGCTGCTGCTGTTGTTGATTGCTGTTGAGTCAAGGTCAACTCATAGCAACTATATGAAGAAAAGACCTAATGCCTTTGCATAGCTATCTTTGTTTCTCCAAGTTTATAGAGTTTCCAGAGGCATGTGGTTTAAGAAGTGGATGCCACTCCTGATTCCCAACCTGTTTTACAACTGGGAGCTCCACCAAACACTGTCCACAATGGGAAACTATTATAGTATTTGATATCCCCATGGCACAAGGTTCAGCATCATAGCAAACCCAGGTTACCTCATACAGCACAATGACAAAGAGTGATGTACAAAGTTTAAGAATGTTCTTCCAGATATAACAGCACTAGTCTCATTTAGCAGTAGTTAAGTGTTGTCAAGTTGAATATGACTCAGGGTAAGCTTTGCACAAAAGACCTGAACTCTGTTCTATAATTAACATAATTTCTGTACATTTATAATAAAACATTTACAGAATTCAGCTGGGCCTCCACAAGAGAAAGACTGATAACACAATAACAAAATGGGCAAAAGACATGGAAAGAATTTATACAGAGGAAGATTTTCAATGGCAAACAGACTCATGAGGAAATGCTTAAAATCACTGGCAATAAGAGAGATGCAAATCATAACCACAATGAGATAGCATCTCACTCCAGTAGCAATGGTAAAGTTTAACACGAAGTAATGAATATTGAAGAGGATGTGGGGAGATAGGAAACTTATTCATTGCTGCTGGAATTGTAAAACGGTACAGGCACTCTGGAAGGCATTTTGGTGTTTCCTCAAAAAGTTGAACATAGAACTTCCATATGACTCAGCTATTCCACTGCTTGGAATATTCCCCAAGAGAATGAGAACAGAATCACAAACAGAAACTTGTACACCAATGTTGATAGCAGTGTTATTAGTCATCACAAGAATATGAAAATGGCCCAAATGTCCAAACACAATAAAATAGTTTGAGAAATTAATGTACATTCACACAATGGAACATTATGCAGCATGCAGGAATAATGTTTTTGTAAATTACTACCTAACTTGGTGTGTACTGGAAAGCATTATGCTAAGTGAACTCATTCCCATAAAGACAAATACTGTATAAGACCATTATCAAAGAACAAGTACGAGGATCCAAGCGGGGTGAAAGCAGAGGGGTGAGAATGGGTTGGGGGGTTTTAATCATAGGGTCACAAAATTTGATGGTTGGGGGGTGAAGGAAATGGGAAAGATTCAATGTTAGAAACAATGAATATGAACTTTGTAAATAAACCAGTATAAAATAAAAATTTATAAGAGCATAAATTAAGGGAGTTTTTTAAAACAAGACTATCACTGTAAGAAATACTGAGGAAGCCCTTTTTAAACAGTTGCCATAGAAAGCAAAATAGACCAAAGTAACCAACAACAACAAAAATAACTAGACAAAATGATTGCAACTAACCCTTACCTTTCAATAATTACCCTGAATATGAATGGTTTAAATGCACCATTGAAGAGAAAAAGAATAGCATATTGAATGAATAAATAAACAGAAGTCATCGGTATGCTGTCTGTAAGATATACACCTGAAAAGTGAAGATTAAGAAAGACTAAAAATATATGAATGGGGGCCAAAAAACCCAAAAATAAAAAACAGGAAAAAAAAACCAATCAAGCAAATCGCAACCAGCAAAATGCAAGAGTAGTGATATTAATTTCTGATAAAATAGATTTCAGCATAAAAACCATCACAAGGGACAATGAAGGTCACTACATAATGCCAAAAGGGTCAATAGAACAAAAGGACATAACCATAATATCGATGCAACAAATGATAATAGAATGGAAAAAAAAAGAAATAGACACCACAATAGTATTAGGAGACTTCAATATATCACTTTCTAGAAAAGATAGAACTACTAGGGAAAAACAACAAAAACGCTGAACAGCACAATCAAACAACTCAATCTCAGATATAGATATAGATGATATAGAGATAGACAGAGGTAGAGATAGATAGATAGATAGATAGATGTTGTTGTTATGTGTTGTTATGTACCGTCGAGTCGCTCGTGACTCATAGCGACCCTATGTACAACAGCCCTAAACTCTGCTCTGTCTTGTGCCAATCGCACTGTCTCTGACACTCCCATCCCGATTATCCCAGTCACTGAATCAATCCACCTCATAGAGGGCCTTCCTCTCCCGCGCTGTCCCTCCACCCTCCCAAGCAAGATGTCCTTCTCCAAGGACCGGTCTCTCCTCACAACATGTCCAAAGTATGTTAGACGGAGCCTCAGAATCCTTGCCTCCAAGGAGCCCACCGGTTTAACCCTTTCCAGGACAAATCTGTTTGTTTTCTTAGCAGTCCATGGTATTCTCAATACTCTTCTCCAGCACCACAGCTCAAAGGCATCAATTCTCCTTCTATCCTCCTTGGTCATTGTCCAACTCTCTGATGCATAACAGGTGATTGCGAAGACCATGGCCTGTATCAGACGCACCTTAGTCTCCAGAGAGACACCATGGCTCTTCAGTACTCTGGAGAGGTCCCTAACAGCAAACTTTCCCATGGCAATGCGCCTTTTAATTTCCTGGCTGCTGATGCCAAGACTGTTGACTGTGGAGCCAAGCAAACTAAAGCTGTGAACAATCTCAATCTCTTCACCATCCATCCTGAAGCTGCCAATTGGTCCAGTGGTGAGAATCTTTGTCTTCTTGACATTGAGCCTCAATCCATATTGTAGGCTGCAGTCCTTGACCCTCTGCAACAGGTGCTTCAGGTCCTCTTCAGTTTCAGCAAGCAGGGTTGTGTCATCTGCATAACGCAGATTGTTGATAAATCATCCACCAATCCTGACCCCACATTTCTCCTCATAAAGCCCAGCCTCCCGGATAATCTGTTCTGCATATAGGTTGAAAAGGTATGGAGATAGGATGCATCCCTGGCGTACGCCCTTCCCAATTTTGAACCATGCAGTGTTCCCTTGCTCTGTTCTGACGACGGCCTCCTGGTCCAAGTATAGGTTTTGCACTAGAACGATCAAGTTTTTCTGGAATTCCCATTCTTCTCAGAGTCAGCCATAGTTTGTTATGATCCACACAGTCAAATGCCTTTGCATAGTCAATATGTATATAGATATACAGATATAGATAATATATAATGTACCCCCCAAAAGCTGAGTAGATATTCTTCTCTCATGTGCATGGAACATTTTCCAGAATAGATCATATTACAGATCCCAAAGCAAGCAAACATAGAAATAATACAAAGCATTTTCTCAGTCAACAAAGTTACAAAATTAGAAATCAATATCAAGAGGATAAAGGAGAAAAGAATAACCCCATACATTTGGAAGCTGAACATAAGTGGGTAAAAAAAGAAATAAAAGTTTCTTGAAACAAATGACAATAAAAACATAACTTTTCAAAACCTCCGGGAAACAGCCGAAGTAATAGTCAGAGGTCAATTTATAGAAATAAGCAATCACATCGAAAAGGAAGGGAAAAAATGATAATTGATTCCCTATCACAACATCTCCAAGTAGGGGGTGGGGAGGAAAGCAAGATAACTCATTAATTTCTAAATCCAATGAAATTATAAAAATTAGGGCAGAAAGAAATGAAATAGAAAACAGAAAAATAATTGAAAACATTAACAAGACAACCAGGAGTTGGTTCTTCAAAAAGGTCAATAAAATTGACAAACCACAAGCAAAACTAACAAAAGAAAGATAAGACACAAAGAATCCAAAGCAGATGAAAGGGCTAATATTGCAACATAATCAACTGAAATGAAAAGGTTAATGATGGAACATTATGAAAAACTAAAACAAATATGAAAACCTACAGGAAATGTATAATTACTTAGAAACTCACAATCTACCAAGACTGCCACAGACTGAAGTAGAATACCTGACTAGACCCATAACAAAAGAAGAAATTGAACAGGGACTAAAACAATTTCCAACAACAACAAAAAAGCCCTGGGCAGAATGGTTTTGTCTCTAGTGAATGTTATCATATGTTCAGGAAAGAACCATCACCATTTTACAAAAATTATTTCAAAAAATAGAAAAAAATATGGAATTTCCCCCAACTCATTCTATGAAGCAAACATAATTAATACCAAAGTCAGGTAAAGATACCACCAAAATGGAAAACTATAGATCAATATCTTTCATGAACACGGATAAAAAAATCATCAATGAAATCCTGGCCAATAGAATTCAACAGTACATAAAATAAAATCATTCACAGGAAGCAGTCCTCAGAGCAGAGCAAGGATACACTGCATATTTCAAATTCAGGAAAAGTGTGCATCAGGAATGCACCCTGTCTCCATTATGCAGATCATTTGGGAAGCTGGGCTTTGTGAGGAGGAAGGTTTGGAGGAAGACTAATCAACAACCTATATTATACTGATGACAAAACCTTGTTTTCTGAAAGGGAGGAAGACCTGACACATTTGTGTAGAAGGTCAAGGACTGTAGTTTTCAATATGGATTGAAGCTCAACATCAAGAAGAAAAAGATTCCCACCACTGGGACATTTGAATGGAGAAGAGATTGAGATTGTTAACAATTACAGCTTGCTGGGCTCCACAATCAACACTATTGACACCAGTAGTTGGGAAATCAAAAGATGAATTTCACTTGGAAAATATACTGTCAAAGGACCTCTCCAGAATACCGAAATGCAACAATTTCAGTCTAGAGACTAAGGTGCACCTAATGCAGGTCAAGGTCTTCACAATTACTTGCTATGTTATCAGCAAGCTGGACAATGACTAAGGATGACAGCAGAAGAATTGATGCCTTGAGGTTGTAGTGCTATCAAGAAAACAAATAAGTCTGTCCTGGAGAGCGTCAAACCAAGTTTCTCCTTGGAGGCTAGGATTTTGAAGCTCAGTCTCACATACTTTGGGCATGTTGCCAGGAGAGATCAATCCTTGGAGAAGGACATCATACTCGAAAGGGTGGAGGGACAGAGCAGGATAGGAAGACTCCGGATGAGATAGACTGATACAGTAACTAAGGCAATGGGGGAGGTGTGTCTGAATCGGTGAGACTGGCTCAGGACCTGGCAGGCTTCAGAGAGTTGCTATGGATTGCAGGCAGCTCGATGGTACATAACAATAACATGCTCAGGTGGGATTTGTAATGAGTATGCAAAGGGTTTTCATCATAAGAAAAACAACCAATGTAATTCATCACATTAACAAAGTAAATTACAAGAAGCACATGGATCTATCAATTGATGCAGAAAAAGCCCTTGAGAAAAATCCAGCACCCTTTTCAATTAAAACACTCAGAAAAATAGAAATAGAGAGGAATTTCCTCAACATAGTGAAAAGTATATTTGCAAAACCAGGAACTAATATCATTCTCCATGGAGAGAGATTAAAGACATTCCCTTTGAGAAAAGGAATGAGACAAGGATGCCCATTATTACCATCTCCTAATATTGTATTGGAAGTCTTAGTGGGAACAATAAGACAAGAGAAAAAAAATAAGAGGTATCCAAATTGGCAAAGAGGAGGTAAAACTAGCTGCATATGCAGATGATATGTTAGAATACTTACACAAGACAACTATTGGACATAGTTGAAAAATTCACCAAAGTAGCAGGATACAAGATCAACAAACAAAAATCAGTTGCATTTCTCTACGCTGACAACGAGAACAGAGAAAAGGAGCTAAGGAAAACAATAGCCATCACAATAGCTAATCACAAGATTAAACTCTTGGGAGCAAATCTAACTAGAGACACAAAAGACCTATACAAAGAAAACGACAAGATATTATTATAAGAAGCAAAAAGAGATGTGAAGAAATGGAAGAATATACCATGCTCATGGATAGAAAGACTCAGCATTGTGAAAATGACAAGTCTACCAATGGCAATGTACAAGTTCAATGCAATCTCAATACAGATAGTAATTCTATTCTTAATGAAAAGGAAAAGGCAACTTCCAATTTTATCTGGAATGGAAAGAAGCCCAGATAAACAAAACACTACTGAAAAAAGAGAAACAAGGTAGGACGCATCACACTATCTCATCTCAAATTCTACTACAGGGCCATGGTGGTCAAGACACCACGATACCAGTGCACCAGCAGACACACAGATAAACGGAATAGAATTGAGAACCCAGAAATCAGCTCATCTCTGTTAACTGATTTTTGACAAGAGATTAAATCAGTTACAAAGTGGGGAAGCAACAGCCTTTTTAAACAAAAGATGTGGCCAAAATTGGAAAATCATCTGTAGAAAACTGAAGATTCACACCTCACACTACACACAAAAATCACCCCAAGGTGAATCAAGGACCTAGGAGTAAAACCAAAACTTTAAACTTCATTAGACAAAAGCTTGGAAGAATTCTAGACCTAACCCACAGCATGAACAGTCTTCCTGGCATAATGGAAAACCCACAACCAGGAGAGAACAAAAGGAATGAATGGGACTGTCTAAGAAGCAAATCCCCATGTACATCAGAAAACTTCTCCAACAGGGTAAATCGGAATCCACAGACTGGGAAAAAATATTTGATAATGACATATCTGATAAGGGACTTTTATCTAAAATTTATAGAATACTCTAGCAAAAAATAAGGCTCCAGGAATAGATGGTATACCAATTGACATATTTCAGTTAACAGATGCTGCCATGGACGTGCTCACCAAGTTGTGCCAAGAAATCTGGAGAACGACCACTTGGCTAACTGACTGGAAGAGATCGATATTTGTTCCTATCCCAAAGAAAGGTG
>NW_006400060.1:2501174-2506000 GCF_000299155.1 Elephantulus edwardii
ATGGGAGTGTCAGAGACAGTGCAATTGGCACAGGACAGAGCGGAGTTTAGGGCTGTTGTACATAGGGTCGCTATGAGTTGCAAGTGACTCGACGGCACATAACAACAACAACAACAAATCCAGCACCTCAAGAAGAAAAAGGTGAACAACTCAAAGACACTCAGATGGCGAAAAATCATATGAAGAAATTTTCAGAATCCTTTGCTATCAGAGAGATGCAAATCTAAACAACTATGAGATTAGCATCTCACCCCATCAACAATAGGGTGGGAAATAAAGAAATAAATGTTGGTGAGGTTGCAGTGAGATTGGAACCCTTATTCACTCTGGTTGGAGTGTAAAATGGTGCAACCACTATGAAAGGTGGTTTGGCACTTTCTCAAAAAGTTAAATTCAGCCAGTAATTCCACTACCGGGAATGTACTCTAAAGAAACAAGAACTGCCATCCAAACAGATATATGCACACTCATGTTTATTGCTGCATTATTTGCAATATCAAACAGGTGGAAGCAACCCAAGTCCTCACCAACAAATGAATGGACAGGAAAACTATGGAATATTCACACAATGGAATACTACCCAGCACTGAAAATCAGTTAACTCATAAAAGATTATACAACATCGGTGACCCTGCAGGACATTATGCTGAGTGAAATATCTCAGTTACAGAAGGACAAATACTATATAGCACCAGTGTTCTAAAGCAGGTCTGACATGAGGGTTTGGGAGGAGAACAGGATAAGAGTGGATAGATAATGAGCATTACACTAGAACAGATGAAGGAAAGAACTGTTTAAAAGGAATGTATTATTAGGAATTATATGTATGACAACAGCCCAGAATAAGAGGTACATTGCAAACAGGACTAGGGGGCAGTGAGGGGAGGGAGGTAACTATGCAACAATGAAGCAATATTTTTAAAAATAATAGTTAACTGTGGCGGGGGAGTTAACTGGGGTGGGGAAGGGAGGGAGGGAGAGGGGTAAAAAACGTGCAACAATGAATGAACGAAAATTTTTGTAAAATCACAATTAAAAGAAAAAGTTTTATTTAAAACCAAAACAAAAAACCTCTTTAGGCTTTGTTGATTTGTTTCTGTGTTCTTGCTTTCAATTTCATTAATTTCTACTATTATTTTTATTAACTACTTCCTTCTCTTTCATTTGAGTTTTATCTGTTGTTCTTTTCTATCTTCTTGAGATGGATGGTTAGACAAGGGAATTTGAGTCTTTCTTCTTTACAAACATGTATATAAATTTCTTTATATGAACTGTTTTACTGGGATCTCACAAATTTTGATTTGTTGTATTGTCATTATAAATTAGTTGAAAATATTGCCTATACAATTTTTCTTATGCCCACAAGTTATTTACATGAATGTTACTTATTTCTAAACAATACTATAGTCAATATTTTTTAGTTTAATTCCACTGTGGTCAGATAACAGCCATTCTGTAGGAGAAAGTTCAATCTGCTTCAATTAAGATGATGATGATTATTACTATAATATGCCATTGAGTTGAGTACAATACTTAGTGACCCCATGAACAACAGATCTGAACCCTGTCCTATCCTGTGCTATCCTCATAATTTCTGACATTCTTGCTGTAGTCACTGTGTCAGTCCACCTCACTGAGGGTCTTCCTCTCTTTTACCAGTCCCCCTCCTTTCCAAACATGGTGTCCCTCTCGAAGAAAAGCCTCTCCTAACAACATACTCAAAGCATGTGTGGTAAAGCTTTATCATTATTGCCTCCAAAGAGCATTTTGACTGTTTGTTCTTCAAGACACATCTGTTTGTTCTTTTGGCAGCCCACAGGATATTCAGTACTCTTCTCTCACACCACAACTAAAAAAACATGAATTCTTTTCCTGTTATCTTTATATTGCCCAGCTCTTAGACACATAGCATAGGAGCATAGATGTTCCTAAGTCCTCAAAGTGACAGCATTGTTCCTGAGTAATTTGGAGAGTTTCCTGACTGAAGGCAGTACATCTCTGATATTCTGCTCTATCCTTTAAGTTTGCTTTGAGTCAAAATCAACTCAGAGGAAGGATGTTTGAGTTTTGGTTTTGACAAAACCCCTGGAACCTTTAAGGGACTTAGAGAAATGGGAATGCTCATCCATTGATGAGGAAGCTCTGGTGGCCCAGTGGCAAGAAGCTGCACTACAACCCCAAAGGCACATGGTTCAAGGCCAGGAGGTACTCCTCAGGAGAAGGAAACTGGAGAAAACCTACTGGAGAGTCACCTATGGGTTGGTTCAGACTCAACAGTACACAACAACAACATCTGTTGATGATAGGTTTGTAAACGATGCAGTTACTGTAAAAAATAGTTTGGTGCTTCCTCAAAATGATATATATAGAACTTAAAATATGCGATTCCTGTCTTCAAAAAGTAAAACAAGATGTTAAAACAAAGGACAATTATATACCTCACTTAGATGAAATATGAGACTGAAATCAATTTTGAAAGCCATCTACAGGAGCTGGGTTCTATGGAAGCTTGGTGCCAAGATTGGTGAGCATTAGGGTGGAAAGTTGATTTGTTAAGGGGAGTGAGAGGGGAGTGTATAGCCTCCTAGTTAAAAATCCATTAGGGTTTAAATTGTTTGTTGTCACACATTTTTCTAAGTGGTATAGCACTGGTCTGTGCATTGCTCTACAGAGAGAACCCATGGTTGCTGTGATGCTGAACACTGTGATATGCCAAATGTAATAGTGGTTACCCATGGTGGACAGTGTTTGTTGGAGTTTCCCGATTAAAACAAGCTTGGAATCAGGAATGGCATCCACTTCCAAAATGGCTTGCCTCCGGAAACTCATAGGGTTGCTATACATCGTCCAAGACTCAATGGTACCTAACAACAACAACATGAAATATAGAGATCAAGTAAATGTATAGAGACCAAAGTTATTAGTGGTTTCCAGATATATATATATATATATTCTTTTAAATACCTGTTGTTTGTGTATCGTAGTCATTTCAGTGTGGATAGAATAATTTCTCATTGTGGTTTTGATTGTCATTTCTCTAAGGACTAAGATTCCTCTGGTGCAGTGGTTAAAGCACTGAACCACTAACTGAGAAGTCAGTGATTCAAAAACTAAGGACACTCTGTAGGACAAAGATATACCAGTCTGAAAAGATATACAGCTTTGGAAATCCTTTGGGGTAGTTCCACTCTATTGTGTTGTGATCTTGCTTCCAAGCTCAATCTTTTGTGTTGTGTCTTAATGCCAAGGTGTTAAGTTTGGGGTTTTTTTTAGTAACTAAAAACATTAAGCATCTTTTTAATGTGCTTGTTGGTGGCATATATTTATATCTTGTCTGGGAAAAAGTCCATTCAAGCCATCTATGCATTGTTTGTATTGTTTGTCTTTTGTTATTAAATTGTAGGAGTTCTTAATTTATTCCAGGTTGTAGTTATATGCCGTAGAGTTCCTTGTAACTCACAGTGACTCTATATACAACAGCTCTGAACCCTGCTCTATCCTATGCCTACCTTATTGTCTCTGACACACCTACCTCCATTTTCCCAGGCACTGAATCAATCCGTCTCATTGAGGGTCTTCCTTTCTTGCACTGTCCCTCCACTCGCCCAAGCATGATGCCCCTCTTCAGGGACTGGCCACTCCTTGCAACATGTCCAAAGTACGTTAGACAAAGCTTCAGAATCCTTGCCTCCAAGGAGTAGCATGGTTTCACCCTCTCTATAACGAACTTGTTTGTTCTCCTAGCAGTCCACGGTATATTCAATACTCTTCCCCAGCTCAGTCACTCAAAGGCATACATTTTTCTCCTGTCATCCCTTGTCATTTTCCGGCTTTCAGGGACATAGCAAGTAATTGCGAAGGTTATAGCCTGGATCAGGTGCATCTTAGTCTCCAGACGGATGTCGTTGCACTTCAGGACTCTGGAGAGGTCCCTGACAGCAAACTTTCCCAGTGCAATTAGTCTTTTGATTTCCTGGCTGCTGGTACCAAGAATGTTGATGTGGAGCCAAGCAAACTAAAGCTGTTAACAATCACACTCTCTTCACCGTCTATCATGAGGTTGACAAATGGCCCAGTAGTGAGAAACTTTGTTTTCTTGTTGAGCTTCACTCCATATTGAAGGCTGCAGTCCATGACATTCTGCAGCAAGTGCTTCAGGTCATCCTCAATTTCAGCAAGCAGGGCGGTGTCATCTGCATAACGCAGGTTGTTGATGAGTCTTCCTCCAATCCTGATTCCTTCTCATAGAGCCCAGCCTCCTGGATGATTTTTTCTGCATATAGATTGAAAAGGTATGGAGATAGGACACATCTCTGGCATACACCCTTTGTAACTTTGAATTATGCAGTATTTCCTTGCTCTGTCCTGATGACCGCCTCCTAGTCCAAGTATAGGTCTCACATAAGCACAATCAAGTGTTCTGGGACTCCCTTTGTTCTCACAGTTAACCACAATTTGTTGTGATCCACATAGTCAAATGAAACACAGAGAGACATTCTTCTGGTACTCTCTAGTTTCAGTCAAGATCCATCTAACATTAGCAAGAAGGGGTCGTGGTACTAGGGATCTTGTAGCTGATGTTAGATGGATCTTAGTTGAAAGTAAAGAATACCAGAGGAATGTCTATCTGTGCTTCATTGACTATGCAAAGGCATTTGACTGTATGGATCATAACAAACTGTGGCTGATTCTGAGAAGAATGGGAATCCCAGAACACTTGATAGTTCTAATGTGAAACCTATACTTGGACCAGGAGGCAGTCGTCAGAACAGAGCAAGGGAACACTGCATGGTTCAAAATTGGGAAGGGCGTACTCCAGGGATGCA
>NW_006400060.1:2518899-2523358 GCF_000299155.1 Elephantulus edwardii
TCTTAAGCCTTTCTTGGCTTCTGTGATTCCAAAAACATTGTCGGCTGACATGTCTCTTAAGTTTAGTTGTGGTGTCTCCAGGGGAAGGTGGCGTGTCCTGTAGAACTTCTGTGTCAATTATGTTTTTTCCTTCTGGCCCGAGGGCCTGTGGCCCTTGGGCCCACTGGAAAGCCAGTTACCTTTGAGAGATGCCTGTGAGAAACGCCTGTCCTCAATCCTCACTTCCGTCCAAGACCCTCTAGAAATGACTTTTTTTAACTATGAAAGCAACCCCATTTCCCCTTACTTTTTCCATCTCCAGCATAGTAGATTTTATGATCATCTGATTCAGAATATCCCATCCCAATTAATCTCATTTCACCAGTACCTAGTATGTCAATATTTTTGTGTTCCATTTCTTAACAATGCCCAATTTTCCTACAATCACACTTCTCACATTCCACATTCCAATCACTAGTGTCTGCTTAGAACTGTTCCTCCTCCTTTGTGTCTCCATATTTGAGGACTCAGACTCTATTTTCCTTATCTGCTAGTCTAAGTGTGCTCTATTGTGCATAGGGTTTTTGTAGGCCTATTTTTTCATAATTGGATGGTCACTTTTAGAATGCTCAGATTTAGGATATTTTCTGACACACAAGCATTTCACAGAAAGAATATTTCCCTAATTATGGAAATAACTAGTAGATTCAGTGTTGCTCTTTACCCTTGGCATACTTGTCTTTTTTTTTCTTTTTCTTTCTTTTTTTCACTTTTTATTGTTGGAAAAAACAAATTGCGGGTACAAAGAAGTGAGGGTTGGGGGCAGAAGGGTGAGGATAGGTAGGGATGCAGTTGCAGAGCTGCAGAAATTGGTTGGTGGGGGGAGCAGGTGAAGGAAATTAAAGTGATCCAGTGGGGACCACATGCTACAGGAAAATGACAAGCATTTTCCAATGGTAGTTAAAACAACTGTCTTATTGATTTGGGAACTGGATACCGACTCTCTGGCTTCTTCATGCTGAACAAGGGCGTTGATGTGAAGGGGGAAAGGGAGGACATTTTATCACCTTACTGGTGAATTTGGATTAAGGCTGCTTGCCTTTTTGTTCTGTTAGAAGATATTTTTCTATCATTTGCTCCCCTCTGGACTCCAAAGTGTTTTCCCAGGTGGGTCTCATGAAGATGGCTGGTTGAACCCAGAGGCTCCATCCTCCTTTGCTTCTTTAGCTGGCAGTTGTATTTCCTTTTTGTCACTGGCACTGGGTTTGGGGTCAGGTCTGAAGTAAAACTCAATGGTAAGGTTACCTGTAGGAAAGGGAGCAAACCTAGAGAGAACAAACTTGTGAGTTACAAATAGAGGGGTTTTGGCGGTGTTGCTTTCAGGTTTACTGGGGGAGAGGGTGGCAGAGGGTGGCCTAAATAAAATTCTCTGGATACCCTAGGCAATTTTTTTTTCCTACCCAGGTGTCAGATGGCACAATCTGGGGACTGAGGAGCTCACCCTAAGGGCCATGACGCCTCGCCCCGAGCCAAGGGCTGAAGACAGCCCATCCCAAGCAGGGCAACACCCCCCATGTGCTGGCTGGTACAGTGCTCTCTAATTACCCCCACCCCAATCTGGTACCCTCACCTGACGGAGGAGTGTGTGGCCAGGGACAGCGTCTCCAATTTCAGCACCACCACTTCTGCCCCCCCCCATAGGTGGTCATACTATAATTTGAAGTAGGTGTCACTTCCCTCCCCCTTTACAAATGGCAAAGGGAACCTGAAATTTGTGAACAGGCTTCCCCCAGGTCTAAGCATCTTTTGGCAGAAGCATTCAACAGATGAAAATATGTGGTGCATTTAGGATGTTGGTCCTCTTGGACATGCTGCCACTGTTAAGTGTCATCAAGTAGACACAGTGAGTTTCAACAATCCATTGTATAGGTGATCATCTTCTCTGGTTTTCCAAGGAACTCCAAACCTGCAGGTGGTGGGGCAGGTTCCGTGCAGGCAGCCGGCAGGCGCACACCATTCCCCAGTGCAGGTGACTGGCAGACACTCACCATCTCCCGTGTGTCATCACCCACACGGGCAGCCGGCAGGCACGTATCATCTCGTACATGTGCAGCCGGTGGGCGCCATCCCCCAGTGCGGCAGGGGGGGCGCTCATTAT
Organism: Elephantulus edwardii; assembly: GCF_000299155.1. Taxonomy (NCBI): domain Eukaryota; kingdom Metazoa; phylum Chordata; class Mammalia; order Macroscelidea; family Macroscelididae; genus Elephantulus; species Elephantulus edwardii. The sequence goes on from NW_006400060.1 coordinate 2,521,037, forward strand.
CTCTCTGCGGGCGCACGCCATCTTGTGTGCAGGCAGCTGGTGAGGGTGGGTGCGCATCATCCCCCAGTGCGGGCAGCCAGCGGGCACACGTCATCTCGTGCACGGGCAACCGGAGTGCTCGCATCATCTCTCAGTGGGTGCACATCATCTCTCGGAGTGCTTGTGTCATCTCATGCGCAGGCAGCCAGCAGGTGCTTGCCATCCCCCACAGAGGCGACTGGCGGGCGCGCGCCATCTCCCGGCGCTGGCAGCCACTGGGCGCATGCCATCTTCCATGTGGGTGGCTGGTGGGCGCGAGCTATCTCCCAAGTATCATCTCCCACACGGGCAGCTGGTGGGTACGCGTCATCTCTCAGCGGGCGTGCGTAATCTCATGTGCAGACAGCTAGTGGGGGTGGGTGCACGCCATCCCCCAGCGCGGGCAGCCAGCGGGCGCACGTCATCTTGTGCATGGGCAACCGGAGTGCTTGCATCATCTCTCAGTGGGTGCGCGTCATCTTTCGGAGTGCTCGCGTCATCGCATATGCAGGCAGCCAGCGGGTGTGCACCATCCCCCAGCGCGGGGTGGCCAGCAGGCCTGTGCCATCTCCCACACGGGGGACTGGCGGGCACGCACCATCCTCCTGCATGGGCAGCCGCCGGGCACGTGCCATCTTCCAGGTGGGTGGCTGGAGGGTGCAAGCCATCCCCGAGTGTCATCTCCCACACAAATGGCTGGCAGGCGCGTGTCATCTCGTGCGCCGGCGACCGGCAGGCATGTGTCATCTCTTGGCAGGCGGGCATCATCATCTCGTGCATGGGCAGCTGGTGAGGGTGGGTGTGTGCTATCCTCCATGTGGCCGGCCGGCCGGCAGACACACGTCATCTCTCTGTGTGCACGGGCCATCCCGTGCGCAGGCAGCCAGTGGGTGCGCACCATCCCCCAGCGTGGGGCGGCCAGTAGGCCTGCACCATCTCCCACACGGGCAGCCGGCGGGCACAAACCACCTCCCGAGTGTCATCTCCCACATGGGTGTCTGACAGGCATGCACTGTCCCGTGTGCGGGAAGCTGGCGGGCATGTACCATCCCCCCATGCAGGCGGCTGCTGGGCAAGTGCCATCTTCCTTGTGGGTGGCCGGCGGGTGCAAGCCATCTCCTGCGCGTCATCTCCCAGATGGGTGGGTGGCAGTCGGGCTTCATCTCACCTGTGGGAGGCCAGTGGCCGCCTGCTTCCCTTGCCGCTGTCATCTTGGCTCCAAGAATTCTCCCCGGAACAAGTACACTTTGCTGTAGTGTGGCAGCTCCACCACACCAGTCCTGGGGAGGCCCAGTGCCCACCCTCCATCCTGGGTGAGGGATTTCATAGGTTGCGGCTGCGGTGAGGTGCAGTCCGGGCTCTGAGGGACGGGGTTGGGAGCTGCAGCACTCACCCATTCTTCCTTGGGAATCCTTGAATTCCTGTTGTTGAGCCTCAATCCTCACTGAAGACCAGTCATCAACTGTTTAACTGTTCAATTATCAATAAGCAGAAGTCTGTAGAGGGTCATAATGGCCCTTTTCCAAGTGGTCCGCTGCTCCTGCAGCTCACCACGTTGTCTCTGCCTCCGCTGCCATCTTGGATCGGCATACTTGTCTTAACCCACCTCTTTCCCTGCTCCACCAGCATCCACTTCTACTCCCACCTATGCCAATACTTCTCTCCCCCTATCCAGTCCTTGATATTGATAGCTTAGGTCTCAAGCCTTTTGGGCCTCTGTTATTCTGAATGCCTTGCGCTGCTGCCAGTCTCTTATGCTGCAGCCAGTATCTGTTGATTTTAGGAATCTCTACGTCTAAATACCAGGCACTAGTATTAGGGATGCCTTCTTATCTCAGATAGTCGTAAAAAAAGTCTTTTGCCTTGAACTTCTACTCTAGGATTGACTTCTTGTGGCTTCATGCCTCTTCTCTTACATTTGCAGTATGCTGCTGTCACAAGAGCATAGTTTCACAGGAGAGGGTGTGTGTAAGTGTTGTTTTCATGGCCGGAGTCTCACAGGTGTACCTGCATTGAATACGGTTTAGGTGAAATCTCCCACCTGCCTCTACGCTCTCCCCCAAAACTATTTAAGCATTCAGGCCCTGCCTGCTGGACTTCTGGGAATGTGGGCGTACGTGCATTGAATGGATGTATTCTGGCTACTCAACCCATACCTTGAGAGCTCTGGAGACATAGTAGGTTAAGTGTTAGGCTATTAAACAAAGGCTTTGCTGTTTAAACTTTTTTTTTTTCTATAATTATATTTTATTAATTTTCATAAACATTTACAGAGATTTTGGGCTTCCACTCATTCATTGTTGC
>NW_006400060.1:2525388-2547514 GCF_000299155.1 Elephantulus edwardii
GTAATGTTTTGTAATTTTCTTGGAAAAGGTCCTTTGTACTTCTGGTTAAATTTATTCCCAAGTATTTAATCTTGTGATTAGCTATGGTGAAAGGTATTGTTTCTCTTAGTTCTGGCTCTGTATTCTTTTTGTCACGGTAGAGAAAGCCAACTGATTTTTGTATGTTAGTGTGGGGTTTGGATTTTTCTCTTGATCCTAGGGAGAATGATGGACAGTCTGCTCCCATAAAGATTTACAGCATCAGAAACTCAGTGGATGGTAGTCATCATTCATAACCAATTCTACTAAGAGTGGATTTTGGGGAAAGTCCATCTAATACATCTCACTAACTCACTGCTATCAAGTCATAATTGACTGATAAATCACCTTTCAGCACTAACTCACCTTTCGGTTGGTTTTGTAAGGCTATAAATTGCACAGAAGGGGGAATTGCCCATTTTTCTCCTGAGAAGCCCCTGATAGATTGCAGCAGCCAGAGAGGCTCTGGCTTTGGGTTAGCAGTGCAAGTCCATACAAATTCCACCGCCATATTTTTCAAAAATTCTCTACAAATGTATAGGTTTGTTGATAAAGTTCTTTGCTCCACAACCTTTGTTTTTCATTTTGGACAAGTTCAATTTATCTATTTTCCCCCTTTTGTTGCTTATGTAGTGTTTTTACTCTCATTCCTGAATCTATCATAAACTCATTCTTCTTATGTGATTTTGGTGAGTTTGGGAATTTTTAAAAAAATATTTTTGTTTGCTTTCCCTTCTATTTATGTACTATAATCATCAAATTTCAATCATATTATAATTGACTATTAAATTTTAAATCAAAAGTCAATAATGCCTGGCTATGTCTGAAGGCTGATGGCTATTGGGAATCGGTTTTATGCTGGCTGGTGGATTCTTACTTCTTGCTGACGGACATGCAAAGAACGTTCAGGGTTCATTTGGCTTTAATTTTGCCCCAAGTTGAGGTCAGTGGACTGGACTTGCCAGATGGCTTGGGGGTCTCTGGCCCATAGCATTTGGGTTTGCTGAAAATGAAAAAGTCAGTAGGGTATAGAGCATTTTGAGTCAGATGATCGATCACATGATATATTACTCCGGAGATGAAAAATGGGGTTGCTTTCATAGGTTCTTACAATACTTGGGTGTGGGGACATTGTTTAAAAAATTTTCCTTTCATTAGAACCTCTACTTGGAATATTATTGCTTTTAATTTTTGACTCATGTACTTTTAACTTATTAGTTAAATTTGTGTCTTCTAGGCTACAACAGTTCCATGATACATCTTCAAGGATATGAACAATTAATAACAGTGCATCTAAATTCCAAAATCAATCTCCGCAATAGTCTACGTGTTTCCTATTGCCCTTTAGAGGGTCCCTTTAGAGTAGTGAGTGAAGATCTTCACCCTGAAACCCACAGCGTCCCTTTTCAGCAGGAAGTAGCTAAGAGAATACACCGTTCCCTTTTCCTTGTGAATCCGGGTGAAGTCTCTCTAAGGGAGGAGTGATAGGGAATGTCAAAGGACACACTGACAAAGGAGATTAATCAGAACTGGCTTTGATAAGCACTGTGGCAATGGGGCAATTAAAACAGACTTTCAAGGAAAAAAGGAGAGGAACGAATGGGGTGGGGGATAGAGAAAATAGTGCAACAATGAATGAATGGAAATCCAAAATATCTGTAAATGTTCATTAAAATTAATAAAATTTTTTAAAAAATACATGTGCAATCCTTAGATTTCATACAGGTACACAATCATCAGATACAGTAACAATGCAGCTTTTGATCAGATACAGCACAAGTTTTACTCATTAAAACTTCTACTCATCGGATACAGCAAATTTTACTCATCAAATATAACCTTCACTCATCAGATACAGAACAAATTTCACTTGTCAAATATAGTTTTCATTCATCAGATACAGCACAAGTTTTACACATCGAATATAACTTTCACTTATCAGATACATCACAAATTTCACTCATCAAATATAACTTTCACTCAGCAGATATAGCACAAGTTTTACTTATTAAATATAATTTTCACTCATCAGATACAACACAAGTTTTACTCATCAAATATAACTTTCACTCAGCAGATACAGCTCAAGTTTTATTCATCAAACAAATACAATGCAACTTCAATCAGATCTGATACTAGCCGATATTAATCAAAGTGCTAAAAAGAACAAAGAGCGGAGAGCTTCTGCTTCTGATCCTATAAAATGAAGAATGGAAAGCTTCAGGTTGCATTCCTATAGGTTCCTGTCTAAAGTACAGGAATCAATACAGGCACAACTTGTGCAACAGACACAGATTTGGAGTGGGTGACGCTCGTCAAGCTAAATCTCTGTGGGCAGCTCACGCTAACCCAATCACCCAGATCTCTGTAGGCAGCTCACACTAACCTACTCACTGAGATCTCTGTGGGCAACTCACGCTAACCCACTCACCCAGATCTGAATGGGAGGCTCATGCCAACCCACTCAGATTGGAATGGACGGCTCACGCCAACCCACTCCCAGGTAACTGCTTACAGGCACACAAGTTCATTCTCCAGGGCTGGTCAAAACAGAAAGAATTTTTTTACCAAGTGCGCAGTTACCAGATAAAGTGCATGGATTCGTGAAGGCGATGGAGGATGCCAAGAGCTGATTTCTCAAAGGTCTCTTGAGTCAAAAGATCTCAGTGACGCCTTTGGATGTTTGAGAAACCTGCTCTCAGGGTTCTCCTATCCTCGAGATTCAAAATCCCCTAGCAAGCAAAAACAATAAGGTTTTACTTACCAGGTGAGCCTGAAGGTCCCTTCGTGGTCAGAAAAATGTTACTGAACACAAGGGGTTCTTTCCATAGTCAATCGCCAATAAGAAAAAATGGATTGCAATATCCATAAGCACTTTATCACACAGATCTGAGAGACAGTGAGTCACCTCCAAGACTGCCTCCCCGACTGGGAGTGGTCTTTGGCTTTTATAGGAGGGTGAGACATCAACTTACTTAACAATTAATTTTTGTTAGTAAAATAAAAATTTTCTATATCTGAAAGTAAATCACTTACACCCAGATACTGCCTTTCCAGGCAAACAGGCAGATTAATTTACAATTTACATATGATTGGGGAAAACAGCTTCAAAGAGATAACAGCTAATCTAGGATATGCATCTCCTCTTCTGATAAACAGACAGATCAAAGAAAGGACACTAAGAACTTCAAGGTCAAGCAACCAGTCCCTCAGGCTGGAGAAAACAATAGGGTTTTTTTGTTTGTTTGGTTTTTTAATTTTATTTTATTATTTTTTGTGTGTGTGCTGTCAAATCAGATCTGACTGGTACAGGGGGAGGACATTGCCCCTCCTTCTCCAGCAGAGCATCTGGTGGATTAGAACCGTGCGCCTCTGGGATTGCAATGCAGCTTTTTGCCACTAGGCCACCAGAGCTCCCTGAGAAAACAATAGTTTTATAACTGATACCTAAATAGAGAATTCTGAACTGATTAATACCACCCTATCATTCCCCCCTCTTTTTATATAAGTCTTATATCTATAAGATAAACATACCACCCCATCACTCCTGTAATTTTCAGGCTTGGAGCTTCCTTTCTTTTTCTTGGCCTTAGAGACTGCACTTCTTGTGCTGCCCTTGCCATAGGTTTCTGCCTTTCAAATGCTAATTAGGGTTGTTGTTGTTATGTGCCGTCGAGTCGTTAGCGACTCATAGTGACCCTATGTACAACAGCCCTAAACCCTGCTCTATCCTGTGCCAATCACACTGCCTCTGACACACCCATCCCAATTACCCCAGTCACTGAATCAATCCACCTCATAGAGGGTCTTCCCCTCCTGCGCTGTCCCTCCACCCTACAAAGCATGATGTCCCTCTCCAAAGACCTGTCTCTCCTTACAACATGTCCAAAGTATGTCAGACGAAGCCCCAGAATCCTTGCCTCCAAGGAGTAGCCTGGTTTAACCTTCTTTAGGCTGAATCTGTTTTCTTGGTAGTCCATGGTACATTCAATACTCTTTTCCAGCACCACAGCTCAAAGGCATCAATTCTCCTTCTATCCTCCCTAGTCATTGTCCAGCTCTCTGATGCATAACAAGTGATTGCAAAAACCATGGCCTGTATCAGGCGCACCTTAGATTCCAGAGAGACACCGTTGCTCTTGAGTACTTTAGAGAGGTCCCTAACCACCTATCGCAATATGTTTTTTTATTTCCTGGCTGCTGGCGCCAAGAGTGTTGACTGTGGAGCCAAGCAAACTGAAGCTGTGAACAATCTCAATCTCTTCGCCATCCATCCCAATGCTGCCAATTGGTCCAGTAGTGAGAATCTTTGTCTTCTTGACATTGAGCCTCAGTCCATACTGAAGGCTGCAGTCCTTGAGCCTCTGCAGTGAGTGCATGAGGTCCTCTTCAGTTTCAGCAAGCAGGGTTGTGTCATCTGCATAACGCACATTTTTAGTGAAGCAATTTTCTTTAAATAATCTCCATGAATGAAAGCTGTTACTACTATTTGTCTTTTCTCTTCACCAGCTAGAAGCTGGATTGAAAAAAAAAATGGAATCTGCTCACTTAGCATAGAAAATAGTGATTAGTAAGTCTATTATTTTAATAATCACCTAAATAAGAAGAGTCTGAAATTTTTATTTCTTTTTCTCTCTTTGACTGATCTGAGGCAGAGAAAAGAGAATGCTTTTCATAAGATTTTTAGGTTGCCCATATACATTATAGAATCTCTAGATAACTACCTCAGGGGGTATTGTTTGGCCTTGTTCTGAGCAGCCCTGACCAAAATGATATGAGGTGGAAAAAAAATTGTATGTAAGCCACTTTTATTCCATTTTCCTGGCAAGTGACATTTACTCTAGGTTTTTACTATTAAGTGGCACTGGCATATCAAAACCACTGACTTGATTCAGGTGCTATCTGAAAATTTATACCTTCTTTCTTTTTGCTTCATTAAGCAAGCACCTTCTATATTCTTATTTTTATGGTATAGAATATTAAAGGTCCACGTGTACAGTGCTCAATTCTTTGACCTCTGGCGAAATAATGTTACTTGCAGAATAATTTAAGGTTCTGTACAAAGGCTACTCTTTCTTTTCTCCAAAACAGAAATAAAATACAAAGGGTAAATTTTTATTGAAATAAAATAATTCTTTTGGCTAAGGATAATATGGAAGCAGGAGTGACATGCAATTTCTAAAGAACATGCCTCCAGAAACTCTGTGAACTTTGATAAATATTGATAGTTATAGAAAGATTTCAGGCCTTTTGTTCACAGGGTTGCTATGAGTCGTGCTCGATTTTAAGGCAATCTACAACAACAAGGATAATAATAGAAAACAGGCCAGAATTTTTTTCTAACAGACTTTTTACAAGAATGGAAACTTTTGTTCTTACTTTTGAGCAATGATCTAAAGTGAAATGAACAAAACAAAAGTGTTAGTATATATGTACAATCCTTAGATATGATACAAGTACCCAATCATCAGATACAATACAACTTTTTCTCAAATACAGTACACGGTTTACTCATCAAATACAACTTCTACTCATCAGATACAGCACAAATTCTACTCATTAAATACAATGCAATTTCCACTCATACAATCAGACCTGATAGAGGCAGGCATCAAATTGCTATGAAGAATGGAGAGCTTCTGCTTCCATTCCTATAGGTTCCTGTCTAAAGTATGACAGAAACCAACACAGGTACAACTATGCAACAGATACAGACCTAGGTATATACCCAGAAAACAAGTACTTTAGTGTAACAGGCAGATCTAAAATTCTCACTCTCACTCTTACCGATTTGGAGTGGGCAGCTCATGCCAACCCACCCTACCAGATTGAAATGGGCAGCTCACACCAACCTACACCCAGGTTGTAGTGAGTGACTCACATCAACTCACTCCCAGGTAGCCAGCTATCAGGCACATCAGGCACATAGGGATGGCCAAAACAGACAGAAATTTTACTAAGTGTGCAGTTACCAGATAAAGTGCATGAATTCGTGAAGGTGATGGAGAATGCCAAGAGTTGATCCCTCAAAGGTCTCTTGAGACAATAGATCTTGGTGGTGCCTATGGATGTTTGATACCTGCTCTTGGGGTCCTTCTATCTGCAAGATTCAGAATCCCCTGTAAGTAAAAACAAAAGTTGCTTTCACGTACCAGGTGACTGTGAAGGGACACTCAGTGTCACCAAAATGCTACTGAATGTGAAGGGTTCTTTCTGTAGTCAATTTCCAGTAAGACAGACAGATTGCAATATCCATAGCACTTGATTACAGACCTGGGAGAAAGTGGGATCTCTCTCAGAGACTGGCTTCTCTGGGAGTGGTCATTAGGCTTTTATACCAGGGTTAGACACCAACTCATTCAACAATACACTTTTGTTTTAGTAAAATAAAAGAATTTCTATATCTGGAAAACCATTCACATACAAATACTTGTAAACAGGAAACCTACAAGAGTTAACACATGACTGAGAAAAACAGGCTCTGAAAAGATAAAGGCTAACTCAAGAAAGGAGCACCTTCCCTCCTGGCAAACAGGCAGATACAGTTTACGTATGATTGGAAAAAAGTTTCAAAGAGGTAAACGCTGCTCTAGGAAAGATGTATTTTCTTTCCTGGTAAACAGACCACTTAAACGACTTTATATGACTAAAGAAAGGAAATGAAGAATTCTGAGTCAAAGTAACCAGTTTTGTAGGCTAAAGAAAATTGATGTCAGTTTTAGTTTTTTAACTGATATGTGTGTGTGTGTGTGTGTAGAGAGAGAATTCTGAACTTATTAATACTAACCCATCAGGAGTGTGTCAGGGATGTATTCTGTCTCAATACCTGTTCAATCTATATGCTGAACAAATTATCCGAGATGCTGGACTCTATGAAGAGGAGTGTGACATCAGGTTTTGAGGGAAATTCATCAATAACCAGCATTATGCAGATGATACAACCTTGCTTGCTGAAAGTGAGGAGGATTTGAAGGAATGTAGCCTTTAGTATGGATTGTGTCTCAACCTCAAAAAAAACAAAGATAGGCAGTGTCATGATGGATGGAGAGGAGATTGAAACTGTCAAAGGCTTCATCTTGCTTGGATCCACAATTAATACCTTTGCTACCAGCAGTCACATAAGGAGACGCATCGCAATGGAAACTCTGCAACTAGGGACCTTTCAAGCCTATTGAGGGGTAGTGATGTCAGTTTGAGAACTCAGGCCATGATCTTTTCGATTACTAGCTATATGCATCTGAGATCTGGATAATGAATAAGGATGACAGAAAAAGAATTGATGTCTTTGAGTTGTGTTGGAGAAGAGAACCGAACATCTCCTGGATGGCCAAGTAAATGAATAGATATATTTTGGAGAGGGTGCGGCCAGAGTGCTCTTTGGAGGAAAGAATGATGAGCCTTCACCTAACATACTTTGGACATGTTGCTAGGAGATGCTATTCCTTGGAGAGGGAAATGATGTTGAGAATGGTGCAGTGTCAGTGAAGGAGAGGAAGACCCTCAACCAGGTGGATTGACAAGATGACTGTTGCAATGGGCTCTTGTGTGTCAGGAAGTGTGAGGATGGTGTAGGACAGGGCTGGTTTCAGATCTTTTGTTCATCTTTTGTTCGTCTGGTCGCTATGAGTTGTACTCGACTCGATGGCACCTACCAACAACAATATACCTCTTAAACAATACCTCTCCAACTTTTCCCATTTGACTTGCTCCTGGTAATTGCTAATAAACTTTGGCCTCTATGCGTTTGTCTATAATTTTGTTGTTATTAGGTGCTGTTGAGTCATAGGTGATTCATAACGACCCTATGAACAAAAGACCTGAACACGTGTACAACTTTCATCATTTCTCCACATTCATAAAGTTTCCTCGGGCAAGCTATTTTGGAAGTGGATGCCACTCCTGCTTCCAAGCTTCTTTTAATTGGGGAGCTCCACCAAACACTGTCCATCATAGGCAACCATTATCACATTTGACATATCAATGTTACAGTGTTTAACATCACAGCAACCACAAGTTACCTCTGCACACAGCAAATGGACAGACCAATGCTATACCACTTAGAGGAATGTTTGACCAAAAACAATTAAAACAAGGCCTAAGGGCCACAAATTAAAATTATCCACCTTTGACTGACTGGAATCCAGGTTGGAAGTGTCTGGAGCAGCTGGATTCTACAGAAGTTTTTTTTCCTGGTTCTGGTGAGGATTAGGGTGGAATGTTGACTCCCCGTTGGGTGTCAGTTGATTGTATTCTGACTAGTAGATAGAAAGTAGTTTTGATAGGATGATATTAATAAGTTCAGAATTCTCTATATGTATCAGTTATAAAACCATAGTTATATAATTATGAAACTAACATTAGGTTTTTTTCTTCAGCCTGCAAAACTGGTTATTTAGCCTCCAAATTCTGTTTACTGTCTTTAGTCATGTAAAGCAGTTTGATCTCTCTGTTTACCAGAAGTGGAAATGCATCTTTCTTAGATCTCTCTGAGGCTAGTGGTTCTCTAGTCATATGTAAATTGTATCTTAACCTGCCTGTTTACCAGTACTTAAATAGTATTTAAATATGAACTATTCTTTTCAGATGTAGAAGTTCTTTTTATAATAACAAAAGTGCATTGTTAAGTGAGTCTCACCCTCCTATAAAAGCCCATGACCACTCCCAGAAGAGGAGGCAGTTTGAGGTGACTTGATGTCTCCCAGATCTACATAATAAAGTGCTTATGGACATTGCAGTCCGTTTGTCTTATTGACGATTGACTAGGGAAAGGCTCCCTTGTGTTCAGTAACAGTTTGTCTATAACAGTGCCTATAAATGGGATCATACTGATGAGGTGGTATTAATATTCTCCAAATATTTATCAGTTATAAATTAGTTATATGCTTATAAAACTGATATCAGTTTTCTCCAACCTACAAAACTAGTTACTTAGCCTTAGAGTCTTCCCTCCACCTTTCTTTAATCCAGTGAAGTACTTTAAACTGCCCATTTACCAGGAGAGGAAATGCATCTTTCCTAGATTAGCGTTTATCTCTTTGAAACTTTTTTTTTCCTCAGTCATATTCAAGGGCGATTGGAACAGCACATCAGCAGAGAACTGCCAGAGATCCAGGCTGGGTTTAGAAGGGGTCATGGTACTAGGGATATTGTAGCTGATGTTAGATGGATCTCAGGTGAAAGCAGGGAATACCAGAGGAATGTCTATCTGTGTTTCACTGACTATGCAAAGGCATTTGACTGTGTGGATCATAACAAACTGTGTCTGACTCTGAGAAGAATGGGAATCCCAGAACACTTGATCGTTCTAATGCGAAACCTATACTTGGGACAGGAGGCAGTCGTCAGAACAGAGTACGGGAACACTGCATGGTTCAAAATTGGGAAGGGCGTATGCCAGGGATGTGTCCTATCTCCATACCTTTTCAACCTGAATGCAGAACAGATCATCCGGGAGGCCAGGATCTATGAGAAATGTGAGGTCAAGATTGGTGGACGATCTATCAACAACCTGCGTCATGCAGATGACACAACCCTGCTTGCTGAAACTGAGGAGGACCTGAAGCACCTGCTGCAGAGGGTCAAGGACTGTAGCCTACAATATGGGTTGAGGCTCAATGTCAAGAAGACAAAGATTCTCACCATTGGACCAACTGGAAGCATCAGGATGGATGGTGAAGAGATTGAGATTGTTCACAGCTTTAGTTTGCTTGGCTCCACAGTCAACACTCTTGGCACCAGTAGCCAGGAAATTAAAAGGCGCATTGCCAGGGAAAGTCTGCTGTTAAGGACCTCTCCAAAGTACTGAAGAGCAATGGTGTCTCTCTGGAGACTAAGGTGCGTCTGATACAGGCCATGGTCTTGGCAATCACTTGTTATGCATCAGAGTTGGACAATGACCAAGGAGGATAGAAGGAGAATTGATGCCTTTGAGATGTGGTGCTGGAGAAGAGTATTGAGAGTACCACGGACTGCTAGGAAAACAAACAGATTCATCCTGGAAAGGGTTAAACCGCATGGCTCTTTGGAGGCAAGGCTTCTGAGGCTCCGTCTAACATACTTTGGACATGTTGTAAGAAGAGACCGGTCCTTGGAGAAGGACATCATGCTGGGTTGGGTGGAGGGACAGTGCAGGAAGGGAAGGCCCTCTATGAGGTGGATTGATTCGGTGACTGGGGTTATCGGGATGGGAGTGTCAGAGACAGTGAGATTGGCACAAGACAGAGCAGAGTTTAGGGCTGTTGTACATAGGGTCGCTATGAGTCGCAAGCGACTCGATGGCACATAACAACAACAACAACAACATGTAACTCATGTTTTAAGCTTCCTGTTTACCAGGAAGGGAAATGTGTCTTTCCCGGATTAACATTTACCTTTTCTTTTTTTTTTTTAGTTTTTTATTATTTTTTTGTGTGCGTGTACCGTCAAATCAGATCTGACTGGTACAGGAGGAGATTGTCCCTCCTTCCCCGGCAGAGCATCTGGTGGATTCGAACCGTTTGTCTCTGGAATTGTAGTTGCAGCTCCTTGCCACTAGGCCACCAGAGCTCCCCAACATTTACCTTTTCAAACCTGTTTTTTCTCAGTCATATGTTAACTATTTTATAAGTTGCCTGTTCATTAGTAACTGTATATGAACTATTCTTTTCAAATGCAGAAATTCTGTAACTTTAATTAACAGAAGTCTAACCCAAGTATAAAAACCTAATGACTACTCCCAGACGGGGAGGCAGTCTTTGAGAAAGATATCACTGCTTTCTCCCAGATATGAAATAAAGTGCTATGGCTATCACAATCTGTCTGTCTTATTGGCAATTGAGTATGGAAAAAAATCATTTGCATTTAGTAACAATGCAGTGTTTGTCCTTTTATATACAATTGATTTTACTTAGCATGATGCTTTCAAGGTTTATCCATGTTCTATGTATCAGAACTTCATTGCCCCTCATGAGTAAATGATTCCCCATTGTAGCTACATATGTTTTTTATATCCATTTGAGTTTTTTCTATTTTTTTATATTGTGAATAGTGTTGCAATGAACATTGATGTGCAAGTGTATGTTTGAGTCTCTGTTTTCAAGTCTTTGGGAGTATATACACCAAAAAGTAGGTCAAATGAAAATTCAGTGTTTAGTCTTTTGAAAAACTGCCAAGCTATTTCCCACAGCATTAACATGTTTCTTGTTCTAAGAATGGAAGTAATGACTTCCAAACTCCTTACATATTGAAGCTGAAACTGGACATTGTTAATATATTCCTTAATTCTAGAGGTTGCATTTGATTCTTTTTTAAAAAAAAATCATAGTCACCTGAAACTCAGTTTTCTTGATTTTTCTGTGGTTCCTTTTTCTTGTTTGACTTGTCTCTTGGTTTGAATACTGGCCATTGTGTATGAAAAACTCTAAGTACCTACCCAATTTTATCATTATTATTCAGAGAGGTTTTATTTCACTTTGGAAAGGCAATTCACATTATTTAAAACTAATCAAATATTGAAAAGATATAAGGTTGGATGTCAGGCTTTGTTAGATTTGTTCTATAATTTCACCCGTGTTCTAATATTTTTCTAATAAGTTCACCCTTATTCCTAGGATATAATTTTTCAGGGGTTGTGACATTAAAGGCCCCAAACACCAACTTTTATCATTCCGACAGTGAGTCTTCCAGTGACTCTGCTTATCTTCCCAGTCTCTTAATAATCTCTTTCTGTCTAACTTCTTGTTCTCTAGATCTACATCTATAAAGAATTGTTAAATTCATCAAGGGAAAAGCAGCCCACACTGCTGACCTCATTTCTTTGTAATTTCCTTTTCTCCAGGACTTTGGCCTTTCACATCCTGGCTATCTTGATAGCCCTGAATTCTAGATTTTGAATTCTCAGTTATGCAAAACTGCTGAAAGCTCTACTGAAATTTTCTACTTCTTAGCAGCTTGTTTTTTCCTCAGCCTCTCTTCCCATGTTGATAATGAATTGGCAAATGCCTCAAGGGGAAAACGTTAAATGTCAGTTTCACTTCTTTGAGTTTCCCTTCTATTCAGGATCTTGACCCGTCAATTCCTGGCTGCTTTGGTAGCTTTCCAGTGTGTTTAAAGAAATTATTTTCAGCTTTTTTTCTTAACCTTCTCAGCCCAGCATAGGCAGAAACAGACTTTCTTCTATCACTTTGCAAATACATAATATTTTTATTTTTCTATTTTCCCATAATTTTAATAATAATTTCCTCTTTAACTCATAGAAATGTAATTCTTAATTTCTAAAAATTTAGAGGTATTGAAAGAGTGCAGCCAGCATGGAAGTGGCCACATATGAGTTCCACTAAGTCCGTAAAGGGTAAGAGTCCTCATCCATAACATCAATATTACAAAACTGATAATCTTATTCCCGTGAGATCAGACAAACCTCCCAGATCCCATGCTTGCTTTTACCAATTCTATCACTAACTGTCCCTTCCAAGGCTTATGTGGCTCTACTACTGAGTTCATTAATCTTTTGCAACAGCCACACAAAACTCATAGTCAATGTTCACGATTAGAGAAATTAAACAATTTGAAGAACGATACAATTCTTCAATTAGAACAACTTCTCAGGTGTGCTCCCAGGCTCTTTGAAATTCAAGCGAGTGTTACAAAGCATTCTTTGTTCTGCCAATTCCTTGCCTAAGAAAATTTAGGCAAGGGCACTGGCTCTGGATCCATTGGGTGGCAGTCCCAGTTCAGCTCTGATTCACTTTGGTCTCTGGTTCTACATGGCTGCTACTGCTCTCTTCTAGGTCCTCATCAGACTCCTGTAGGAATCCTATGTGATCTAGACTCTTTCGTTCTTTCTGGTAGTGGGATTCTTATTTGTGGTGTGCATGTGTGTGTGTGTGTGTGTGTCCTCAAACTGACATACACCATATGATTGTCTGATTCAAGGTGGCCAGAGCTGGTTTGTTGTGCCCCAAATTCAGTCCCCCCCCCCCAAGTCACCAAGGAGCCGACACCGATGCAAGGGCAAGAGGGAATTTATTTCAGATTCGAATCCGGGCCATGCCCAAACCGTGCTGATACAGCAGGGAAAATGGCACGGCCCAGATTCTGGGCTGTCCCACCTATTTAAAGGGGAAAGCCCGTGAAAATAGGGCAATACAGGATTGGCTGGTTCAAAGGAAGGGTGCAAAAACAGGGCGATACAGGATTGGCTGATGTTTGGGTGGGGGCTCTTTTCCCCCTTCCCCCACCGTTTTCATTTACTGCTCTAGAGGCTTATACATTTTAAAATGACGTATTGGTTACAAAATGGAGTCCCTCAGGTCCATCTCATCTCACTATGCCTAGTATGTCAATATTCATGCGTTCCATTTATTTTTTTACAATTTCCAGTTTATCAACATTCAAACTAGGTACATTCCACGTTCCAATTATTAAACTATATTTGTCACTCTTTTCCCTCATTTCAACTAACTTCCAATCTGAACTCTACCATGATACTAGCTATCTGTGCTCCACTGCTGTTCACAGGGTTTTCAATAGGGCTGCTATTTAAGAAGTGGATGCAAACCCTAATTTCTGGACTGTCTTAATCTGGAAGCTCCACTAAAAACTGCCCACTATGGGTAACCCGTATGGTATTTGACACACCAGTGGCACAGCTTTCAGTATCACAGTGATCCAGAAGTTATCTCAGTACAACAAACTGACAGACAAGTCCTGTATCAATTAGAACAATGTTCTCCCCAAACACAATTTATACCAGATAGCCAATCAGCTTACACTCAATTGTTAATGAAATAAAACTCAATTAAACAGTTTATGACTGACTTTCAATTAAATCAAAACCACCTACCCTCTAGAGTACAACTGTTTGACACAAAAGCCTCCCGACTGGAGTTGGGGTGGATTTATTTGTTTGTTTATTTTGTTTTTGTTTTTTACTCCATTTTTATCATTTTTGTTTTAATTAAAATTTAATCTGTTTTTATTTAATGTAATTTATGATACATTTAAAGTTAAATCTCTTATCTTACTCAATGCTATTTGGCTCATCTGTTCTATGTTCCATTTACTTCTTTTTTGTCTTCTTTTGGATTTATTGGATATTTCCTCTATCAGCTTAAAAGTTATGCTATTTTATTATTGTTTTAACAATTATCCAAACAATTATAGGATAACAGTTGAAGAACAAGATTGAGGCCTTGAAAACTTATGAACAAAGACCAGATGAGCTGTGGGATGATATCAAGAGTATCACCCAAGAAGAAAGCAAAAGTCATTACAAAGACAGAGAAGGGAGGAAAGAGCAAAGTAGAAGTCAGAAGAGACTCTAAGTATTGCACTAAAATGCTGAGAAGCCAAAAGAAAGGGAATAAATTATGAAGTTAAACAGTTGGTGAGAAGATTTCAAAAAGCAGCTTGGGAAGATAAAACAACGTATAAAACAAAATGTGTGAAGAGCTGGGGTCAGAAAATCAAAAAGGAAGAACTCGTTTGGCATTTCTCAAGCTGAAGGAATGGAAGAACAAATTCAAACCTCTAATTGCAGTACTTAAAAATGGACAGAATAATGATCAATCCAAGAAACATCAAAAGAAGATTGAAGGAATACACAGTCACTGTAGAAAAAAAATTGGTTGACAAAGAACAGTTTCATGAAGTAGCATATGATCAAGAACTAATGATAATAAGGGAATAAGTTAAAGTTGCTCTGAAGAAATTGACAAAAAATAAGGCCCAAGGAATTGATGGAATACAAATTGACATGTTTCAAAAAACAGATGCAGCCCTGGGTGTGCTCACCAGGTTGTGCAAAGAAATCTGAAGGATAGCTTCCTGGCCAAGTGACTGGAAGAAATCCATATTTATTTCAATTTCCAAAAAAGGTGATCCAACAGAGCATGGAAATTATTGAATAATTAGAGCACATTAGAAGGTTCAAAAAGTAAATTAGCATAAAGTAGTATATTTATGCATATAAGCTGAATTTATGTTTTTGTTATGATAATTAATTGCAGGGAGCGGCATCCACTTCCAAAATGGCTTGCCTCTGGAAACTCTATGTACGAACAGTGCTCAGGCTGTTCGTCCATAGGGTCGCTATGAGTCGTCTACGACTCGACGGCATTAAACAACAACAACAACAACAGCTATATCACTGCATAAAATTTTATAGTCACTTTAGTATAACTCCCAGGTGACAGTGTCATCCCATGTGATTTACAGACTCCTGCACTTCCTTAGTGATATCACTGCTTTTCACTTCCTCTCTTCATGCTTTACAATCCTTCTGAGTTAAAATTCTTCCCAAAGAACAAGGAAACTTGGTGGCTTAGTGGTTAAGCATCTATCTGATAGGTGAAAAACTCATCATCATGAGAGAAAGATTTGGCTATCTCTGATAAAGATCACAGCTTAGAAAATGCTACAAGGCAGTTCTACTCTGTCACATGAAGTTGATATGAATTAAAAATCAGTGAGACGGGACACCACAAGAACAGTGTCTACTTTGCAAGTGAATTTTTAAAGTATTTAGTTGTCTAAGAATGCCTTCATTCCACCTCTAATATTTGAAAGATACTATCTAAGGACATAGAACTCTAAGTCAAGAATAATTTTCTTTCAATACTTTAAATATACCCTCCCAGTTACTAATCTCTACTTTTTGTTTCCTTCCTATTGAAAAGTCACCTATCCATTTACTCCTTTGTAGTAATAGGAATTTTTCCTGACTGATTTTAACATAATCTCTTTATCTTTGGTTTATAGAACTTTAATATGATGTGTAGAAGTGTGATTTTCCTTTTTATCCCACTAGGATTGAAGGGTCTCTAAAATCTGTGACTTGAGGTTTTAGAAAGTCCAGAAAGACTATTGTTTCTTTAGCTATTACATCTGTCTTATGTAAAAGTAATGTGTTCATGAGAAAGCCATGATTAGCCCATTAACTTTGATGGGTAGAGGAGTTGTTTACAGTTGGAAGCTATTATACTCTTGCCATGAACATTCTTATACATGGCTTCTGGTGAAGATATTCAGTTGTGGTAAGGATAAGGTCAAGAATTGTTTATTTTTAATCTGAAGACAAGATTGAGGTTTAGACTCTGAACTGTACCCTATTCACCCAGCTTGGGAAGCCAGAGAACCTTACCTAAAAGGTTATCTCCGTATCCTGTTGACCCTAACATTTGACACTGTTGCTAGGATATAGTTTACTTTAAATTATCTTCTTAAAAATAACCAATTCTGACACTTTGCCAAATAGCACTCCAGACAATGTTCTATACATATAAAATCTTTATAAATAAATAGTATTTCCAAGAAAAATGAAAACAGCATGAAATAAACAACGTATCTTTCTTTCCTTGACCTATTTAATGACATCTGGTTTCTTCTAGAGCTAGGCAAAATAATGACTATTTATAGCTAAAACTCAAGATTCATTTCCAACAGATTCATAGCTGACACATCAAGCAGGCTTGGTTTTCAAGGTCAGTAAATTGCAGGGAGAAGGTTGTCTATCTTTGGCATTGGAGCATCCGGTGGATTATTACCATAATGAGGATATCAGCACTCCTCTCTATAGCTAAGGAGGAGTGGAAGGGAAGAGATAGGCTGTTGTCTTGATCCTAGGAAAAGATGAAGGAATAGAAATAGTCAATGGCTCCAGGAGAAGAGATATTTCATTCATAGAAATCAGAGACAAGTAAATTCCAATAAAATGTAATTCCCTACCCCTTTTCATAAAGAAAAAAAAGAGTGGCAGATCTGATGTACTGGGTGGGGAAAGGGAGGGAATCAGGCACACTACTGTATCACTGCTGGTGGTAGGGAAAATTAGGGACCACGATCCACTGGTGATGTGTATTTCCGGTGATCAAGAATTTTGAGGAGGAAAAGTCTCTCCATCTATCAACATTTTATTGACGTCAGAGAGACATGTTTGTAACCAAGTGAAGAAGAAAGAAATTGTTATGATCATGTGGTTCATGGGAGATTGAATGCTGCAGAGAGAGCCTTAAGATCTGGGCACTACTCATCTCAACCCATTGTTGTCTCCTAGTTGATCTTCTATTACATTTCTGAAGCTGTAAATCCCAGCTCATGGCTCCTTAGGAGAAAGATGTCCATCTTTCTCCTAAGGAGCCATGAGAAACGAAGAAAATTGGAGTTTATTTGCTAACGTTTGAAGCAAGCATGGGTTTCTTCAGGGAAATGTGACTCTTGAACTAGTCACAAGGGGGTGGTAGAAGCCAGTGTGAAACCAGAACTTGCTCTTTCACTCTTCCGTGTTACCACCAAATTTGAACCCACTCTTAGCGGGGCCCTGGGGCCAGTTTCCTAGGCTGTAAATCTCACCCTTCCAAATGACCCAACTTTCTTTGTAGGCAGATTCAAACAGGTAGAAAGGTATAGCCCCAGAATTAGCAGCACAACTCACTATTGACTAAACTAACTCTCTCCAGTCCTGTTCTAAGTCTTGTCCTGATTTTAGGGGCATAATTTTCAAATGGTTCTCCTTTGTTGTTTACCTTCCTTGGCTTCATTCCCAACACTTCTCCAGCAGTGCAATGCTTGTCTTTTCCAGCAACAAATTAAAAGAACAATGTCTGATAGAGAAGCTGAATCACCTCTCATCTCTATATTCTGACTCTGACAACCAACCCCATCTTCACTTCTGTCTCCAGGATACAACACGTAACAGAGTCATTTGTATCCTGTGTAGTGACATGTTTATCCAGGGAGATTAAAATCAAAGCTCTAAATTATTTGCATGTTTCCTAGGTTTAAGTTGGATAAGGAGATAGCTTATAACTTTGAAAAGAACATAGAATTACCGCTGTCCTTGGAAATCACAACTGATAGTCTTTCCAAAGAGTGAAGTATGCCTATGACTTGTCATAGATGTGCTCTGACTGGGGATTTAGTTGAAGCAGATAGGTGGTAGGGGCTAGAGTTTAAGATTAGAGAAGTAAAAACTACAAATACAAAGTGAGGACAGGTAAAGCTCTCTTTTCAGTTCTTGTTTAAAATGATCTCATTTAATATTATTTTAATTTTAGGATAAAGTTGCTAAGGATATACCTAAACTCACTCCTTGCCATGGAGTCAAGAGACTCATAGTTGAACTTCCAGTAAGTTTTCAGAGGCTAAAAATCACAATGGAGGAGATTGCACCTTTTTGTCCCAAGGAACAGCTGGTAGATTTATACTGTAAGAGACGTGCTCTTGCCTCTTAGGTTATCAATCCAACTCCCTACTGATTTCTACATCAGAATTTCTTGTTAAGGATAGAGACCTTTTCAAATACAACAAGATCTTAAGAAATGAAACTCACTTTTCAAAGAAAGTATTCATTTTGGGGGAGGTGATGGTATTGAAAATGTAAATTGTTTAAAGGAAATGGGAAAGATCTGGTGTGGAAAAACAATGTAAACAATCATTACGAACTTTGTATGCAAATCAGTATAAAGTAAAACAAAACAAAACAAATTAAAAAATACTAATTGTGTTTTGGACCTTTCCAAGAGTCCTTTGATTCAGGTGAAAGTGAGGTCTCAACTCAAGGATGCTGGCTTGTACAGCATCAGTGATCATTTAGCCAGTCTCTGTATGGTTGGCAACATAATCCACATTCAGGACCCCAGAGTTAAGGAGAAGGCCATCTACATGATGAGTGGCTTGAATGTGGTGCTGAAATTGAGGGCCAGATTAAGAGGTTCATCAACAGAATGTATCTCAATACTGTGTCTCATTGTTGCAACTCATTTCTGCAGCAGACAAGATTAAATTTGCTAATAAGCATGGCAGCTATTCATCACATGCCTGCCAAGTCCATCTTAGGCTTGAAATGTCCTCTGAAATCAGAGGGAAGAAGATGCATTAGGGATTATGTTTGGAGGCTGCTGGTAGAATTGCCTGAAAAGCCAGCCTTGGCAGTGGGCTTGCTCAGGGCCCACTTGCTGTTGTCATTCATGCCTTTCTTTGCCAGAAAAGGAAACAAGAAATTCTCTTGGATTCCCTGGCCCCCAGGGTGGTCATCTCAAACAGAAAGGGTCAGAATCCACCCAAAATCCATTTGGGGAACACTCAGCGGGCACTGTGGGAGATCCAGCTTTAGTTAATCACTACATTACTGGATAGAAGTTATAGTTGCTTCCTCAGGGACAACACTTTCCCTAGCCAGCAGGGGTACTTCCAGAGCTTAGAGTAATTTTTTGGTTTTTGCAGTCAGCAAGCAGTGTGCATTGTAAGCCCCTCCCTTCAGCATTCTAGTGGTGGTGGGGGGGCTCATTGCAGCTCCCATCTATAGAGAAGGAACACCCTGTTACAGCATCACAGAGTGATCTTGTGGCCTATGGTGGCCACCTATCTGTGTAATCCCAACCATTCATTCTGTGAAGAGCATGTGCTGGAAACACATTTCTTGATGCTTCAATTGAGTTATTATTTTTTTAAAGCTTACTCTTTCCTCTATGTGAGCTGAATAATCATCTAAAACCTATTCATACACTCCCCAATCCATCAATTGTACTGACTTTCCTCACTCACTCAAGTCTTCATTTGTGTGTGTTATCAATAAAGTCATGTGCCTTGACTGGCACAAAAAGAGGCCTGACCCTTGACCTTATGTTGGCAGTCTGCATGAAGAGGAAAAAGTCACACACCAAAAGCTACCCAAATGGGCCATTGGCCCCCTGTTGACTGCACATCCACCACTGAGCAATATGAGCCAGAGGCTGAAGTAGGCTGCTGTGCTCCAAAAAAGCTTCAAGAAGGAGAGGGACCAGAGATGGGAGGCTGAGGATGGAGTGTGGAGAGTACTGAAAGAGACAAGAACTAGGAAGTAACTGACACAGTTTCTGGCACAGAGCTTTTCCTCCAACAGGGTGAATGCCCCTCCTTCTTCCCTACACTGCTGGTCTAGAAAGGAAAATGAGTATCTTTGGGCTTGTCTCCCTTTCTTCAGGTGAACAGCGGGAGGAACGGAGGATGGACCTTGTAAGCATCTGTGCGCTCTTTTTGTAGCAATAATGGCTACCTTTGGCTGAGTTCCCATTCTGTATAGTTCTAGTATTCCTGCAGAAGGACTGTTAAACCCACTTGCAATCTCCTCTCTTCCTTGGTCATCCTCTCACACACATCCATGCAAAATTCCTGGCATAATGTGAAGAGTCGGTCTCTGTCTGCTCCTTTGGTGGCATCACCTTTCTGTTAGATTTCCTGTGTCTTTGGTGGGATTTAAAGAGGGACTGTGGAGTGGTCCACTTTCCATGGGAATGATAGGGCAGACACTAAAGATACTTTCATGCCTGTTTCCATAGGCATTGATTGATTGATGCTTTCAAGGCCCAAAACAGCAGTCAAGAAATAAAATTTTCCCAGTATTTCACTGGGAAAATCTAGTGCAAAATACATCTATAAAATGTTGCGTACTTAAAAAAAAAAACACACCACATACAACAAAACCAACACACAACGATGTTACAGTCAGGAAAATAGCATTTGCCTGAATCTAGCCATGATGGTTTTAATCACTTCATATTTGTGTGAAAGATGGACAATAAAAAAAAAACACCTAAGATCAAAGATGGATCAACACATTTGAATGATGATGTTGGAGAAGAATATGAAATATACTTTGATCTCTTTTCCTGGAAGAAGTAAACTGGAATGTTCTTTGGATATTAGAAGTAGAATCAGAAGACTTCGTCTCACTTATTTTAGTCATGTTATCAGGAAGCCCAACTCGCTGGAGAAGGACTTTATGCCTGATGGAGTACAAGGTCAGCAAAAAAGAAAAAGACGCTCAACACTCAGTGAGTTAAAAAATTGACTGCAGCATTGGGCTCTAACTTACCTACTATTATGGCAGTGGCTCAGGGCCTGATAAATTATATGTAGGAACAATCAGTGTAATTCACCACATTAACAAAGTAAATAACAAGAACCATATAATAAATAAGGTAATTATCAGGCATGCCAGAAATTCTTTGCTGTTATGCTAAACACTGTGACACTGATGTGTCAAATGCAATAATGGCTACCCATGGTGGACAGTGTTTGGTAGAGTTCCCAGATTAAAACAGGCTTGGAAGCAGGAGTGACATCCACTGCCAAAATAGCTTGCCTCTGGAAACTCGATGAACTTAGAGAAATGATGAAAGTTACACAAGTGTTCAGGTCTTTCATTCACAGGGTTGCTATGAGTCCTCTATGACTCAATACAACTTTACAACTTAACAAAATATGTTCTTAGCAATTGATGCAGAAGAAGCATTTGATAAAACCCAACACTCTTTCCTGATTAAGACACTCAGCAATATTGGAATAGGAGGGAAATTCCTCAACATAGTGAAAAGTATATATGCAAAATTAAGAGCCAATATGATTCAAAATGGAGAAATACTAAAAGCATTTTCTTTTTGATCAGAGACCACGCAAGGATGCCCACTATAACCACTTTTATTCAACACTGTATTGGAAGTACTTCCTAGGGCAATACAAGAGAAAAAAATAAAAGATATCCAGATCGGTAAAGAGATGGCTAAACTATCACTACATGCAGATGATAGGATAGTGTACCCAGAAAACTCCAAGGATTCAACAAAACAACTGTTCGAGCTAGTGGACCAATTTAGTAGGGTTGCAGGATACAAGATCAATATAAAAAGAAATCAATGGGATTAATGTACAGTAACAAAGAAAATACGAAAAAGGAAACTAAGAAAGAAATATCATTTACAATAGCCAACCACAAATCTAAATACTTGGGAGTAAACCTAACTAGAGACAAAAAAGAATGATACAAAGAAAACTATTGACCATTTCTGCAAGACACAATAAAAGACCTAAAGAAATGGGGAAATATACTCTGTTCATGAATGTTGTTGTTATGTGCCGTCGAGTCGCCTGTGACTCATAGTGACCCTATGTACAACAGCCCTAAATTCCGCTCTGTCCTGTGCCAATCGCACTGTTTCCGACACTCCCATCTCAATTATCCCAGTCACTGAATCAATCCACCTCATAGAGGGCCTTCCTCTCCTGTGCAGTCCCTCCACCCTCCCAAGCATGATGTCCCTCTCTAAGGACCAGTCTCTCCTCACAACATGTCCAAAGTATGTTAGATGGAGCC
>NW_006400060.1:2548949-2570839 GCF_000299155.1 Elephantulus edwardii
AAGTGCCATACCGCTTTCCACAGGGTTTGCACCATTTTACACTCCCACGAACAGTGAATCAGGGTTCCAGTTTCTCCACAACCTCGCCAGCATTTGTTGTTTGCTGTTCTGTTAAATTTTGCTATTTTGACTGGGGTGAGATGATATCTCATAGTTGTTCCTTGACGCTCTGGGAAGACTCGATATCATGAAAATGACAATCCTACCAAAAGCAATCTACATGTCCAATGCAATCGCAATACCGATATCAAATTCATTTTTCAAGACGATTGAAAGGGAAATTTTCAGGTGTATTTGGATAGACAAGAGACCCCAAATAACAAAGCACTTCTGAAAAACAAAAATGAAGTGGGAGGCATAGCACTCCTTGACCTCAAAACCTACTACATAGTGGTCGGAACCAAAACATCATGGTACTGGTACAGAGACAAGTACTTAGACCAATGGAACAGAATTGAGAACCCAGAAATGGACTCAGCTATCTGTGGCAAACTGATATTTGACAAGAAAATCAAAGCTATCAAATGGGGAAATTGCAACCTCTTAAATAAATGGTGCTAGAAAAACTACACTGCTACCTGAAGAAAGCTGAAACAGGATTCATATCTCGCACCATAAGCAAAAATCAACTCAAGGTAAATCAGAGACCTGGGAGTAAGGCCTAAAACTATAAAGTTTATAAGAGACAACTTGAGATCAAGCTTAGAAGGCATGGCTTGGTGTAAAGAGACTGCCAAACACAGCTGGAAATGCACAATCTGGAGAGGATAAAATTGATGAATGAGATCTTTTAAAGATTAAAACTCTGTGCTCACCGAAAACTTTTCCCAACATGGTGAAAAGAAAAACCTACCGAGTGGGAACAAATATTTCAGACAGGGTCTCACCACAAAAGTTTACAGAATACTCCTGGGCCTCCAGAAGAAAAAAAAAGACTAATAACTCAATTACAAAATGGGCAAAAGACATGGAAAGACTTTTCACAGAGGAAGACTTTCAGGTGGCCAACAGAAAAGGAAGAAATTATCAAAATCACTGGCAATAAGAAAGATGTAAATCAAAACCACAATGAGATACCATTTTATCCTAGTCGCAGGGAGAAAGTTTAGTAAAGCACTAAGCAATAAATATTGGAGAGGATGTGGAGAGGTGAGAACTCTCATACACTGCTGGTGGGATTGTAAAATGGTACAACTACTCTGGAAAGACAGTTTGGTATTTCCTCAAAAAGTTGAATATAGAAACTCCATATGGTGGAGGCGTTAGGGCTCAGCAGGGACGGCAGCGCAGCAGGCGCGCCGCTCACACTCATGAGGAGCTGGAAGCTCGCAGATGGAGTGCAGTCTCCAGCTCGCCTGAGGAGCCAAGGGTGCCCAGAGGCTGAACTGGTCTCCACGCAGGAAGTGGACATTCCCAAGTCGACCAAGACTGCTTGTGTCACACAAAGCCACCGACAGGCGAACGACCAATAAGTTCAAGTATGACAAAGATAATCTTGTGAAGTCAAAATTTCAGCAGCTCATCTCCACCAGTGCTGTTGCTTCCTTGCTGAAAATAGTGCCCAAGACCCATTGTGCGGAGGAGCCTCAAGAGGTTGGCGACCACCCCGTGGTTCCCCAAGGCAGCGAGGCCAGCACTTCTGTCACTCAGAAGGGTGAGGGATCCCCTCTTGATTCCTGTGCCATCCGAAAGGAAGGAGGCCCTCCACAGACTGATGATAGCCTGTCCCCTCCAGAGCACAGTGCTGCTCCTGAGGCAGAAGAGTCCAACAGCAACTCCATGCCATGGGATGAGCCAGCCCTGGAGGCCGAGGAGACGCAGAAGCCACCAGTGCAGATGGACAACAGTGTCTTCCAAGATGATGACAGCAACCAGACCATGCCCATGAGCTGGTTCTTCTGGAAAGTGGAGCTCATGCAGGACCTTCCACCAGCATAGTCAGCTTGTCCTTCCACGAGCAGACGAGAGTTCAGGAAGATGCATTTTAGAGCCAAAGATGATGACGATGACGAAGATGATGCGGACCTGTAAATAATCAATACACAGAGGACTCTCTTTGCTATTTAGTGTCGTTAGAAACTTTACAAATTACAGGATGCATAAAGAATGTAACTCCAGGGGAACTTAAATCTTAATCAGACCTCAAAATTGAAATTAAAGTCCACAAACGGTGCAAACTCTCACTAGCTGCAGAAAGTGTGTCGATAGGACCTCTTAACAATTGAGGATTACAAAGCTGCTTTGGTATGCCAATGTATTTTTCTACATGAACAGGGTTCATGTTATCTGTAGGAGATTGGGGTTAAATGGTAGAAATCTTTGTAAAGAAAAATCTTCACTTAAACACTTAATATACAAATTTCTTTTGCATGGTCAAAATTTGATAATTTTAATGATCAATTCAATGCCTGTTCTTAAAGATCTCAGTTTTGCTGCATATGAAGCTGTTGTTTAACTTGAAAATTTTTCAGGACATGTATAGAAAATAAATATATTTCGAAAATAAAAAAAAGAAACTCCATGTGACCCAGTTATTCCACTACTAGGCATATACCCCAAGGAAATTAGAACCGAGGTACAAATGGAGATTTGTACACTAATGTTCATAGCAGCATTAGTCATCATATTAAGAACATGGAAACAACCCAAATGTACAACCACAAGAGAATGAATCGAAAAATTGTAATTCATCCACACAGTGGAATATTATGCAGTACTCAAGAGCAACAATTTTGAAAAATTCTATGTAACGTGGAAGAGGCTGGAGCATATTATGCCAAGTGAACTAATACAGTCTCATGAGGACAAATAGTGCATAAAACCTTTATTGTAAAAAGAGGATTTGGAAGCAGGAGTGGCATCCACTTCCTAAACATAACACTTCTCTTAAAAAAGCAGATTCAATTAATACCCCAGATAGAGAGAACCAAAAGAAATATGTTAATGTGGAGAGATTTGAACAGCTACAGAAAAAGATATGAATGTTGAAAGAAACAATGGAAGCCAATAAGAGAGCAAATATCTCTGAGACAATAATCCAGAAGAAATATATTGATGAGGACCAACTTGAACAGCTATGGAAGAAAATGCAAAAGATGGAAGGAGGAATTGATAGTATAGATAAAGAGGTACAAGAACTTAAAATATCATCACAAGACAAAGCAGGTACAGTCAACATGGTACTGAAATAACAGAAAAGCATTGGTAGGAAAAAAGAGTAGAACTGAAGAGATGGGACAGAGAGTCAGTGAGAGGGAGGACAAGAGCCACACAGGAAACAGAAGAAAAATCAGAGATGAGACATAAAGAAAACATTAGAAACATGTGAGGTGATATCAAAAGGAACAACATACAAATGATTGGAATTCCAGAACATGAGAGTGAAGTCAAGAAGAAAATTGTGGAAGAAGTACTAGAGGAAAATTTCCCAGGTATTTTGAAGAATGGGGAAATTCACACTTGAGAAGTACAGTCAACACCAAATAGACTAGACCCAGAAAGAAAAACATCAAGACATATCACAGTCAGATTCTCCAAATTAAAATATATGGATAGAATATTAAAAGCAGCACAACAAGAGAGTCACCTAAAATGGGAAACAGATAAACTTCTGATTTCTCAGCAGAAATCATGCAGACTAGAATACAATGGGATGGCATATATAGAAAGTTGAAAGAAAACTATTGCCAGCCAAGGATCCTATACCCAACAAAACTCTCCATCAAATATAAAGGAGGAATTAGTTCCTTTGCAGAAAAGAAGGAATTTGTGAAACAAGACCAAAACTACAAGAAATTTTAAGTGAAGTCCCTCACACAGAGATGCCAAAGCAAAGTGTACAGACCATAGTAGCCAGAAACAATAGAAAAAGAAATACGGTAAAATGGCAAAAACAAAACCTGACCTGACAATAATCATACTTAATGTGAATAGAGTAAATGAGCCAATCAAAAGAAAAAGTAGCAGACTGGATAAACAAACTCCAACAAACCCATCAGTGTACTGCCTAGCAAAGACACATCTCAACAAAGAAGAGAAAGACAGACTCAAAATCAAAAACTGGGAAAAAATATACCAAGAAAATGGCAATCACATAAAAGCAGGAGTTGCAATCCTAATCTCTGATAAGATTATTTCAGAATGAAAACCACCAGAAAGGTAAGGAAGGGCATTACATACTTATTAAATGCAGAATAGATCAAGAAGTCATAACCAAATGGAATACTAGAGAGAACTCAGGAGAAATGATTTCGTAAATTATTACCTAACTTGGGAGGTACTGGAGAACATTATGTTGGTGAATTAACTCAGTCTCATAAGGACAAATATTGTAAAAATCCATTATTTTAGAATGCGTTATAATGATTCAATGGGAGTGGTGGGTGAAAGCAGAGGGATGAGGGTGTGCAGGGGAATGAGGGATTAATCATGGGGTTGTACAATTTTGTGGGTTGGGTGTGAGGGAAATTGGAAGAATCTGTTCTGGGAAACAATACAATGTATTCAAATTTTGTAAATAAGCTAGTATCATAATGAAAAAAGAAAAAAATAACTTTGATCAACATTTATGCACTAAATGATAGACCTGCAAAATACATAAAACAATGGTGAACAGAATTGAAGAGAGAAATAGGCAGCATCACAACAGTGGTAGGAAACATCAACACACCACTATCACCAAAGAATAGGTTAACCTAAAAGAAACTCAAAAAAGATACAGAAGACCTGAATTGCACAACCAGCCAACTGAACTTTGTGGATGTATTCAGGGAACTGCACCCAAATAAAACTTAATTGATATTCTTCTCAGGTGCACATGGCACATTCTCCAGAATCGATCATATATTAGGGCACAAAGCAAGCCTCAACAAATTTTAAGAACAATGAAATAGTACAAAGTATCTTCTTAGACCACAAAGCAAAAAAGTGAGAAATTAGCCACAAGAGGTAAAGTTTATAAAACAACCCAGGTGGAAGCTGTTAGAACATGATTAGATTTAAAAGAAATAAAGAATGAAATTCAAGTTCCTTGAAACTAATGAAAATGAAAATACAACATAACAAAATCTCTGAGATAGCACTAAGGCAGTTTTCAGAGGGCAGTTTATAGCAATAGACAAACATGTAAAAAAGGAAGAAAGAAGAAAAATAAATTATCTAACTCAGCATGTTCATCAAATAGAAAAAGAACAACAATCTAATCCTACAGCCTCTAGAAGAAAAGAAATTATCAGGGCAAGAGCTGAAATCAATGAGATAGAAAACAGAAAAACAACTGAAACCATCAATATGACCAGAGGTTGATTTTTGAAAAGGTCAATAACATTGTCAAAGCACTTGCAAACTTAACAAAAGAAAAAGAGAAGACACAAACAACTTGATTAAGAAATGATAGAGCTGAAATCACAACAGAACCAGATGAATATAAATCAATAATATTGGAATACCATGAAAAGCTATATTCTGATAAATTCATAAACCTAGAGGAAATGGACAAATTATCTGAAACTCATGCCCTATATAGATTTACAAGGACAGATATGGAACACTTGAACAGACCCATTACAAAAGAAGGAATTGAACAGGTCATAAAAATCTCCCCCATAAGAAAAATCCTGGACCAAATGGCTTCACAGCTAAATTCTACCAAACATTCAGAGAGGATCTATCCTCTTGAAAAAGAAGGAACACTCCCAGAGTCATTCTAAAAAGCAAGCATAATCCTAATACCAAAACCAGGCAAAGATATTAACAAGAAAGAAAACTACAGACCAATATCTGTCATGAACATAGTTGCAAAAAAACCTTAATAAAATCCTAGCCTATAGAATCTAAAAACACATTAAAAAGATAACTTATCCTATAATATACTGCTTTTGAACTGTTCTCTCCCTTATCCATTTCAATGCAGGATACATAATTTATTTTAGGAAGCTGCTTTGAAGGAAATAGCAAAAAATAAGGCCCCAGGAATAGATGGTATACCAATTGACATATTTCAGCTACCAGAGGCTGCCCTGGATGTGTTCACCAAGGTGTGCCAAGAAATCTGGAGAACAACCACTTGGCCAACTAACTGGAAGAGCTCTATATTTGTTCCCATTCCAAAGAAGGGTGACCCAACTGAGTGAGGAAACAACAGAATAATATCATTGATTTCACATACAAGCGAGATTCTACCGAAGATTATCCAAAAACGGCTGGAACAGCATATCAGCAGAGAACTGCCAGAACTCCAGGCTGGGTTTAGAAGGGGTCGTGGTACTAGGGATATTGTAGCTAATGTTAGATGGACCTTGGCTGAAAGCAGGGAATACCAGAGGAATGTCTATCTGTGTTTCATTGACTATGCAAAGGCGTTTGACTGTGTGGATCATAACAAACTGTGGCTGACTCTGAGAAGAATGGGAATCCCAGAAAATTTAATCGTGCTAATGCAAAACCTATATTTGGACCAAGAGGGAGCAGTCAGAACAGAGCAGGGTAGCACCGCATGGTTCAAAATTGGGAAGGGTGTACCCCAGGGATGTGTCCTATCTCCATATCTTTTCAACCTGTATGCAGAGCAGATTATACGAGAGGCTGGGCTCTATAAGTGTGGCGTCGGGATTGGTGGAAGATCTAATAACTATCTTCGTTATACAGATGACACAACCCTGCTTGCCGAAACTGAGGAGGACCTCATGTACTTGCTGCAGAAGGTCAAGGACTGCAGCCTTCAGTATGGACTAAGGCTCAATGTCAAGAAGACAAAGATTCTCGCCACTGGATCAATTGGTAGCATCAGGATGGATGGTGAAGAGATTGAGATTATTCACAGCTTCAGTTTGCTCAGCTCCACTGTCAACACTCTCGGCAGCAGCAGCCAGGAAATAAAAAAAAAAAACCAGTAGCCAGGAAATAAGAAAAAAGTATTGCGATGGGAAAGTCTGCTGTTAGGGACCTCTCTAAATTACTCACGAGCAATGGTGTCTCTCTAGAGACTAAGGTGCGCCTGATACAGGCCATGGTCTTTGCAATCACTTGTTATGTATCAGAGAGTTGGACAATGACTAGGGAGGCTAGAAGGAGAATTGATGCCTTTGAGCTGTGGGGCTGGAAAAGAGTATTGAATGTACCATGGACTGCCAAGAAAACAAACAGATTCATCCTGGAGAGGGTTAAACCAGGCTACTCCTTGGAGGCAAGGATTCTGAGGCTTCGTCTGACATACTTTGGACATGTTGTAAAGGAGAGACAGGTCCTTGGAGAGGGACATCATGCATGGTAGGGGAGAGGGACAGCGCAGGAGGGAAGACCCTCTATGAGGTGGATTGATTCAGTGACTGGGGTAATTGGGATGGGTGTGTCAGAGGCAATGTGATTGGCACAGGATAGAGCAGGGTTTAGGGCTGTTGTACATAGGGTCACTATGAGTCGCTAACGACTCGACGGCACATAAGAACAACAACAACAATTATGATTATCATAAGAGTCCAGAATGAAGGTTGCAGAGTGGAGTATACTTGGGGTGGCGGAGGAGGGTGGGGATTGTATACCAATGAAGGAATTTTTCTTTTACTTTTCAAAGAGAAGCGTGAACTGGGGGGGGGGGGTGCGAGAAAAGTGCAACAATGAGTTAATGGAAATCCAAAATCTCTGTAAATGTTCATTAAAATTAAATTAAAAAACCTAAGGGGGGGAAAGTTTGAATTTTGAGAGAATTCTCTGATAATTTGCCTCAAACAAATGACATTTCATATTTAATAAATTACTTGGAGAAGAAAAAAAAGATAACTCATCTAGATTCATAACAGGTATGCAAGGATGGTTCAACATAAGAAAAACAATCGTTGTAATTCACCACATTAGCAAAGAGAATATTAAGAACCATATGATCTTAGCAATTGATGTAGGAAAGGCATTTGGAAAAAATCCAGCACCCTTTCATGATAAAGACCCTCAGCAAAATTGGAATAGAAGGGAATTTTCTCAACATAGTGAAAAGCATATATGCTAAACCAAGAGCCAGTGTCATTTACAATGGATAAAGACTAAAAGCATTTTCTTTGTGAACAGGGACCAGACAAGGATGCCCACTGTCACAATTTTTATTCAGTATTTTACTGAAAGTGCTTGCTAGGGCAATATGACAAGAAACGGAAATAAAAGGCATCCAGATTGGCAAAGAGCCGGTAAAACTGTTACTATATGAAGATGATAGGATAGTGTACACAGAAAACTCCAAGGACTCAACACAAAAACTGTTAAAATGCAAGCAACAAATGCTGGCGAGGTTGTGGAGAAACTGGAACCCTTATTCATTGTTGGTGGAAGCGTAAAATGGTGCAACTACTGTGGAAGGTGGGGTGGTGCTTTCTCAAAAATTTGCAAATAGAGTTACCATTTGACCCAGCAATTCCACTATGGGGAATATACCCCAAAGACACTATAACTGCCACCCAAGCAGACATATGCATACCCATGTTTATTGTAGCTTTGTTCACAATAGGA
This sequence comes from Elephantulus edwardii, assembly GCF_000299155.1. NCBI lineage: Eukaryota > Metazoa > Chordata > Mammalia > Macroscelidea > Macroscelididae > Elephantulus > Elephantulus edwardii. The sequence continues at coordinate 2,557,443 of NW_006400060.1, forward strand.
GTTGGAAACAATCTAAGTGCCCATAAGCAAATGAATGGATAGAGAAGCTGTGGTATATTCACACAATGAAATACTATGCTTCCTTGAAAAACAAGGAACGCGTGTGATATTATTCAAAATGGGTGACCCTGGAGGACATTATGCTCAGTGAAATATCTCAGTTACAAAAAGACAAATACTGCATGGTGCCACTGTTTGTAAAACAGGACTGACGTCAGGGTTGGGGGGAGACTGAGAAAGATGGGATAAATAATGTATACTGCATTGAAGCAGATGAGGGAGAGAACTGTTTAAAAGGGATATATGATTAGATATTATTGTCATGACAGGAGTCCGGAACGAAGGCTACATAGTGGAATGGACTTGGGGAGAGGGACTGCATAACAATGAAGGAATTTTTCTTTTACTTTTCAAAGAGAAGAGTGTACTGGGAGGGGTGGGGTGGACAGGGAGAAAAGTGCGACAATGAATGAATGGAAATCCAAATTCTCTGTAAATTTTCATTAAAATTAATAATAAAAAAATTTAAGAAAAGAGTGAAAAGCCTTCAAAATACTTTAAATAACTTAAAAGTAAAAGGAATGAAAAGATGTATTCCACTAGGAAAAGTTTTCTGTCATGATCCTCTCCAAAGTTCTAAAGAGAAACAATGTAAATTTAAAAACTAAAGTGTGCTTAATCCAAGCCATGGCCTTTTCAGTTGCTTGCTATGTGTTAGAAAGTTGAATGAATAAGGATAACAGAAGAATTGATGCTTTTGAATGTTGGTGTTGTAAAAGAAAACAATATCCCACGAACTGCTGAAAGAATATGTTTTGGAAAAAGTGCACCCAAGGTGGTTCTTGGAGGAGAGCATTGTAAAATATCTTCTCACATGCTTTGGGAATCTTGTGACTAGAGGGTAGTTCTTGGAAAAGTAATGGAGGAATGGCAACACTAATACATGATAAAAATGGACCTTGGAACGAAAACCACCATGAAAATAAGGAAGGACATTGTGTAATGATTAAAATTCCAATAGATCAAGAAGACATAACCTTGGTTTTCTTTTGTGCATCAAATGATATACCTTTAAAATACACAAAACACTGTCCTTAAAAAGCAACAACAAACTGTTAGAGCTAATAGATCAATAAAGTAGAGGGGCGGATATAAGATCAGTATCCCCAAAACAGAGAGATTTCTCTACAGTAACAAAGAGAACTCAGAGAAGGAAACCAAGAAAGCATTATCATTTATTACAGAAAACCAGCAGTTGAGATACTTGGGAGTGAACCTAACTAGAGACACGAAAGAACTTTACAAAGAATAGTACAAAACATTTTTGCAAGACATGATAAAAGACCTTAAATAAATGGGGGAAAATGTGCCCTGTTCATGGATAAGAAGACTCAATATGGTGAAAATGACAATCCTACCAAAAGCAATCTACGTGTTCAATGCAATCCCAAACGAGATATCTAATTTTTCAAGGAGATCGAAAGGGAAATTGTCAAGTTCATTTGGAAAGGCAAGAGACCCCGAATAAGCAAAGCACTTCTGAAAAATAAAAATCAAGTGGGAGGAATAGCACTCCCTGACCTCAAAACCTACTACAGAGCAGTAGAAACCAAAACAACATAATAATGGTACAGTAACAGGAAGATAGACCAATGGAACGGAATTGAGAACCCAGAAATGGACTCAGCTATCTATGATCAACTAATATTTTACAAGGAAATCAAAGCTATCAGATGGGGAAATGACAACCTCTTCAGCAAATGGTACTAGTAAAACTGGACTGCTACCTGCAGAAAGCTGAAACAGTATCCACATCTCACATTATATACAAAAATCAACTCAAGGTGGATCAGAGATCTGGGATTACAGCCTAAAACCTTTGTTCCTAAGAGACAAACTGGACGAACGGCAGGAAGGAGCGACAGACAGCGCTGCCCGAGCTGCTCTCACTGCTATTTGGGGGGATAACTGGGACCCATTAATTCAGGGAGAGATTGCCCACCTCCATGTGACCCCAGAGGAGCAACTGGCTGCCACATGACCCCAGAGAATGACTGCCCAGAACCACATAATCCCACTGTGGCCTGCCGCCACCACATAAACTCCTGGTGGCGCCCATGCCCCTCTCCCCTGCCTCCCAGTGGTGGTGCCCCAGCCCCATGCTCCCCCAACCCCAGCCCTCTGCTCCTGCACCCCGCCATAGCCCCTTCCCCCCATCTCCTCCCCCAGTGGTGGCGCCACAACCACGTGCCTCCACCCCTGTCACAACCCTGCCACCCCATTGATGCCCCAGGGCCACTAGAGAGTCCTACACATTGCACAGAGACGGACCAACATGGAGAGCCATGGACAGTAGGATTTCAAATCAGAACTTTTGTTGGAGCAGTTCCTTTCGGAGCTACAGGAACACAATGCCACACCACAGATCCAGCCATTGCCTGAAGCCACCAGCTGAGTTGCTGTAGGACTGATCTGGCAGAAGAAAGGCCGGTAGGATCCTGACTGGGTTTGGGGGGCATTGTTTGGAGAGCACACAAGGGCGAAGCCACAGGTGGGGAATTTGGCTGAGCTCTCTTGGCCCACGCTGACTGCCCAGGAACGAGTCAGCCAATGGTAATCTGTCTGAACTTTTGTGGACACTGCAGACCATTGAGAGGCGAGTGGGTCAGCGGGAATTTGACTTTGACTTTTCAGGTCCCGTTGGACCCAGGATCCTGCTTTGTCAGGGGCTGCTGTATGAGGGCACCTGCTTAAGTGCCAGTGGGAAGGGACCACTGAGTGAAAACCACAGGGTGGGAGATGGACAGCTGGAATTTGAGCAGGGATCCCAATCATAAGTACACCCAGAAAGCTGAGGTCCGAGTGAGGTCCCCAAGTGGTTGACCTGCCCTTGTGATGACCCTAACCCTGTGCCTGCCCCATCCCATTTGGCTCCACAGTGGTGCCTAGGTCTGGTCTATCAACTTGCCTTTAATTGGGAGACCTTGACCTGTCTTACCAACAAGAGGCTGCTCTCATAGGCTCTGAACTGACATTTCCCTGAAGTCAGAAGTTCAGAGGAACACACAAGTGAGGTAGCTCTCCCAGAGAGAAATGGGAAATACATATGAGTACACAATTGAAGAGACACCACACACAACAAGAAAATAAAGGTTTTTATTGACATTTTACTTCAGCAATCTAATTTAACAGCTAGGAGGCAAACAAACAACTTATGTAATTTTTTGGGCAATATTAAAAGACATTCTATGCATATATTCTCTCATTATCTCACATTGATGTGGAGTCTGAGCCAACTCATAGCTGATGTAAAGTTAATGTGCATGTTTCAGTACCCATTTATCATTTTTTTACAAATACCCAAAACAAACAGTTCAAATCCACCAGCTGCTCTTTGGGAGAAGGATGAACAATTTCCTCCGTAGCGATTAACTGCATCTTTTAACCCAGCAGCTATGGGTCAGTTACGGATTGGTTCTGACTTGACAATACACAACAATAGTAGTATTGTTTCATGTGATTTATATTTCCCATCTTCCTCCCATGGAACCAATAGTGAATTTGAATTGCCAGAGAGGAATGATCTTTGGGTTAGCAGCACTACTCTCTATAGACTAGGTTAACAGAGCTTCCTTATGCATATTTTAGGAAATGCAAAGCCATATATAACAATATACAGTGCTATAGCATACATAGAAGAGCTATGGTGGCATTAAGGAACTCTAATGTTTTAGTAGTAAAGAATTTTGTGCTGCCAATGCAAAGGCATGTAGTTCGAATCCACCAGCAGCTAAATGGGTGAAAGACAGTCTCTTCCTGTGCTATTTACTACCTCTGAAGACATGCTGGAGGGTTAAGGTTAGGATTAGGGTCAGGGTTAAAGATAGGGTTAGGTTTAGGCTATGGATTAGGCTAGAATCAGTTTCAACTCAATGGTACTCAACAATAACAAGGTAGCATAATCTGTAGAGAGGTTGCACCTCTTTGACACTTTTAATCTACCAGCTGCTTTGCCTCATGGAAGTTTATCTATGAGTCAGTTCTGACTCAATGCTAATGAATAGTGAGTAAGTATGACATGTAACATTTATGTGCACATTGTTTGATGTTGTGTGCTGTTGAGTCAGAATTCACCTTCCAGCAGGTTTTCAGGGGTTATAAATCAAATGGAAAGAGAGTTCTCATCCTTCTCTTGTGGAGCAGCTAGAAAATTTGACCCACATTCCTTTGTGATTAAGTGCAGCCTTTTACCACTAAGCTACCATACATTGTACAATATTCTGCAATTTGCTTATCTCTGGTGAAAATATACTAATTTTGGAGAAGGAAGATTTCCAGCGTCCAGATTCTCATGATACTAAACTTGTCCGGATGAAGATTCCCAAGTTTCCTGTGTGTCAAACTATGTTATGTCCTGAAAGGGTTGGTTACACAGAGGCCTGTGTATGAGTGCCAATATACACCACCTTCCATGTTTACACACACACACAGACACACACACACACACACACACACACACACACACACACACCCCTTCCAGAGGTTGCTCAGTAAGACAACAGTCCTTATGTCACTTAGAGGTTTTGAAGGAGAGGATTTGCCTCTGGAGGATCTCTCTAAAACCATAAAACCCGGAGCCTGATTATCACCAGGAGTATCCCAGGATATGATACATGGTAAGTAGCTTGAGACTGAACTATTCAATAAATGGTGCTGGATTACTTACCTATTCATTTGAGAAAAAGATACAAAATCCAGTCACTAGTCTCTCCCTTGATCTTATTCAAAAGTAAATTCCAGTGGACCCATAATTTAAAAAAAAAATCAAATAGGTAGGAAATAATTAGGAAACTGTAGAGCTCTCGCAGATGCTGTTTCAACTGACATAATAAAGTATCTGTAAAGCAAGGCACTTTTTTGTTTTTCAGTGAACATCAAAGTTACAATTATATATACTACACTTTATTAAAGGAGCCCTGGTGGCCTAGTGCCTAGCATACCAGGCTGTTACCAAAAGGTTGATTGTTTGAATCCACCAGTCGCTCTGTGGGAAAAAGATGATCAACCCTCTCTTGTAAAAATTTATAGCCTCAGAAACCCAATGGCGGGTAGCTGTGAGTAAGAGTTGACTCAGTGACAATGGTTTTGATTCTTTAGCTTTTTCTGGTTTACAATCTATTAAGCGTACAAAGTTGTTGCTGTTATATGCTGTCTAGCTGGAATCAATCTGCAGTGGACCTTCCTTTGGGTTTTTAGAGGCTATAAATCGTATAGGAGAAGATTCCTCCTATTTCTCCCAAGGAGCAGCTGGTGTATTCTCATCACCTGCCTTTGGTTTGGCAGTGCAACTCCCTATCTACTAGACCACCAGAGCTCCGTAAGGTATCATGAAAAAGCTTAAAACACTGTATAAATTACCAGAATGTGACACAGAAATATGAAGTGAGCACATACTGTTGGAAAAAAAATGATGCTGATAGGCTCGCTCCAATGCAGGATTGCCACAAACCTTCAATTAGCTTAAAAGCAATAATATTTACAGACTGCAATTTTAAAAAAATACATAACAAAGCAGCAGCCAAGGAAAGATGGACCTTCAAGATGAAAAGGGAAGCCATGGACAAAGTGAAGAAAGAAATGACAGACTATGAGATGGTATATGCAGCATGTGCAAAGGACAAGGAACTGATCCTTGCTATGCATAACTCTGGTGCAACACTATCTGCATCTTAGACCAATCAGGGGCTCCTAATGGGGACTAAGGTGCAAATTTTCACCATAGCTTTCAAACTCTTAGCTAAATGATACTGCAGCATACAAATTGTCTTGGTGATCTGTGTTGTGTAGCATTTAAAAGTAAAGGGACTATGGTTGCATTTGCTTTAAGAGTGATTTATAAGGGCCTGATGAACATGGATATATCAGCTGGGAAGCTGGACATCTGCAGCCTTGGATGCACTCACTGGATTTGAAGAATTTTGAACCACAAGATCCCCACAAGAGGTAACAGACTAAGGAGAGGACTGGGATTTAGTGTGTAAGCCAGTGTAAATATATTATTGAGATGAATAAGAGGCTAGGCAAAACCAGAGCCCTTTCCAGAGCTGGAGTACAGTCTCAGATTACACAAATGACAGCCTAGGTTGGGTGCCACTGACAAGGCACCTTCACATAGAAAGTGACAAGTTCACATTTGGTGACTTTATCAAAGCATTTTAGAGAACCATAGAAAAATTTTTTTAATTATAACATAAAGATAAGCTTTATGAATGATGGTTTAGTGCTTTAAAAAAAGTCATTAGATGTGGGATGGGGCATGACCATCTTTATAGTGCTTCGAGTCTTTAAAAGTTTTAACCAGGTACTGCACTGCAAGAATGCTCCCTTTTAATACAATCCACAGGGAAATAGACACATATGTGACACAACAATCAAAGGAATGAAGGGTGAAACAGAAAACATGTGCTTTCAGATTCAGAGACTGTTGTGAGGAAAGCAGGGCCATAGAATACTAAAGAAAGTTGTTGTTTTGTTTTGTTTTGTTTTTAAAACAAAGTTTTGACAGGGCCAAGATAGCACTAAGGAGACATTTTGCTACTACAAGTATTCCTAATGAAGAGTAGTTGGAGATATGGACCCTCCCAGTGGCATGAGTCAACTGTGGCATTAAAGTGTCAAGTCTCTTGAAAATTGTGGGCAATTGTAGCAGTACTCATATAGGCACTTGCTGGCTGCTGTGCAGAGGAGTGAGGAGGTGAGTATCAATTTATGGTGAGATAAAAGATGCTGAGTAGCACTGACAAAGCAAGGTCTAATGGACAAAATAAATGAAGGAACTGTATGCGAGGTGGAATGAGCTGTGAAGTGGAGAATGAGCTGTGAAGACCTATGAAGCTTTGATTTTGGAATGAGCTACAGAGACCCATGGAAGGAATCAGTGCATACTTTTTCCTTTCTTCTGAGAATATGATGTGTACTGCAGCACACAAATTATCTTGGTAAGATCTGTGACATGTGGCACTCTAAAAGTGTCTCCTTGGTGGAGGAACCGGCTACAGGATGCCAATCACTGTAAGCATCTGTCCTACCATTCCCAAGAGAAGTGAGCCATTCTATGGTCACTCCTCAAATCCCATCAAAGATGTATAAAATCAAATAGAAAGGCAGTGCCCTCAAAGTAGCAGAGACCAACTCTTCACATTGTTATTGTGTTGTTGCCTTTGAGTTGGAACCAACACATAGCTTACCCTCCAGTAGGTTTTCAGAGACAGTACAGTAAGTTACACAGAAGGAGATTGTCTATCTTTCTCTCTCAGAGCACCTGGTGGATTAGAACTGTGTGCATTTGATATTATAGCATAGTTCCTTATCATTAGGCCACCAGAGCTCCCTACCTTACACATTATGCCAGGAATTTGTATTTATGGGTGTGAGAAGATGACCAAATAAGAGTGGGTTTAACAGTTGTTCTGCAGGAGCACTAGAACTATACCGAGTGGGAACTCAGCCAAAGGCAGCCATTATTGATGGAAAAGGAGCACACAAACACATGCAGGGTGCCTCCCTCATTTCTACCACTTCACCCAAGAAGAGGAAACAACCCCAAATTACTGACCTTTTTCTCTAGACCAGCAGTGTAAGGAGGAAAGAGGGGCATTCACTGTGCTGGAGGAAGGGCCCTGCACCAGGAACTGTGCCAGTTGCTTCCTAGCTGTTTTCCCTTTCAGTCCTCTCCACACTCCATCCTCAACCTCCCATTCCTGGCCACTCTCCCCTCTCCTTCTTGAAGCTTTCTCGGAGCACAGCAGCCTATGTCAGCCTCTGGCTCATATTGCTCAGTGGTAGGTGTGCAGTCAACAGGGGGTCAAAGGCCCATTTGGGTAGCTTTTGGTGTGTGACTTTTTCCTCTTCATGCAGACTGTCAACATAAGGACAAGGGTCAGGCCTCTTTTTGTGCCAATCAAGGAAAATGACTTTATTGATGATACACAAAGATGAAGACTTGAGTGAGTGAGGAAAGTCAGTACATTTGATGGGTGGACAGTGTATGAATAGGTTTTAGATGAATGGTAACCTTGCATAGAGGAAAGAGTAAGCTTTTAAACAAAAGATATTTCAACCTAAGCAGCAATAAATATGTTTACAGCACAAGCTTTTATATGTCCACAGAATGAACGGTTGGGTTTATACAGGAAGGAGGCCAACACAGGCCACAAGATCACTCTGTGATGCTGCAACAGGGTGTTTCTTCCCCAAGGGTGCCAGCTGCAATGAACCCCTCACCACTAGAAGGCTGAAGGGAAGGGCTTGCAATGCACACTGCTTGCAGACTGCAAAACCAAAGTTACTCCAAGCTCTGGGAGCATCCCTGCTTGCCAGGGAGAGTGTGGTCCCTGATGTAGCAACTGTAACTTTCACCCAATAATGTGGCGATTGACTAAGGCTGGATCTCCCATAGCACCCACTGTAGACTCCTTGAATGAGAACACAGATGAGTGTTCCCCAGATGGTTTTTGGGAGAATTTTATCCCTTTCTGTTTGAGATGGCCACTTAAGGGGCCAGGGAATCCAAGATAATTTCCCTGTTCCCCTTTCTGGCAAAGGGGGGCATGAATGACAGCAGCAAGTGGGCCCTGAGCAAGTCTCTTGCCAAAGCTGGCTTTTCGGGCAAACCTGCTAGCAGCTTCCAAACCCGGGCCGTAGCGCATCTACTTCCCTCTGATTTCAGAGGAAATTTCAAACTCAAGACAGACTTGGCAAGCATATGATGAATAACTGTCATGCTTATTAGCAAATTTAATCCTGCCTGCTGCAGAAATGAGTTGCAGCAATGGGACACAGAATCGAGATACACTCTGTTAATGGACATCTTAATCTGGCCCTCAATTTCAGCACTCATATTCAAGCCACCCATAATGCAGATGGCCTTCACCTTAACTGTGGGATCTTGAGTGGAGACCATGTTTCCAAGCATAGAGAGGCTGGCTAAGTGATCACTGATAATGTACAAGCCAGCATCCTTGGGTTGAGACCTCACTTTCACCTGAATCAAAGGTTTCTTGGTCAGATCAATAAAGCTTTGAGCGCTACTAGTGGTTTTATGTATGTAGGGGAATGGACGATGTTTTGACAAGTGTCCTCTATTGGCCTTTCCCCCTCCTGAATTCCTGTTCTTGTTGTCACCTGGAGCCCCAGGCTTTGTCCAATCTCCATCATCCTTCCAGGGCCGAGACATAGTTGTGAAATCAAACCACATCTCAGGATCTTCTTCATCCAGGTCTTCACTGTCATCCCATTCTTCTTCTTCCTCTTCCTCTTCCTCCTCTTCCAAGTTGTCACTGTCTTCTCTTCCTATGGTCAGTTTGTAAACACAGTAACAGGCACCAGCCCCAATCATTAGTCCTGCTGCCATCCATCCTACTTCCCGAGCCCGACCCATAGTTAAGTCTATGCAAGCCTTGGGACGAACAGTTTGCTCAGTTGGAAGAGATCCTAGAGCAAAAACGAGTGGTGTTGGAGAGTTGTAGTCTTCAGCCTTTTAGGTTCTTTCAGTTTTCTGTGCTGAAACTGTGGGTGGAAAAAAAAATATGACTTTGGGCTAAGATTTGTGCCTCACCAAGCAAATAGAAAGGTAGTTGAATTGTGGATGAGAAAGAAAAGTTATCAGTAAATTATTTCTTTGCACCTTTCTGCCATTCCTCTATTTGTCCCCAGGGCCCGCTATTTCACTTTCAATACTCAAGAGATGGTCATCCGGAAGGTGACCAGAAGAAAGGCTAATCCTCAAGTAGTGAGTTTCCTCCTCCACCATATTCTCATTTCCAAAGATCCACAGGCGATTTCACCCACAAAGTTCTACCAAAATCGACCAAATTCCTTCATATTCCCCTCTTGTTTTCGATTGCTGATGCTCACCATTCATGGGCAGTTCGGTAGGACACAAGGAAAGACCAAAGAGGGGACGGAAAGTGCAATGACCGCATCAGTACAGAAGGCCAATGCCTCCGAAAACCTGCTTTTTCTAAATTATTGACTCCAAGTTTAAAATCTTTCAAACTCTCCTGACTTTATTAACGCACTTCCCTGGTCCCCCTCATCATCCGCCATTTCCCCTGCAAAGACCGCCACACCCCTTTCCTTGCACCGAAATGGGTGGGTGTGTGGAAAAAGAAGGGGCCAGGAGAGGGCGACGCGAACCTGGCCGGCACAGATCTCAGACCCGCCACCGTCACAATCACCCCCACCCAGGGGCCAGGCCTAATCCTCCCTTAACACCGACCTGTATGGCTCCCAGGGCAGTTTGCTCCTTCCCTTGCCGCTACTGGAGCCGCGACCTACGGACCAACAATTCTCTAAATCTGCAGAAAGACAGGAGACAGAGGAGACTGAGAGCCAGGCTGCTTGGCGGACAGACTAGCACCAGGGACAAGAGACACGGGAAAAGAAATCCAGGTGTGCGAAACCTTTTTTACCTCTGAGTTCCGGAACCACCGTTCATCTTCCCTCATCGCGGTTCCCAACAGTACGCCTCCAGTTTTAGAAGAGAAAGGGGCAGAGAACAAGAGGGGGGAGGAATATTCAGAAAGTAGGCTAGGAGGGGACACAGCCTGATCTGGCTGCAGGACATTGATCCGAGGCACTCTCAGCCTTCCACCATCTTCATCCCCCTCAAGCAGCGCCCACCTTCATACCTACCTGCACAGTCCTGGCGAGTTTCCTTTTTCTTCCTTCACCGGGTCTGCAGAGTAAGAGGGGGCTAATACCCAGACGGAGACGACTAGCAGGACTTCGGCCCTAAGCAGCAACCCAGGGTCACGTGATGACCACGTCACCAGTGAGCTCTGGCCCCAAATTTCCACTCCCACAAGCAGTGCGACAGGCGCCAGCTTGCCCCGTACCCATACCTCTTCCCCCTTCCCAGGGGCCCTGTCATTCTTTTCCTCCTTAACAATACCAACGACCAGAAGAGGCCTTGCCTCCCAGGAGTTTGAAATAGCCTTTCTCTAATTACAGGAAAGGGGCCTTTGGTGGCTCAAAAGTCAAACGCCTGCCTGTCTGTTAAGCATAATGTCCATGGTTGCAACCTCTTTGAAGTAAGATAAAGACCTGGCGATCTGCAGTCTTACCGACTACAGCCTGGGAAACCAAATGGAGCCGTTCCATTCTGTCACATGGGATCACTATGAGTCTGAGTCACTCTATGGTACACAGCAACAATCACAGGAAAGAACAGCGTATTTTCTTGGGGCTACCGTTCATCTACACTTCTTGAGAAATGGTCTCATCCTTTTATAGGCTCTGAAACTTCAGTACCCCTCTTCTTAATGTCTACTTCTTCCTGCCAGTTTCAGCACCAAAAGGGAGGAGGGGAGGAGTGGTGCCAGAAAAGGAAGCTCAAATAATAGTGAGATTTTCATTAATATTTTGCATTCATCTATGTTCTAACCCTTTTTAAAAAAAAAATTAGCTCAAGCTCTCATGCACTTGCTGCGAAGGGTCAAGGACTGCAGCCTTCAGTATGGACTGAGGCTCAATGTCAAGAAGACAAAGATTCTCACCACTGGACCAATTGGCAGCATCAGGAAGGATGACGAAGAGATTGAGAGTGTTCACAGCTTCAGTTTGCTCGGCTCCACAGTCAACACTCTTGGCACCAGCAGTCAGGAAATCAAAAAGCGTATCACGATGGGAAAGTCTGCTGTTAGGGACCTCTCTAAGGTACTCAGGAGCAACAGTGTCTCTCTGGAGACTAAGGTGCGCCTGATACAGGCCATGGTATTTGCAATCGCTTGTTATGCATCAGAGAGTTGGACAATGACTAGGGAGGACAGAAGGAGAGTGGATGCTTTTGAGCTGTGGTGCTGGAGAAGGGTACTGAATGTACCATGGACTGCCAGGAAAACAAACAGATTCACCTTGGGGAGGATTAAACCAAGCTACTCCTTGGATGCAAGGATTCTGGGACTTCGTCTGACATACTTTGGACATGTTGCCAGGAGGGTCGGGTCCTTGGAGAGGGACATCATGCTTGGGAGGGTGGAGGGACAACGCAGGAGGGGAAGACCCTCTATGAGATGGATTGATTCGGTGACTGGGGTAATCAGGATGGGTGTGTCAGAGGCGGTGCGGTTGGCGCCGGATAGAGCAGGGTTTAGGGCTGTTGTGCATAGGGTCGCTATGAGTCGGAAACGACTCGACGGCACATAACAACAACAACAACAACTCTATTTTGAAGGGATCAAGACTTATACCTGAGGATGATGGTGCTGCTGCTGGTGGTGGTGGTTAAGATTATTTTCACTTAGATAAAAAGAGTTGAAATATTTTTATTTTTTATAATTTTTTTTATTAATTTTTGATGAAAATTTACAGACTTTGGATTTCCATTCATTCACTGTTGCACTCTCCTCCTTGCCCACCCCTCCCCCAGTAAACTCTTCTCTTTGCAAAGAAAAAGAAAAATTCTTTCATTGTTTTACAATCCCTCCCCCCAGGTCCACTCCACTATGCAGCCTTCGCTTGGACTCCTGTCATGACAAAAATACCTAACCACATATACCTTTAAAACAGTTTTCTTCCTCATCTGTTTCAATGCAGTATACATTATTTATCCCATCTTTCTCAGTCTCCCCCGAACCCCTATTTTATAACAGTGGCACCATGCAGTATTTGTCCTTTTGTGACTGAGATCTTTCACTCAGCATAATGTCCTTCAGCATCACTCATTTTGTATTATTTTTATGAGTTTCTTGTTTCTCAGTGATGCTTAGTATTCCATTGTGTGAATATACCACAGCTTCTCTATCCATTCATTTGTTGATGGGCGCTTAGGTTGTTTCCAACTCTTTGCTATTGTGAACAAAGCCACGATAAACATGGATGTGCATATATCTGCTTGGGTGGCAGTTATGGTCTCTTTGGGGTATATTTCCAGTAGTGGAATTGCTAGGTCAAATGGTATATCTATTTGCAACGTTTTGAGAAAGTGCCACATAGCTTTCCACAGTAAATAAGGGTTCCAGTTTCTCCACAACCTCTCCAGCATTTGTTGATTGCTGTTCTGTTAAATTTTGCTATTCTGAACTGGGATGAGATGATATTTCATAGTTGTTTTGATTTGCATCTCTCTTAGAGCTAGGGATTTTGAACATTTCTTCATTTGTTTGTTGGCCATCTGACTGAATGTCTTCTATGGTGAAGTGTCTGTTGATAATCCTGTGCCCATTTTTCTATTGGATTGTTTACCTTTATCTTGTTGTGGGAGTTGAAATATTTTCAAATGGAAAGTATATAATCTGAGAAAAATTTCACAACGAATTGGGAGTTAAGCTAAGTGTAATTGATTTCACATGCAAGCAAGATTCGACTGAAGATTATCCAAAAATGATTAGAACAGC
>NW_006400060.1:2571779-2574154 GCF_000299155.1 Elephantulus edwardii
GAGAGGGACATCATGCTTGGGAGGGTGGAGGGACAACGCAGGAGGGGAAGACCCTCTATGAGATGGATTGATTCGGTGACTGGGGTAATCAGGATGGGTGTGTCAGAGGCGGTTCGGTTGGCACAGGATAGAGCAGGGTTTAGGGCTGTTATGCATAGGGTTGCTATGAGTCGCAAACGACTCGACGACACATAACAACAACTACAACAATTTATATTGCATCAAGAATATTTTGTTCTGGCTTTATAGACAGCTTTTATGGAGCTCTGGTGGTTTAATAAGAAGGAGCTATGCTACCAACCTAAAGGCAGTGGTTCAAATTAACCTGCTGCTCCATGAGAGACAGATGGAAATTCTCCTCCTGTGTGATTTACCATGCCTCTGAAAACCCTCTGGATGACCAGCTGTGATTCAGTTCTGTCTCCACAGTACATAAAAATAACTAGAAGCAGCTTTTACAAAGTAAGTGTAGTTTGGATAAATTGATACCTTCCCACTGTAGAGTGAGAAGTTCCTTTTTCTAATTGTGACATGGCCCCCTTTCCGCCTAGCTGGACTCATGGTATTAAGAAACAATTCATTAAGATCTTCTTCATAGAAAATTGCTTGATGACTTCCATTGTTACGCAGCCGTTTAACCTCAAAGTGCATCTTCTAGTTATTAGTTGTCATGGAGCCAATTCTGAGTCATGGTAATCTGGAGTGTGCAGAGCAGAACAGTTCCATCAAGTTTTAAGTGGTTATGCTCCACTAATAACCAGAAGATTGACAGTTGGAAACCACCTGAGGAGCTTCAGAAGCCAGCCCTGGCATTCTTTTTCCAAAAGGTTAAAAAACTGCTGTGGAACAGAGTGGAACTGTGTAGAAAATACTGCTGTGAGCTAGAATCAACACCATGACAACTAACAAGAGTCTTAAGGGAAGCTGATCAACAAACAGGCCTTTTCTTCTTCTATTCTGTATGAGTTCAAACCATCAACCTTTATGTTGGTAGTCCAGTGTGAGCCATACGCACCACATAGAAACCACTGATGTATGCAGAACCTTATAAATTAATTAGCCTACTTTCAGTTACCAGGACTTTATTTAAAAAATCTGTTTAGAAGTTTCACAGTGTAAATTATAAAAAAAAACACAGAAATTGAGACTACCCTGATATCCTACTAATGGAAACAAGGCATAGCTGGCAGAATTTTCCTTCTAACAAGGCATTGATGAAGCTGGTTCTGGGATGGGTCACTTGAATACTATAGCTGTGGCGAGTTCCTGGATATTGTAATCGATTTGTGCCCAATTACTAACTGAATCTTTAGTGTCCAATTACTGACTAAATCATCCACCCAGGTGTGCTGTGCCCACTTCAGAAAAATTGTAGCCACTGAAACCTTTGTGGAATGCAATTGATCTGTGAAAATGTGAAGTCGTCATAAAATCAGATTGGTTCCTGAAAGTGGTGTTTTGTTGTTATTTTCTTTTCAGTTTGTTTTATTTTATTTGCAATTTCCAGCACTTTTCAGTGGAGATAATGGTAAGGATTGGAGCTGACTCTAAGTCACTGCCACCTCTCTCATTTCTCATTATAAATAGGAGAACAGTGTGCAGGAAACTGAGGAGTTGTCAGGTGCAGAAAGAGGCCCCTTCATTCCCTGTCTTCTTTTCTAATTTCACTGCACCACCTATACAAGGTACAACAACATATGTACAACAACGTATGAACAAGAGCCTATGGTGATAAAGGAAAAAGTTCAAGCTGCTTTGAAGGACATAGCAAAAAAAAAAATAAGGGCCAAGGAATAGATGGTATATCAATTGACATATTTCGGCTAACAGGTACTGCCCTGGACGTGCTCACCAAGTTGTGTCAAGAAATATGGAGAACAACCACTTGGTCAACTGAGTGGAAGAATCAGTATTTGTTCCCATTCCAAAGAAGGGTGACCCAACAGAGTGTGGAAACTATAGAACAATATAGTTGATTTCACATGCAAGCAAGATTCTGCTGAGGATTATCCAAAAACGACTGGAACAGCACATCAGCAGAGAACTGCCAGAAGTCCAGGCTGGGTATAGAAGGAGTCATGGTACTAGGGATATTGTAGCTAATGTTAGATGGATCTTGGTTGAAAGCAGGGAGTACCAGAGGAAAGTCTATCTGTGTTTCATTGATTATGCAAAGGTGGCGTTTGACTGTGTGGATCATAACAAACTGTTGCTGACTCTGGGAAGAATGGGAATCCCAGAACACTTGATCATTCTAATGCAAAACTTATACTTGAACCAAGAGGCAGTCGTCAGAACAGAGCAAGGAAACACTGCATGGTTCAAAATTGGGAAGGGTTTACGTCAGGGCTGTATCCTGTCTCCACACCTTTTCA
>NW_006400060.1:2574899-2596353 GCF_000299155.1 Elephantulus edwardii
GACTGGGGCAATCGGGATGAGTGTGTTGGAGACAATGAGATTGGCACAAGACAGAGCGGAGTTTAGAGCTGTTGTACATAGGGTCGCTGTGAGTTGCAAGCGACTCAATGGCACGTAACAACACCACCTGTATAAGTCTCTCAGAACTCAGGGGCAACATATGCTGAAGTGAGTCCCCAGGCATTCATCTGTTCTTGCTGGGAGTCATACTCTAAATATAGACCCTGCAGGCAACCTCTTTCTTAGACTGCTGAAATATGACACCTTACCAGGATGTTCCCCCCCTGTTAGGGGCCCCTGCTTGGGGAAGATTCTTCCCTGAGGCCAGCCAGGGAGTCCACAGAATCTTGCTGATGAATATTCAGAAGTCAGGAACATGCCACTACTTCCTTGCGTTTCCCTAGTTTTTCTAATGCACACTCACTAAACAATCACGGTTCCCCCCATCATTCCCTTAGACTGCTCTTTTTATAACCTTTGATTCATAGACAAACTAATTCTATTTATGAAGCCAATGTTCAGAGAAATTTCAGATTGAATAGTCCACCAAGAAAACATTGTGAGGCTTCAGAGGTTAGTTGGCTGAAGAAAATAGATTGCTGTCCCCCTTTTTCAGTTGGATCACTTTGCTGTTAACACTGTATTGAGTGTATAACTTTGTAGTTAGCTTAACTTTTTATCATATTTACTCCTGTGACCATGGCTTCAAAGTATGAATCTGATGCAAGTGCTGGTGATTATATGAAAAAGACAGAAAATGGTCACAATAGAAATAAAACAATTGTCTTTACAATCTCTTTGAGTGAAATGCCACTGGTCCTTGGGAAAGCATTAGGATATAGTCAGGCAACAATTGGAACATTTTCAAGAATAAAGTGAAAATATGGAGCAAGTGAAAGGCTCTTCTCAATGAAAGTTACAATTATTGCAAGGCAGCACAATGGTTTAATTACTGAAATAGTTAAACTATTAATAATTTGATTAGAAAATAAAAACCAGTGTAATATGTCTCTTAGTCTTACTTGAGTACAAGAAAAGGCTCAAAGCCTTTTCAATGGTTTAAAAGCTGCCTGAGTGCCAGTGGAGGTGATCCTAAGGAAGAATTTGCTGTGACTAAGGGTTACTGTGATCATTTCAAAGTGACAGCAAACCCACAGTAAGCAAACCCACATAAGTGCACAGTGAAGTGGTGAGTGCTGATATAAGTGCTTTTAAATCATTTTCCTGAAAGGCTGAAAAAGATTATTTAGAAGGAAGGTTATTTGCCAGACCAAATATTTAATGTAGAGGAGATTGTCTTCTTTTTGGGTAAAAGTAGGAAAGGAACATTTCAAAAGAAGCAAAGAATGCACAATGGTATAAATTATTCAAAGGCAACCTAGATGTATTACTTAGGCACAACTCATTTTGGGATTCCAAGCTTAAGTCTCTTCCTAACTACACGGGCATGTCACAGTATTGTTGGTTTATGATTCCCATCTTTGAAGAATAGTTCTTTTTTAATATAATTCTTAAACCATTTTGTTCTTGTTGTTGAACAATTTTGCTTGATCAAAACAATTCATTCCAAGAATCTCTTTATGCTTGGCAATGCACCTGGATGTCCCAGTACTTTAGATGACCTTCATCCCAATATGAAGGTGGTAGTTTTACTCCTTAATACCACATTGCTATTTCAGTCAGTAAACTGGGGAGTCAAGATCTCTTTTAATTATGGCGGACCTTTTCTCAAGTAGTCAGGGCAACTCAAGAAATATAATGACCTTAAGAGAATATAACATTTGTGATGCCATAAAAAATATTGCTTATTATTGGGATGAAGTGAAGCAGTCAAATATGAAAGGATTATGTAACAAATTTTACCCCAATTTACTCATGTTTTTCAGGAGTGTACAGCTGATAACATCATTAAAGCCAGAAAAGTTGTGGTTGATATTGTTCATTAACTTCAGTTAGACATCAGAAGACTCTGATGATGAACTCACCAATGAAGATCTTATGGAAATAGAGCAGCAGATAATCGCATTTGAAGAAGAAGATCAAGACTTAAACGCCCCAAAATGAGGAAAGTTTACAAAAGAGCTGGAGCCTTTCATTGAAGCAGGGATGACAAAATTAGATGACCAAGATCCTAAAATAAAGAGAAGTTCACCAGAGTTTGCCATCTAGTTACAAATGACATCAGCTGCTATGAGGCCATTTATGAGGAGAAAAAGAAAAACTATACATGCACTCCTGATGCCTACTTAAGAAAATATACTTCACAAAACAACTGTAAGATATCATCTCACCCTAGTAAGAATAGCAAATTTTTTTAAATTTTTATTGGGAAAAACATATTGGGGGTACAAGGAGGTGAGGGTTGGGGGCCGACGGGTGAGGATGGGCCAGGATGCAGCTGCAGAGCTGCACAGTTTGGTCAGTGGGGGGAGCAGGTGAAGGAAATGATGAGGGTCCAGTGGGGACCAGATGCTACAGAGGAATGACAAGCATTTTCCAATGGTAATTAAACCAACTGTCTTATTGATTTGGGAATTGGATGCCGACTCTCTGGCTTCTTCATGCTGAACAGGGGTATAGATGTAAAGGGGGGAAGGGAGGACGCTTTATCACCTTACTGGTGGTCTTGGGTTAAAGCTGTTGCCTTCTTGCTCTGTTAGAAGATATTTTCCTGTCATTTGCTCCCCTCTGGACTGCAAAGTGTTTTCCCAGGTGGGTCCAGTGGGGATGGCTGGTTGAACCCAGAGGCTCCATCCTCCTTTGCTTCCTTAGCTGTCAGTTGTATTTCCTTTTTGTCACTGGCACTGGGTTCAGGGTCATTTCTGTAGTAAAACTCAGTGTTAAGGTTACCTATAGGAAAGGGAGCAAACCTAGAGAGAACAAACTTGTGAATTACAAATTGAAGGGCTTTGAGGGTGTTGCTTTCTGGTTTACTGGGGGGGAGGGTGGCAGAAGGTGGCCTAGGTAACATTCTCTGGATACCGTAGGCATTCTTTTTTCTTTTTCCTTCCCCACCCAGGGGTCAGATGGCACAATCTGGGGACTGAGGAGCTCACCCTGAAGGCCGTGACGGCTCACCCCGAGCTGGGGGCTGAGGGCAGCCAGTCCTAAGCAGGGCAACACCCCCCAGGAGCTGGCTCTTATACTCCCCCTCCAATTGCCCCTACCCCAGTCTGGTCCCCTCGCCTGACTGAGGACTCTATGGTCAGGGATAGTGTTTCCAATTCCAGCACTGCCACTTTTACTCCCCCATAAGTGGTCATACTATATTTTGAAGTAGGTGTCACTGCCCTCCCCCTTCATATATGATAAAGGGAACCTGAGAATTGTGAACAGACTCCCCACAGGTCTAACCATATTTTGGCAGAAGCATTCATCAGAACAAAATATGTGGTGCATTTAGGATGTGGGTCCTCTTGTGCATGCTGCCACTGTTAAGGTCATCAGACTCACAGTGACTTTCAGCAATCCATTGTATAGGTAATCATATTCTTTGGCCTGTCCAAGGAAACCCAAACCAGCAGATGGCGGACACGCATCCCATCCCCCACCTCCTATGCAGGCGGCCAGCGGGGCGTACGCCCCAGCACGGGCGGCCGTTGGGGGGTGCACCCTCCCACCCCACCGCATGGGCGCTCGTCGTGTGCATGGCCCCTCTTGTGTGGGCTGCCGGTGGGCGCCCGCTTCCCCCATAGCCGCCATCCTGGCTCCAAGAATTCTCTCCAGAACAAGTCCACCTTGCGGCAGTGTGGTGGTTTCGCTGTACCAGTCTTGAGGAGGGCCGGTGCCCAGCATCCATCCTGGGTGAGGAAATACATTCCTTCCTGCTGTGGAAGCCTCATGGAGCTGCAGTGGCTGTGCGGCACAGCACGGGCTCTGTGGGAGGTGGTTGGGAGCCATGAGACTCACCCATTTCTCCTTGGGAATCCTTGAATTCCTGTTGTTGAGCCTCGATCTTCACTGAGGGCCAGTCATCAACTGTTTAAGTGTTCAATTATCAATAACCCGAAGTCTGTGGAAGGCCATAATGGCCCTGCTTTAAATGGTTCGCTGCTCCCACAGCTCACCACGCTGTCTCCGCCTCTGCCACCATCTTGGATCTCTGTAAGAATAGCAAAATTTAAGAGAACAGCAAGCAATAAATGCTGGCGAGGTTGTGGAGAAACTGGAACCCTTGTTCACTGTTGGTGGGAGTGTAAAATGGTGCAACCACTATGGAAGGTTGTATGGTGCTTTCTCAAAAAAGCTGCAAATAGAAATATCATTTGACCCAGGAATTCCACTACTGGGAATATACCCTAGAGAAACCATAACTGCCACCCAAGCAGATATATGCACACCCATGTTTATTGTGGCTTTGTTTGAAATAGCAAAGAGCTGGAAACACCCCAAGTGCCCATCAACAAACAAATGGATAGAGAAGTTCTGGTATATTCACACAATGGAATGCTATGCTGCATTGAAAAACAAGGAACTCATGAAATAGTATGCAAAATGGATGACCCGGAGGCCATTATACTGAGTGAAATATCTCAGTCACAAAAGGACAAATATTGCATAGGGTCACTGTTGTAAAACAGGACTGACATCACAGTTGCGAGAAGCCAGAGAAGGAGGGGAGGAATGATATATATGGCATTGAAATAGATGAGGAAGATAATTGTTTGAAAGGGATATAATATGATTATTATTGTCATACAGGAGTCCAGAATGTAGGCTAGACATTGCAGTGGACTTGCGGGGAGGGATTGAATAACAATAAAAGAGTCTTTCTTTTACTTTTCAAGGAGAAGAGTTAATTGGGGGGGAGGGGGAGAGTGGGAAGAAAAACCCTACATCTCCATAAACTTTCATTAAAATGAATACAAAAATTATACTTTAGACAGAATCAACAGAGCTACTGTGTGGTCAATGAGCAATGCATGGCCCAAGTTCTCTGTCTCACTTACTCTCTGCCAGCATTACAAACTGGAGTTTAGTAGCAGTACTGAGAGTAGCCACACTTAGAAACACCATGGAACTTGGCCATTGTAGGCTATAAAGACTCATCCTTTAGGCTTCTGTTCTCAGGAAAACCGTCATCAACAGCACATCAGCTGACGTTAGACTTCTGATTGTAAACATCAGTCAATTTTTTTGTGAATGGGCTGATGATGTTAGGTGTTGTTGAGTCAAGTACAACTCACAATGACCCTATGAACAAAAGATCTGAACCTTGTTCTATCCTCACTTCCTGACAAACAAAAGCCCATTATGGCAAGTCGCTATGTCAATCCACCTGGTTGAGGGTCTTCTTCTCTTTCGCTGACCTGCCATCCTTCCTAGCTTCATGTCCTTCTTCAAGGAATAACACCTCTTAGTAACATGCCCAATGTATATGAGGCGAAGTCTCATCATTCTTGCCTCTAAAGAGCACTCCAGCTTCACTTGCTCCAAGACATATCTGTTTTTTCTCTTGGCCGTCCATGGGAGTTTCAGTGCTCTTCTCCAACACCACGACTCAAAGGGGTCAATTCTTTTTCTGTCATTCTTATTCATTGTCCAGCTCTCAGATGCATAGCAAGTGATCGGAAAGACTATGCCCTGAATCATACACACCTTAGTCCTCAAACTGGAAGGCAGAAGTATTATTTGATCTATAACTCATTGCTGTTAGATGGGGAATATACATGGATTGTCACACCAAACATACTAGGGGATCTCTTATCTTCAACTCATTTTCACCAAAACTGCCAGATACTAGTCCTGCTAATGGTGCTTTGATCAACAATAAATGTTATCAACTGGCCTCCCACTTGTGATGTTCCCAATACTGATGCCCTTTGTCCATTCTGCCCACCACTCATTACTGCTTTTGCACCCTTCTCCTCTCCCCTACACACATACACCATTTTTATGTTGAGCCAACACTTTATATTCTTTACTGGTGAAAAATCATATGGATGGGTGTGGGAATCAGTACTAGATAGAGAGACTTTTTTTTTTCTGAAGTAAACAAACAAAAAAGAATCCACTGACAAGAAAAAGAAAAAAAATCTTAGAGCAAATCAAACCCTGACTTTTCAACACTAGGCTAATTCTTTATAATTATTGTATCATCTCTCCATTGTCTTCTCCTTTTCGTTCTATGCAATTAATATTGTTATCATAATGTTACCACAGGGAGATTTGGTGGCCTAGTGATAAGGATCTGTGCTGCCAACTTAAATCCACCAGAGAAAGACAATCTTCTCCCATGAAAACCAGCTGGAGTGTCAGTTCCAATTTGATGGTGTAACAACATGCACTTATTTAGGGAGCTCTAGTGGCTTGGTGGTAAGGAGTTGTGCCCTTTATCAACCCTTTGAAGCATGTGATTCAAATCTACCAGCTGCTATGCAAAGAAAAATGGACAATCTCCTCCTGTGAGACTAACTGCTTCTGAAAATCTGTCGGAGGGTCAGCTATGAGCTGCTTCTGACTCAACAGTATACAACAACAACAACAATAACAACATTTGTTTATTCAGGGGGGTGTTATGTACCTCGTATGATAACATGCCATTGAGTAGGCAGCTCTGGTGGCCTATTGGCAAAAAGCTGCACTGCAATCCTGAAGACACGTGGTTCTAGGCCACCAGCTGCTCTGCAAGAGAAATATGGACAATTTCCTTACATATGATTAACTGCCTCTGAAAACCCACTGGAGGGTCAGCTATGGGTCGGTTCCAACTCTACAGTACTCAACCACAAAAACAGAAGAATGTCTCATAATGATTCAATGAATAATAGATCTGAACTCTGTCCTATACTGTGCCATCCAACTCCTAGTGACCCTAGGAACAACAGATCTCAACCTTGTCCTATTCTGTACCATCCTCACAATCTCTGACACATTAGAAAATTCAAAAGCAATTCTTCAAACAAGCCTGATAAAACTCCCTGAGCCTGCAAAAGATAATGTGAAGGCACAGTCAAAAGAAATGTTTGGGCTTAAATCAGTTAAATGTGCTTTAAAAAAAATCAGTCAAACTGGCAATGCATATACTACATATGACACTTACTATATACCTGAATGAGATGGATTTGTAAATAAAATAAATCTAGATTTATATAAGTTTCTGTGAGTGAGAGTATGTTCATGACAAAGGCATTTGTTCTCAGTACACAGTCAAATTATTGATTGATTATGTTTTATTTTTATTGTTGATTATGCAACACAGAAGAGTAGCAATTTTGTAGAATCCTGAGAAGGAAGCCAAGTGACCTTTTTAATAAAAAAACCCCCAACAACCCTGTCACATAAAAAAAAAAACTTCTCTAACAGGGTAAAAAGGAAAGCCACAGATTGGAACAAAATATTTGGTAATGACATGTCAGAAAAGGGATTTGCATATAGAGTTTGTAAAATACTCGAGCACCACAACAAGATAAAGGTAAATAACCCAGTTGAAAATGGGCACAGGATAAGAACAGACACTTCACCAAAGAAGACATTTAGATGGCAAACAAACACATGAAGAAATGTTCAAATCCCTAGAGAGGAGCGAATTGGAGGGGAGGGGTAGACAGAGAGAAAAGTGCAACAATGAATGAATGGAAACCCTAAGTCTCTGTAAACTTTCATTAAATTAATTTTTAAAAATGAAAAAAAACCCTGTGCATCACTATTTCAGAACTGAACCTCCCTAATGTAAAATTACACTTAAATTAAGATCTACTGTGGTAGATAGGCTCCAAGCAGCTCAATCATATCTAGACAAAGGTATCCAAAATATATCTTAATTGAAGTATAACTAGATTTTCATGCACAAATCCATGGATCTCTTCCCTCTCTTCCTGTAAGCAGGTTGTGAAGGAAGCTAAGTCTCCATAAAAGTGCCAGTTCATTGTTCGAATCCACCAGATGTTTTACCAGAGAAGGAGGGACAATCTCTTCCTGTACCAGTCAGATCCAATTTGACGGTACACAAAAACATAAATAATAATAAAATAAAGTTTTTAAAAAAGAGTGCCAGTTCATTAATTTGTCATGAGAAATATATGTCAGAAGTACTAGAGGCTTCTATCAGTTGGTCTAGTCTGACAGTAATGGGCAAGCCACATCTTGGGAAGCCACATCTTTAGAAGGTTGTTTGGTAAATCTACAATCAGAGAAAAGGGCAATTGGTTCACCTTAAGAAGTAGCTTTCAACTTAGAAATCTTGAAGCATTAACACATCATGAGGATAGTTCTGGCAAGGAAAGTTAAATGTTTTATTCATCTTATCCTGTTTGAGAATTGTCCTACAGACAGTGCTTGTGTTGGAAACTACCGATGCTTCACTCTAACTTTCCTTTTCATATATTTCAATTCTTAACCAAGCCCCTTCACATACTATTTCTCTAAACACAGAATCATGCAGTGGTTTTGTCTCTGCAATTATATCTTATACTTCCTTCCAAAAGTTACATTTGAATTTTCTTGGTGCTTTACTTGGTTTTATTTTGTAACATTCTTTGCAGGTCATTCAGTTTGTCAGTGTGTGTGCTTCTTTAACTTACTTACCAAGATGTTGTGTTTTCTACTCCAACTTTTTCATGCTCCTGGATTTCCAAGATCTCAATGCCTCTTCCTTGGTAAGAGATGCAAGTGAAAACTTTTCCATTTAAAAAAAACTAGCTTTACAAAATCCCTAACACATAATTTCACTCTACTAGCTTTTTTTTATTGTTGGCATGTGTTAGGGCCCAGAAAATATTAAGATGAAGAGTCCAACAATCCCTGTAAAACAAGAAAATGTGGGGCCTTTGGAGACCATCAGCCAATGTCCATCTTACATTCTCCCTTTTCTTCGACTGAAATGAAAATAGCTTGATTGTGATTGTAATTTTCCTTATAAAAAGAATTCAGACTAGAGTCAGGAGAGTGGGCAGACAAAAAGAACAAAAAAGTACTAAGAAAGTAAGAACCAGCCACACTCAAACTCCTTGGTCTGCTTTTCTGATGGCTTGTTCATTTCAGATCTAAGACTAGATGTCAGAGGAACCGGTAGACATTAACAGCTGGAAGTGAGGAGGTAGAGAGATAGTTTGCTGTCCCATAAGCCCAAGAAGGAAGAGGTAAATATTCAAATAAAGGTACAAACAGCCAGAAGCCCCCAGGCAACAGGATGTCCCTTTCTTGTGGTCAGAGGAAGGCAAATACCACTACAAGGATGGAATAAGTGAAGAATAAAGAAGTGACAAGGCTGGGTATAGGAAAAGGAAAGGAGGGGCGGACCCTTTTCTGTGGCACTGCTGGTGGGAGGGGAAATTGGGGACCCGAGTTGGTGGATGACGTAGCTTTCACGTGACCAAGAGCTGACGTGTGCAGAAGTCCTTTTAGTCCTAGTTGTTGTTCCCGTCTGAGTATCAGCTCCCCATTCCCCTGAAGGCGGGCAGGCCTGCAGCAAGAAGAAAGGAGGAAGGAGAAGGAAATTGTCCTTGAGTCCTGCAGGTACAGAGCTTGGGAGATTCCACAAAATGGGGTTAGCTTAGGGAGTAGGACAGAGACTTTCGCGGGTCCTGGGGCGTCCCTGTCTGTCGCCTCCGGCTTTTGGAGACATGCATATGTCCTGCCAACAAGCCATTAAAAAGCTGGGAAAAGGTAAGCAGGGGGATGTTTAGGGTGGAGTCCAGAGATTCTGAGGTAGGAATCTGATGGGAGAGAGGCCCGAAATCAGGAAAGGGATCTGTGGCCTGGGTGTTGGCTCCCGGTGCACTGTCCTGGTGCAGGCGGGTAAAGCCAGGCACCGGGAGGGGGTGGTCTATTCAGCGCGGTGTGCTAGCAGAATCCTAAGAGAGGTAACACGGGAGGGAAGCTTTTGACAGCTGAAATTTGGGAAGAGTTTCGTGTTCTGAGGACTGTTCCGTCCACTAAGGACTGTTAGGGCTATTTGTCGTCTTTCTGTCCTTGCCAGTGGCTTTCTTTATCTGGTGAGTCCAATTCTCTCCCTCGTGGCCGGTCTCTCTATAGGTTGCGGCACATCGACAGAAATCAACCCCAATCTGTGAAGGTCGATTTGAGGGTAAGGTCATCTGGGGATCCCAAGAAAGGCAGGCGTGGGATAGGGAGAAACCAGAGAATGTAATCCACGTTGAGGTTTGTGTCTGTTTCTCACTCTCCGCGGACTGTGGGGAAATGGCGTGCGTTGGGGAGGTGGAGGCGGTAACAGGAGGGAAACCTCTCAGATAGTTTATTTCTTCTCTCATCCCATGTTTTCTATCTGTCACCCTGCAGGTCTGCTGTAGCAGGGGCATCACTTGAAGCGAGGAAGTTTCCCCGTATCAGTTGAGGTCAGTGCGTGCGTGTGGGCTGCCTGGAGTGGAGGAGATGGAGATCAGCTTGGGATTGGACAAGCACATGCACGCCTGCCTTTTCTTTATATTGCTCCCTTTTTATGCTTAAAGGGAGGGACGTCATGTGCATATTTTAGATGGAATAGAGAGTCTGGGAGGTTAAAAAAATATGCCAATCAAATTACAAATCAGGAAAGTTGACACACAAGCAGGGGCTCCTCTGTCCACAGTCTTTTCCATCTACCCTCCACCATCTTTACCATCTCTGCAGATCTGAGACTTGTAGGGCGTGACACACCTGCTGGAGAAGAAAAGAGTACTCTTGTGGAGGCTAGGAAAAGGGTTCTTTCTACTCTCTGGGGACACCTAAAGTTGGAATGGCTGAGCCCCAGTAGAGTCCCTGAGCTCCTTCACTATTCTCGATGACTGAGGTGGGAGTGAGGTAAGGGGTGGAACTATGTTAGGAGAGGGTAGAAAGAGTTTAACAATCTACTTGTCACATTAAGCACTCAATTATTATTCTCCTGCCCCATCTGTGCAACTCTCTGCATTGGACACAAAGAGAAGAGAAACTCAAATTTCATTTCATTCTTCCACCCTTAGGTTCTTATCCAGTATTTGCTGTTATATTCTTGAAGTAGCTGAAGATCAACACTTTTCACAGCCTTGAATCTAAGTCCACCACCGTCCTCTTTCAGCCTAAGTGACAACTCTGTTCCTCAGTCCCTGCTATTGTCAGGGGCGATTGCATGGGCTACGCTAGGAAAGTAGGCTGGGTGACAGCGGGACTGGTAATTGGAGCTGGTGCCTGCTATTGCATTTATAGACTAACGAAGGGAAGAAAACAGAACAAGGATAAAATGGCTGAGGGTAGACCTGGGGATATGGATGCTACTGGTGGCAGGTACAATGATTGGTCTGATGATGATAATGATGATGATGACGATGACAGCAATGAGAACAAGGGTATTGTATGGTACCCACCTTGGGCCCGGATTGGAACTGAGGCTGGCACTAGAGCTAGGGCCAGGGCCAGAGCCAGGGCCACCCGGGCACGTCGAGCTGTCCAGAAACGAGCTTCCCCTAATTCAGATGATACAATTTTGTCTCCTCTAGAGCTGCAAAAAGTTCTTTGCTTGGTTGAGATGTCTGAAAAACCTTATATTCTTGAGGCAGCTTTAATTGCTCTTGGTAACAATGCTGCTTATGCATTTAACAGAGATATTATTCGGGATCTGGGTGGTCTTCCAATTGTTGCTAAGATTCTCAATACCCGAGATCCCATAGTTAAAGAAAAAGCTTTAATTGTTCTGAATAACTTGAGTGTGAATGCCGAAAATCAGCGCAGGCTTAAGGTATACATGAATCAAGTGTGTGATGACACAGTTATGTCTCGCTTGAACTCATCTGTGCAGCTGGCTGGACTAAGACTGCTTACAAATATGACTGTTACTAATGAGCATCAGCACATGCTTGCTAATTCCATTTCAGAATTTTTTCGTTTATTTTTGGCAGGAAATGAAGAAACCAAGTTTCAGGTTTTGAAACTCCTTTTGAATTTGGCTGAAAATCCAGCCATGACTAGAGAACTGCTCAGGGCCCAGGTGTCATCTTCATTGGGTTCTCTTTTTAATAAGAAGGAGAATAAAGACATTATTCTTAAGCTTTTGATTGTATTTGAGAATATAAATGAGCATTTTAAACTGGAAGAAAATGAACCCACTCAGAATCATTTCGGTGAAGGTTCACTTTTTTTCTTTTTAAAAGAATTTCAAGTATGTGCTGATAAGGTTCTGGGAATAGAAAGTAACCACGATTTTTTGGTGAAAGTAAAAGTTGGAAAATTCATGGCCAAACTGGCTGAGCATATGTTCCCAAAAAGCCAGGAATAACTTTCTTATTTTGCAGACTAGAGGTACTAAATATTGTAAACTATTATTTTTCTTGTCCTTGTTTATATGATAAAAGAAATCTTACAGCCGCCAATTTTGAATAATGAATTGCATCATCAATGCTCATATATTCCATGCTAGTCTTCAGGTTTAAGCTGGATGAATGAATATTACACTTGTTCTGAAAACATGTTTGTCGCTTTTTATCTTGTTGCCCAGATTGAACTATTTTTATTATTTTCTCTACATAAAGGAGAGTGAAACAATTCATCCTATGTGAGCTCCGTTCTGTCATTTGTATTAACTTTATTTGTATCTAATAAAAAAATTGTGTGTGATTTCTGGGGGAGAGGGAAAAGGAACAAAAAGGAAAGAATGAAAAAAAAAGCCATTTTTGTCCTTCAGCTAATAATCGAGTTGGAGACATAAAGAAATATACAAACAACAAGAAAAGATAATAGCTTGAGCATTTGCTCATTGTCAAATGTACACTCTCAGAGCATAGAAAAAAAGAGGTGAGGCTTCAGTGAATGAAAGTAGTCGGGTTCCTGCATGAAGGAACAGCCATTTAAATGAAACATGGATTGCATAAAGTATATAAGGCATTCTGTGATAACGGTGTGAAGAGAGGACGTTATAAGACGAGCATAGAGATAGAGACTGTTTCAGTTAGGAAAACAATTTGTCTAGAAGTTATGAGACATGACAGCGAGACATAAATACATTTAGAGAGCACAGTGAAACCAGTTTACAGAAAGCTGTTTTAACATATGTTTCATGAAAGCCACTAAATATTTTCATTTTGAAAGAGAGTATTTGGATACATCTAAAAATCCCTCTCTTCCCATACAATGTTGGTGAGGATGTGGCAAAGTGGACACATTTAAACCCTGATAGTGGAAATGGTTTATACTGGCACCAGATTTGTGGAGGGCTATTTTTGTAATATATACCATAAGCTTTAAATATGTAAAATGTTCACTTACAAGAATTTGTCCCAAGAAAATAATTGAATCATTGACCGAAGAGTGTATGCACAAAGCTGTTCATTCCAGAACTTTCTAAAATAGAAAAATCTGTAAACCATCTAAATTTTTAGGACACTGGGTTGTTAAAAAATGATGGCATCATCACCCAGTGCAATATGATAAATATGTTGATGGAACTCTATATTATCAGAATAGAATTTTTACCAAGCATTGTTAAATGAGAAAGATAGGTTATACAGCAGTATTCAGAAAAGAATTCCATTTATTTTTAAGGTATTATAGAATATATATTTTAAAATATTAGAAACTCTGGAAATACAGGTAGTCATATCTTTGGGTGGAAGGATAATAAGTGATTTTTAGCTTTTCATGTGTATTCATCTGTAGGTTATATCCATAGTGAACTTTGATTTAAGGGACTTTTTGAAAGAGAGAAGTGTCGGGGATGAAGCAAGTGACTGGCACATATACAGAGCAGAAACATGTTTCAATTAAAAATTCATTGGGTTGAAGCTTCCATTCTACAATGACAGATAAGTGGTGAAGACAGACCTTGTAATGAGGATTGCATGAAGTAATACACGCAAAGTACTTATGTTTTGGCACAAAGCAGTTAAATAAGAAAAGGGAGCATCCTTAATTCCTTGGAATGCAGGGTTGACCGTTTTGTATTTATCTTTATTTTGCTGAGATACTCTGCCATGTGTCAACATCATTTATACAAAAGAACAATAAAACTTAGTGTTTATTAAGTGACTACTTTGTAGAGTTCTGTTATTCTTGCAATGAAATCTTTAAAATACCTTCTCAAAAGAGTAAAACTTTTTGTTCTTTTATAAGAAGTCAAAGTGTTTCCTCAGACACGATCCCACCAAAACCCACAACATAGTCCTAGTTGGTTTGGAAAGCCAATATACATGAGGTTAGTAAAGAGTAAAATTTTGGGGTTAGTTCAGAACTAGTTTTAGCTCCAGGTCTCCAAATACTCATTCTAATGTCTGTTGGAGACCAAATGACCAGAGACAGTGGTTTAGTTTGTTTTTAAATCTGGTTTTATTTATGTTTTTTCCCCTTTTGTTATTGTTATGTACTATTGAGTCAAGACCTATTTATAGCTGACAACGCCAGTGGGTTCTCAGAGGTGGTGAATCATATGAGAGTCAATTGCCTATCTTTCTCCACCAGAGTAGGTAGTGGATTAGAACTATGTGCCTTTGTGTTAACAGCACAATTCCTTGTCACTAGGTTAGTTCCCTACTATTAGGTTAATTCCTTACCCAAAAGGGAGCTCTGGTGGCCTAGTGGCAAGAAGCTGCACTGCAATCCCAGAGGTGGTTGTTGTTGTTATGTGCCGTTGAGTCACTTGCGACTCATAGCGATCCGATGTACAACAGCCCTAAACTCTGCTCTGTCCTGTACCAATCGCACTGTCTGCATGGTTCAAATCCACCAGATGCTCTACTGAAGGAGGTACAATCTCCTTCTGTACCGTCAGATCCAATTTGATGTAATACACACAAAAAATAGTAAAATAATTCCTTACTCAAAACTGAGACATTTGCTACAGATGTAGGTCGATGATTGCAGCCCTCAAAGTCAAGAAAACAAAGATTCCCACCACTGGGATGATTGATAGCATCATGATAGACAGTGAAGAAACTGAGATTGTTAACAGCTTCAGTTTTCTTGGCTCCACAATCAACACTCTTGTTACCAGCAACCAGGAAAGAAAAAGATTAATGGCATTGGGGAAAAACCTACTGTCAGGGCTCTTTCCAGAATACTGAAGAACAACAATGTCAATCTGGAGACTAATGTGCACTTTATCAAGGTCATGATCTTCACAATTACTTGCTATGCATCAGAAAGCTGGACTATGATTAGAGATGATAGAAGGAAAGTTGATTCATTTGAGTTGTGATGCTGCAGAAGAGTATTGAATATACCATGGATTGCTAGGAGAACAAACAGAGAGGGTGAAACCAGGTTGGTACTCTAGGCAAAGACTCTGAAGTTCTGTCTGACATACTTTGGGCATGTTGCAAAGAGGGACCAGTCCTTGGAGAGGGACATCATGCTTGGAAGGATAGAGAGATACCGCAAGAGAGGAAGACACTAGATGAGATGGATTGACTCAATGACGCACGTAATGGGGGTAGGTGTGTCAGAGACAATAAGATTGGCACAGGATATAACATGGTTCAAAGCTGTTATATGTAGGGTTGTTATGAGTCGCAAGCAACTCAATGGCACTTAACAACAACACAAGAGAGCCCTGGTGGCCTAGTGGTAAGATGCTATACTGCAAGCCCAAAGACACATTGTTCAAATCTGCCTGCACCTCCATGGGCAGAGGATGGGCCCTCCTGTGCAATTTACTGCCTCTGAAAACTCACTGGATGGGTCAGCTGTGAGTTGGTTTTGCCTCCACTGTACACAGAAACAACAGGCCACCAGAGCTACTATCTATCTATATTTATTTTTTTTAATATTGCCTTACCCTTCACTCAATTTATCTTCATTGCCATTTTTTTATGTTAGATTTCTAGATACATCTTGAAATACAATGTTGTGAATAGCAAAAGAATATCCACACGCATACAAGGAAGACCTGTTAATACTACTATCATTCAACTCAAGCACCAACGACAGAGACAAAGAGGAGGAAATAGGTAATATCATCTTTTGCAGTCAGAAATCGATCAAACATTCAGCCAAGATGCATTAATAATAATGAGTGACTGGAATGAAAATGTTGGGAACCGAGAAGAAAAAGCAGTAGTCGGAAAACATGAAATGATAATAGAAATGTGGCTGGGAATAGAATGATAGAATTCTGCAAAATGATTTATTTATAGCAAATACCTTTTAAAAGAAACATAAATGCAGGATATACACATAGATTTCACCTGATGGTATGCACAGGAATCAGATTGATTACATCTGTGGAAGGAATTGTTGAAAGTTCAATAACAACAGTGAAAACTAGGCCAGGTGCTGATTGTGGAACAGACCATCAAGTACTCATGTGCAAGTTCAAATTAAAGATAAGGAAAATGAAACCAAATCCACAAGAACCAAAATTTGACCTTGAGTCTATCCCACTTGAATTTAGAAATAAACTCGAGAACAGGTTTGAGGCCTTGAACACTAATGAATGAAGACCAGATGAGCTGTGAGAAGATATCCAGAATATCATCCACAAAGAATGCAAAAGGATACAAAGAAGAAAAGAGCAAAATGGATGTCAGAAGAGACTCTGAATATTGCACTAGAGCGCCAAGAAGCCAAAGTAAAGGGAAGAAATAAAGAAGTTAAGGAGTTGAATGGAAGATTTCAAAGGGCAGCACAGGAAGATCAAGCAAAGTATTATAATGAAATGTGCAAAGAACTGGAGTCAGAAAATCAAAAGGGCCGAACTCACTTAGCATTTCTTAAGTTGAAGGAACAAATTCACCACAGGAGTTGCAATACTTACGGATGCTATGGGCAGAATATTGAATGATCTAGGAAGTATTAAAAGGAGATGGAAGGAGTATGCAAAGTCATTGCACCAAAAAGAATTGGCTGACACAGAAAAATTCAAGAAACAATATTCAATCAAGATGCAATGGTGATAAATAGGACGTTCAAGCTGTTCTACAGGAATTGGCAAAAAATAAAGCCCTAAAATTGATGGAATGTCAATTGACATATGTCAAAAAATAGATGTTGCCTTGGACATGCTCACCAGGTTGTGCTAAGAAATCTGGAGGACAGCTACCTGGTCAAGTGACTGGAAGAGCTCCGTATTTATTCCCATTGCAAAAAAAAGGTGACCCAACAGAGTGTTGAAATTATCGTAAAATATCACTAATATCACATTCAAGCAAAATTCTGCTGAAGATTATAAAAAAATGACTGTAACAGTATATTGACAAAGAACTACCAGAAATACAAACTGGCTTTAGAGGAGGTTGTGGCACTAGAGACATTATCACCAATGTCAGATAGATCTTGGCAAAAAGCAAAGAGTACTAGAAGTATATCTATCTGTGTTTCATTGACTATGCAAAGGCATTTGACTGTGTAGATCACAGCAATTGCAGCTAACCTTGAGAAGAATGGGAATCCCAGCATACGTAATTGTGCTCACGTGAAATCTATACTTGGACCAGGAATCATTCTTCAGAACAGAGCAGTAAAACACTGCATGGTTCAAAATCAGGAAAGGAGTGCATGAGTCTCCATACCTGTCTCCATACCTGCCTCTATACTTTTTCTTTTCTTTTTTTTTTAAAATTATTTTTAATGAAAGTTCACAGAGACCCAGGATTTCCAGTCACTCATTGTATCCACCTCCCTCCCCCCAATTCACTCTTCTTTTTGAAAAGTGAAAGAAAAACTCTTTTATTGTTATGCAATCCCTCCCCTCAAGTCCACTCTACTGTGCAGCCTTCATTCTGGACTCCTGTCGTGACAATAATACCCAATTATATATCCCTTTTAAACAGTTCTCTCCCTCATATATTTCAATGCCATATACATCATTCTTCCCCTCCTTCTCTGTCTTCCCTCAACCCTGATGTAAGTCTTGTTTTACAATAGTGGCCCTATGCAATATTTATCCTTTTGTGACTGAGATATTTCACTCAGTATAATGTCCTCTAGGGTAATCCACTTTGCAATATTTCATGAGTTCCTCAGTTTTCAATACACCATAGTATTCCATTGTGTGAATATACCAGAGCTTCTCTATCCATTTGTTTGTTGATGGGTACTTAGGTTGTTTCCAGTTCTTTGCTATTGCAAACAAAGCCTCAATAAACATGGGCATGCATTTATCTGCTTGGGTGGTGGTTATGGTTTATCTAGGGTAAATTCCTAGTAGTGAAATTTCTGGGTCAAATGGTATTTCTATTTGCAACTTTTTGAGAATGCACCATACAGCCTTCCATAGTGGTTGCACCATTTTACACTCCCACCAATAGTGAATAAGGGTTCCAGTTTCTCCACAACCTCGCCAGCATTTGTTGCTTGCTGTCCTGTTAAATTTTGCTGTTCTTACTGGGGTGAGATGATATCTCACAGTTGTTTTGATTTACATCTCTCTTAGAGCTAGGGATTTTGAACATTTCTTCATGTGTTTGCCACCTGAATGTCTTCTTTGGTGAAGTGTCTGTTCATATCCTGGGGCCACTTTTCAACTGGGTTATTTACCTTTATCTTGTGGTGCTCAAGTATTTTATAATTTCTAGATATAAGTGTCCCTTGTCTGACATGTCATTACCAAATTTTTTTTGCAATCTGTGGCTTCCCTTATTACCCTGTTGGAGAAGTTTTTGGATGTGCATAAGGATTTGATTCTTAGAAAAAGCCCATTCATCCATTTTATCTTCTCCAGAACCAGGATAGATGGAGAAGAGATTGAGGTTGTTAACAGTTATAACTTGCTCAGCTCCACCATCAATACTTTTGGCACTAGCAGTCAGAAAATTAAAAGTTTAATTTCACTGGGAAATTCTGCTGTCAGGGACCTCTCCAGAGTACTGAGAAGCAACAATGTCAGTCTAGACACGAAGGTATGCCTGATCCAAGCCACGTTCTTCGCAATTACTTGCTGTGCATCAGAAAGCTGGACAACGGCTAAGGATGACAGAAAAAGAATTGATGCCTTTGAGTTGTGGATTTGGATAAAGTCTTGAACATATCATGGACTGTCAATAAAATAAATAGGTTTGTGTTGGAGAGTGTAAAACCAAGTTTCTCCTTGGAAGCTAGAAATTTGAAGCTCCATCTCACATACTTCGAGTATGTGGCCAGAAAGGACCGATCTTTGAAAAAGGACATCATGCTTGGAAATGTGGAAGGACAGTACAGGAGAGGAAGACTCTGGATGAGATGTATTGATATAGCAAATAGGGCAATGTGAGTAGGTATTTTGGAGTCTGTGAGACTGGCTCAAGACAGTGTAGGCTTCAGAGATGTTGTACATTGGGTCACTATGAGTCACAGGTGACTCGATGGCACATAGCAACAACAGATTTTTATTGTGATCTTAACAAAAGTTTACAGAAAAGTTGGATTTTCATTCATATGTAGTTGCATATTTTCTCCCCTACTCCTTCCCAGTTCACTTAAAAAAATTCATTGTTGCATAATTCCCCTCCCCAGTTCAGTTCACTCTTCACTCTGCTATGCACCTCTTATTTTGGACTGTTGTCATACAAATAATGCCTAATTATACATTCCTTTTAAATAGTTCTTTCCTTCATCTGTCACAATGCAGTGTTTATTATTTACCTCCTCTTTTCTTAATTACTACCCAACCCCTTGACAGACCTGTTGTATAACAGTGGTGTTATGCAGTATTTGTCTTTTTATGACTGAGATATTTCACTCAGCATAATGTCCTCCAGGGTCACCTATTTTGTATAATATTTTTAAAAATCATTTTAATGAGCATTTACAGAGATTTTGGATTTCCATTCATTCATTGCTGCACTATTTTGTATAATATTTTTATGAGTTTCTTGTTTTTCAGTGCCGCATAGTATTCCATTGTGTGAATATACAACAGTTTTTCTATCCATTCATTTGTTGATGAGCACTTGAGTTACTTACATCTCTTTGCTATTGTGAATAATGCAGCAATAAACATGGGTGTGTTTGGGTGGAACTTATTTTTAAAGTCCTTAAGTATGGTGATCTTACTGAATTAACTATATACACAAGCAAAGACTCATTTAACATCAATTTTGAGGGGACAGAGAATTAATAATTTCCTTGCTCTTATTGTTAAATGTAATGAGCAAATTTGGCAGGGAATGAGGATGAATCCAGGTTAAAATCAAATGGGTTTGAAAGATCCCTGAATGGCACAAATGGTTTGCATTCAACTGACAACCAAAAGGTTAACAGCTGAAGCCCATTCAGTAGAACCTCTGAAGAAGCAGATCTAGTGTTCTACTTTCTAAAAGAGTACAGCCAAGAAAGTATTGTGGAGCAATTCTGTTCTGTAACTTAAGGGATTTCCTACATGGCAAAACACCACTAGCACGACCAAAGCAAGAAAAATCAACAATATAGTAGAGTGTGGGGTACTTGTAGGGACATTGAGATAAGAGTAATCTGTTGACATTTGAATACCTGGAGCTAAGAGTAGTCCAGACTGCAAATCGGATTTGGGATTTGAGGACATGAGGGTGACCCTGGCCCTCCAGCGACAAGGTACAGAAAGAAAAGAATGCAGGGCTGCAAAAAGAATTCTGTGACTGTGGCAGCTATTGAGAGAAACACAGATGTGAAATTGAGAATATACCCTCCCAGATATTTTTATTTTTTTATTATACTAGTTTATTTACAATGATTGAATACATTTTTTCAGACCAGATTCTTCCAATTTCCCTCACCCACCCCCACTCATCAACTTGTACGATCCCATGATTAATCCCCCCTACCATCACACATCCTCATCCCTCTCCTTTAACCTCACCCACCCACGCTTGGATCCTCATACTCATTCTACAATAATGGCTTTATACAATATTTGTCCTTGTGACACTGAGTTAGTTCACTCAGCATAATGCTTTCCAGTCCCTCCCAAGTCAGGTAATAATTAACAAATTATTACTCCTTCATGCAGTTTTCCATTGTGCACAATTTTTCAATCCATTCGATTGTGGTTGGACATTTGGGCTGTTTCCAAGTTTTTGCGATGGTGAATAATGAACATTAGTTTACAAGTCTCCTTTGGGCTTCAGTTCTCATTTTCTCAGGGTATATTCCAAGCAGTGGAATAGCTGGGTCATATGGAATTTCTATGTTCAGCTTTTTGAGAAAGTGCCAAACTGCCTTCCAGAATGGTTGTTCCATTTTACAATCCCACCAACAATGTATAACAGTTCCTATCTTGCCACATCATCTCTGATATTTATTACTTGCTATGCCAAGAAATCTGGGGAACAACCACTTGACCAATTGACTGGAAGAGATCTATATTTGTTCTCATTCCAAAGAAGGGTGAATCAACAGAGTGTGAAAACTATAGAACAATATCATTGATTTCACATCCAAGCAAGATTCTACTGAAGATTATCCAAAAACTATTAGAACAGCACATCAGCAGAGAATTGCCAGAAGTCCAGGCTGGATTTAGAAGGGGTCGTGGTACTAGGGATATTGTAGCTGATGTTAGATGGATCATAGCTGAAAGCAGGGAATACCAGAGGAATGTCTATCTGTGTTTCATTGACTATGCAAAGGCGTTTGACTGTGTGGATCATAACAAACTGTG
>NW_006400060.1:2596658-2610893 GCF_000299155.1 Elephantulus edwardii
AAGACAAAGATTCTCACCACTGGACCAATTGGCAGCATCAGGATGGATGGTGAAGAGATTGAGATTGTTCACAGCTTTAGTCTGCTTGGCTCCACAATAAACACTCTTAGCACCAGCAGCCAGGAAATTAAAAGACGTATTGCGATGGGAAAGTCTGCTGTTAGGGACATCTCCAAAGTACTGAAGAGCAATGGTGTCACTCTGGAGACTAAGGTGCACTTGCCACAGGCCATGGTCTTTGCAATCACTTGTTATGCATCACATTGTTGGACAATGACATCACATTGTTGGAGGATGGAAGGAGAATTGATGCCTTTGAGCTGTGGTGCTGGAGAAGAGTATTGAGTGTTCCTGGACTGCTAGGAAAACAAACAGATTCATCCTTGAGAGGGTTAAATGGGGCTGCTCCTTGGAGGCAAGGATTCTGGGGCTTTATCTGACATACTTTGGACATATTGTAAGGAGTAACTGGTACTTGGAGAAGGACATCATGCCTGGGAGGGTGAAGGGACAGCGCAGGAGGGGAAGACCCTCTATGAGGTGGATTGATTCAATGAGTGGGGTAATCAATTTTGTATATATCTTTTACACTATGTTGAGGAAGTTCCCTTCTATTGCAATTTTGCTAGTGTCTTTATCAGAAAGGGATGTTTTATTTTGTCAAAAGCCTTTTCTGCATCAATTGCTAAGATCATATGGTTCTTGTTATTTTACTTTGTTAATATAGTGAATTACATTGATTTTTTTTTATGTTGAACCATTCTTCTATACGTGTTACTAGTTCCACTTGAATATGGTGGATTTTTTATGTGCTTTCGGATTTTATTGGCTAGGATTTTGTTAAGAATTTTTGCATCTGTATTCATGAGAGATACTGGTCTGTAATTTTCTTTCTTGGTAATATCTTTGTGTGGTTTTGGTATTAGGGTTATGCTTGCTTCATAGGATGACTTTGGAAGTGTTCCTTCTTTTTCATTTTTTAAATTTTATTAATTTTAATGAACATTTACAGAGATTTTGGATTTTCATGAATTCATTGTTGCACTTTTCTCCCTGCCCAGCCCTCCCCCGCACCAGTTCACTCCTCTCTTTGAAAAGCAAAAGAAAAATTTCTTCTTTGGTATACAATGCCCCCGCGCCCCTCCCACCGCCCTGAGTACACTCCACTATGCAACCTTAATTCTGGACTCTTGTGATAACCACAATACCCTATCATATATTACTTTTAAATTATTCTCTCCCTCATCTGTTTCAATGCAGTATACATAATTTATCCAGTTTTTCTCAGTCTTATCCCAACCCTGATGTCAGTCCCATTCTAACAACAGCGACACCATGCCATATTTGTCCTTTTGTGACTGAGATAATTAATTTAAGCAGAATTGGTGGTAAATCCTCTCTGAATGTTTGGTAGAATTTGGCTGTGAAGACATCTGTTCCCAAATTTTTCTTGTAGGGCAGTCTTTTTATGACCCTTTCAATTTCTTCTTCTGTGATGAATCTGTTCAAGCGTTCTGCATCTATCCTTGTCAATCGGGGAAGGGGATGCATTTCAAGGAATTTGTCCATGTCCTCTATATTTTCCAATTTATCAGAGT
Source organism: Elephantulus edwardii (assembly GCF_000299155.1). Classification (NCBI taxonomy): domain Eukaryota; kingdom Metazoa; phylum Chordata; class Mammalia; order Macroscelidea; family Macroscelididae; genus Elephantulus; species Elephantulus edwardii. The sequence continues at coordinate 2,598,257 of NW_006400060.1, forward strand.
ATAGCTTTTCATGGTATTCTGATATTATCGATTTAATTTCCTCTGGTTCCGTTATGATGTCACCTCTATAATTTCTTAATCAAGTTATCTGTATCTTCTTATTCCCCCTCCTTTTGTTAAATATGCCAGTGTTTTGCAATTATATTGACTTTTGGAAAAACCATTTCCTGGTATTATTGATGGTTTCAATTGTTTTTCTGTTTTCTATCTCGTTGACTTAAGCTCTTGACCTTATCATTTTTTCTTCTTCTAGAGGTTATAGGATTAGATTCCTTTTCTTTTTCTATTTGTGAAGGTGTTCACTTAGATCATTGATTCTTCTTCTTTCTTCCTTTTTAACGTGTGTGCCTATTGCTATGAACTGCCCCCTGGGGACTGCCTTAATTTTGTCCCAGAGGTTTTGGTAAGTTGTATTTTCATTATCATTTGTTTCAAGAAAGTTTTTAATTTCATTATTTATTTCTTTTATAACTCAATCATGTTCTAGCAGAGAGTTATTTCATTTTCATATGGGTGGTTTTTAAAGCAACTCACCTGTGGTTAATTTCCATTTTTATGGCATTGTGGTATTATTTCAATGTTTTGGAATTTGTTAAGGCTTGCTTTGTGTCCTAATATATGATCGATTCTGGAGAATGTACCATGTGCACTTAAGAAAGTGAATTGAGTTTTAGTTTGGTTCAGTACCTCCTATTTAAAAACCCACTAGGGCCCTTGGGCCTGTGGCCCTCAGGCCTGGTTTACATTGTTTTTGTCAAACATTCTTCTAAGTGGTATAGCACTGGTCTGTTCAATGCTGTACAGAGGAAACTTTTGGTGGCTGTGATGTTAAACACTGTGACACTGATGTGCCAAATGTGATAATGGTTACTCATGATGGACAGTGTTTGGTGGAGCTTCCCCATTAAAACAAGCTTGGAAGCAGGAGTGGCATCCACTTCCGAAATGGCATGCCTCTATGACCAGTGCTTAGGTCTTTCATTTATAAGGTTGCTATGAGTCATTTATGACTCGACGGCACTTAACAACAACAACAACCCTGAATACATCCAAAATATCAAGTTGGCTGGTGATATCGTTCTGATCTTCTACATCTTTGTTGAGTTTCTTTTGAGTTGACCTATCTTTGGTGATAGTGGTATGTTGAAGTCTACTACCACTATTGTGGTGTTGTCTAGTTCTCTCATCAATTCTGTTAACTGTTGTTTTAGGTATTTTGTAGGACTATCATTTGGTGCATAAATATTGACCAAGGTTATGTCTTCTTGATCTATTATGCCTTTAATCAGTATGTAATGCCCTTTCTTATCCTTAATGGTGGTTTTCATTCTGAAATCTATTTTATCAGAGATTAGCATTGCCACTCCTGCTTTTTTGAGGTTGCCATTTGCTTGGTATATTTTTTTCCAGCCTTTGATTTTGAGTCTTTCTCTTTTTTTTTTAGATGTGTCTCTTGTAGGCAAGATGGACTTTGGGGTATTTTTTTATCCCTTCTACTAAACTTTTTCTTGTAATTGGTGCATTTAGTCCATTCACATTAAGTGTAAATACTGTCAGGCCAGGTTTTATTTTTGATAGTTTGTTGTATTTCTTTTTCTGTTGTTTCTTTGTGTGTTTTTTCACTTAAAAGTTCTTGTAGTTTTGGTCTTTTTTTCACAAATTCCTTAAGGTCCTTCTTTATAGCAAATAATCTAATTTCCCCTTAAAATTTGATAGACAGCTTTGTTGGGCATAAGATCCTTGGCTGGTAATTGTTATCTTCAACTTTCTGTATATGTCATTCCATTGCCTTTTACCTCACATGGATTCTGCTGAGAAATCAGAACTTAATCTATTTGGTTCCCCTTTGTAGGTAACTCTTTGTTTTTCTCATGCTGCTTTTAGAATTCTAGCCTTATCTTTTAATTCAGATAATTTGACTATGATATGTCTTGATCTGTTTATTTTTTTACTATGATATGTCTTGATCTTTTTCTTTTGGGATCTGGTCTATCTGTGCTTCTGGAATGTGAACTTCTCCATTCTTCAAAATACGTGGGACATTTTCTTATATTATTTCTTCCACAATATTCTCAAAGCTTTCCCTTTCTCTCCCCTGTTCTAGTATTCCGATCATATTTCTGTTATTCCATTTAATGTCATCCCACATGAATCTAATGTTTTCTTCATTTTATTTATGTCTCATCTCTGATTTTTCTTCTAATTTGTTTCTGGTGAGGCTTTTGTCTTCTGGATCACTGACCATCTTTTCCATCTTTTCAGTTCCTACCAGCATGTTTGACACTTATTTTTTTATATTCATTTCAATGGACATATTTACAGAGATTTTGGATTTCCATTCATTCACTGTTGCACTTTTCTCCTGCCTACCCCCACCCCACCCCCAGTTCACCCTTCTCTTTGAAAAGTAAAACAAAAATTCCTTCATTGGTATACAATCCCCCCACACCCCCCTAACCCCCACCCTGAGTATACTCCACTTGTAACCTTCATTCCGGACCCTTATGATAATCATAATGCCCTAAATGTTCTCTCCCTCATCTGTTTCAATGCAGTATACATAATTCATCCAGTTTTTCTCAGTCTTACCCCAACCCTGATGTCAGTCCTGTTTTACAACAGTGGCACCATGCAATATTTGTCCTTTTGTAACAGAGATATTTCACTGAGCATAATGTCCTCCAGGGTCACCCATTTTGAATAATATTTCCTGAGTTGCTTGTTTTTCAATGCAGTGTAGTATTCCATTGTGAGAATATAACACACCCTCTCTATCCATTCATTTGTTGATGGGCACTTAGGTTGTTTCCAACTCCTATTGTGAACAAAGCCACGATACACATGAGTGTGCATACATCTGCTTGGATAGCGGTTATGGTCTCTTTAGAGTGTATTCCCAGTAGTGGAATTGCTGGGTCAAATGGTATTTCTATTTGCAATTTTTTGAGAAAGCACCACACCACTTTCCACAGTGGTTGCATCATTTTACACTTCCACCAACAGTGAATAAGGGTTCCAATCTCTCCACAACCTCACCAGCATTTGTTGCTGGCTCTTAAATTTTGCTAGTCTTATTGGGGTGAGATGATATCTCATAGTTGTCTTGATTTGCATCTCTTTCAGAGCTAGGAATTTTGAACATTTCTTCATGTGCGTGTTGGCCATATGAATGTCTTCTTTGGTGAAGTGTCTGCTCATATCCTGTGCCCAATTTTTTAATTGGATTATTTACCTTTTTCTTGTTGTGGCGCTCAAGTATTTTATAAATTCTAGATATAAAGATATAAGTCCCTTATCTGACATTTCATTACCAAATACTTTTCCCCAGTCTGTGGCTTCCCTTTTTATCCTGTTGGAGAAGTTTTTGGATGTGCACAGGGATTTGGTTCTTAGAAGATCACATTCATTTATTTTATCTTCTCTCGGTGGTAGATTTTTCAGGATACTTGGAAGACTGTTTATGTTGTGGATTAGGACTACAGCAGGATCCAAGATCACCAGAAAAAAATCAGTTGGATTTCTCTACAGTGACAAAGGGAATACAGAGCCCAGCTAAGAAAAACAATTCCCTTCACAATAGCTAATCACAAGGTAAGATATTTGGGAGTAAATCTAACCAGAAGCACAAAGGATCTAGTCAAAGAAAATTGCAAAACATTACTACAAGAAACAGAAAGAGACCTGGAGAAGTGGGAAAATATCCCTTGCTCATGGATAGGAAGACTCAATATTGTGAAAATGGCAGTATTACCAAAGGCAATTTACGTGTTCAATGCAATCCCAATACAAATACCAATCCCATTCTAAAACGAGATGGAAAAGGCAATCTCCAGTTTCATTTGGAATGGAAATAAGCCCCGAATAAACAAAGCACTCCTTAAAAATAGAAAAAAGGTAGGAGGCATCTCACTCCCTGATTTCAAATCCTTCTACACTGCAGTGGTAGTTAAGACAGCATGGTACTGGTACAATGACAAAAACATAGATCAATGGAATATAATTGAGAACCAGGAAATCAGTCCATCTACTTATGGTCAGCTGATTTTTGACAAGGATATAAAATCAGTTAAGTGAGGAAACAACAGCCTTTTAAACCCACACCTCACTCCATATACAAAAACCAACTCAAGGTGGATCATGGACCTAGGACTAAAACCAAGGACTATAAACTTCATTAAAGAAAAGCTTGGAAGAACTCTCATAGTCTTAATCCATAATATGTTGGACACTTTTGCCATTTCTGTCTTAATATTCTGGATTACATTTTCATGCTTTTCTGTTATTTCCAAAGTTCTTGTACCTCTTTATCTATTCTATTAATTCTTTCTTCAATCTTTTGCGTTTTCCTCCATAGCTGTTCAAATTGCTCCTCATCCATATTTCTTCTGGAGATATTTGCTCTCTTATATACTTCTTGTTGTTTCTGCCAACATTTGTTTCTTTTTCTGTAGTTGTTCAAATAACTGTACATCAACATGTTTCTTCTGGTTCTCTGTATCTGGGGTAGGTCTACTTTTTAAGGAGAAATGTTATTTTTTTTTCCATGATGGCTGATTTGGATTGCTGCTTTCTTGACATTATGTGAGTCTTTTCTTAGTAGATATTAGGCTGTTGTCACTATTAATTTACCCAGGGTATGGCAATGTTTTGTCAAGCACCTATATATTTGTGTTCCCTTCTTGCCTTGAGGCCCACAGGACAACACTTTATTCCCCAAAGTACATTAATGACAAAGCTGGAAACCTGTTGTTCCTTTCTGGGAGTGGCTTTTTGCCTGCCTCGAGGTGTCTCGGTCCTCCTTGTTTCTTGAGCTTAAGGAGTCACATGTGGTCAAGCTAGACAGCAGTTCACTCCCCCCCCCCCCGCCAAGTACCTTAATGACAGATCAGGAAGCCTGTTGTTGTCTTCTGGAAGTGGCTTCTTGCCTGCCTTGAGGTGTCCCTGTCCTCCCTGTTGATTGAGCTTAAAGGTCCCACATGGTCAAGTAGACAGTAACCCCCCCCCCTCAAAGTACCTAGTTAATAGACTGGAAAAGATCCATGGTATCTGAGGACATATGGTGGCCCTCTCACATATTTTTAATGTACACATACATATATATTCTTCACAAGTAATTAAATCCTGCTGCAGATTTATTTTCACCCTAATTGATTTCTTTTTATTTGCAAAAATAATAAATAAGCAGTGGAGATAGTTGAGAATATAGGGTACAAATTTGTCCCTGGACTCAGATATGCAGCTTGAATCACTAAAAAACATGCTCAGTTCAAAGCATATTGAGGTGCTGAGTGATTTACAGCTTAGGCAACCATGAGGTTAACTTCCCAGCAATAAAAAGCCAGTGAGTTCTGATGGCATAATGGTTACGAGTTTTACTGTAAAACAAAAGGTCAGTAGTGGAAGAAAGGTCAAAAGTGGGAGAAATGTCACCAGTGGAAGAAAAAGCCTGGCAGTCTGTTCACATGAAGGTAACCTGATAGAGCAGTATTACTCTGTCCTATACTCTAAATCAGAATTTGACAGCACACAATGACTATACAAATAAATGTCCACAGTGAGGTAGGAGCACAAGTGTGACCAGTACCCATCTATTCTTTCAACTCTTATTTTCAGCTCTCCTTCTTTCTCCTCATTCTTCCATCATCACATTTGTTTCTTCCTTTGCATGTTTTTTTTTTTTTTTTTGCTGTTTTTTCCTTTGGGAGATAATGGATTTTTTAATTTTTAAGAGTTGATGTACTTCTGTGGCTTTAGAGATGAACTTTTAATTCCTCTGCAATATTCCATTCACCAAAACCAACAATAACCACCCCCCCCCACAATTTCAACTCACAATGAACCTATAGAGGGCAAACTAGAATTGCAATGTAAAGTTTCGAAGGCCGTAATCTTTAAGAAGCAGATTGCCTCATCTTCTTTCACAGAGGCTCTAGTATCTTTCAACTGCTAAGTGCTTATCCATGGACTCTCCAGGGCTTCTGTCTCATGTGTCACTGGACATTTAATCCAGAATATTCATTATTCTTGTTGTAGTCATAAGGTAGCACCTGAGTGTCAAGGTTCTTTAAAACTTTTATTGACCAGAGACCGAAAGCAAATGAATTAGTGTATCTTGACAGCCCTATGTGTACTGCATGTACTTCTTATGTCTTCATTAGATTTTGGGAAAGTGCTGTGTAAGATGGACGCGTAACTGTCTGGTCCAGGCCAATTATAGGGCCAGCCAACACACCAAAAGCCTGATAATATTTTTTCTTTAAATAACATTTTTAATTTATGCTAGTTTACTTACAAAGTTCATATACATTGTTTTTCACACCGAATCTTTTTCCCATTTCCTTTACCACTCTTCCCTCCACCCATCAAATTGTGTGACCCTATGATTAATCTCCTCCCTATCTTTACCCCTCTGTTCCCACTCTACTCAAGCCCTTCATGTATCCTCATACACATTCTACAATATTGGTCTTATACAGTATTTGTCCTTATGTGACTGAGTTAGTTCACTAACTCCCAAGTTAGGTACTGATTTACAAAACTGTTGCTCCTGCGTAGTATTTCATTGTGTAAACATACCATCATTTCTCAATCCATTTGATTGTGGGTGGACATTTGGGCTGTTTTCATGTTCTTGAGATGGTGCTACAAGCATTTGGTGTACACTTGGTGTACAAGTCTCCATTTGTACCTCAGTTGTCATTTTCTCAGGGTATATTCCAAGCAGTGGAATAGCTGGGTCATATAAAATTTCTTTGTTCATCTTTTCAAGGAAATGCCAAACTGCCTTCCAGAATGGTTTTACCGCTTCACAATCCCACCAACAATGTATAAGGGTTCTTATCTAACCACCAGTATTTATTACTTGCTGTCCTGTTAAATAAACTTAGTCACTGCTACTGGAACTAGATGATATTTCATTGTGGTTTTGGTTTGCATTTCTCTTACTGCCAGTGATTTTGAGCATTTCTTTTCATGTGTCTTGTTGGCCTTCCGAATGTCTTTGTGAAAATTCTTTTCATGTCTTTTGCTCATTTTGTAATTGTGTTAGCAATCTTTTTCTTGTGGAGACCCTTGTCTAAAATGACATTGTCAAATTTTTTTTCCCAGTCAGTAGATTTTATTGAGAAAAGTTTTTTATGCACACAGGGATTTAATCTTTAGAAGGGCCCATTAATCAATTTTATCCTCTTCAGATTGAGCATTTATGGCTGTATCTGTCAGTCTCTTTATACCATAGACTAGGCCTTCTAAGCTTGATCCAAGTTTGTCTCTGATGAATTTTATGGTTTTGAGGTATGCTCGCAGGCCTCTGATCTACCTTGAGTTAATTTTTGTGTATGGTGTGAGATGAGGATCCTCTTTCAGCTTTCTGTAGGTAGCAGTCCAATTATGCCAGCACCATTTGTTGAAGAGGTTATCATTTCCCCATTTGATAGGGTTTATTTCCTTGTGGAATATCAGTTGACCATAGATAGATGGGTCCATTTCTGGGTTCTCAATTCTGTTCCATTTGTGTATGCACATGTCATTGTACTAGTACCATGCTGTTTTGATTACTACTGCTGTGTAATAGGTTTTGAGGTCAGGAAGTGCTATTTCTTCAGTTTTGTTTCTCAGAAGTGGTTTGCTTATTCAGGGTCTCTTTCCTTTCCAAAGAAATGACAATTCCCTTTAGATCTTCTTGAAAAATGAATTTAATATCTGTATTGGGATTGCACTAAACATGTAGATTGCTTTTGGTACAATTGCTGTTTTTACAATATTGAGTATTCCTATCCATGAATAGGGCACAATTTTTTCATTTATTTAGGTCTTTTACTGTGTCTTTCAGAAAATGTTCTGTAGTTTTCTTTGTGTAGGTTTTTTGTGTCTCTAGTTAGGTTTACTCCCAAGTATCTTAGTTTGTGTTTGACTATTATAAATGGTGTTGCTTTCTTGGTTTCCTTCTCTGAGTTCTCTTTGTTAGTGTATATATGTATAGGTTGTTGTTGTTGTTATGTGCCTTCCAGTAGCCTGTGACTCATAGTGACCCTATCTACAGCAGCTCTGAAGCCTGTCCAGTCTCACTGGTTCAGACACATCTAATCCCATTTCCTCAGCTACTGTATCAATCCATCCCATCCGAAGTCTTCCTCTCCTGCACTGTCCCCCCATCCTTCTGAGCATGATGTCCCTTATCCCTGAGCAAGGACTAGTCCCTTATCTCTGGCCACATGCCCAAAGTATGTAAGATAGAGTTTCAAAATTTAAGCCTCCAAGGAGAAACTTTGGTTCACCTTCTTCAAGACAGACACATTTTTTTTTCCTGGCAGTCCAAGATATATGTTCAAGACTCTTTTCTAGCACCACAACTCAAAAACATCAATTCTTCTTCTATCTACACTTAGTCATTGTGCAGCTTTCTGATGCATATCAGGTAATTGTGAAGATCGTGGCCTGGATTCGGCACACCTTAGTCTCTAGACTGACATTGTTATTTTTCTGTACTCTTAAGAGGTACCTGACAGCAAATTTTTCCAATGGGTTATGCTTTGTAAAATGTCTCTGGGAATATTTCTTCCTTTTCTATTTTTTTTTTTGTTGTTGTTGTAAAATTTTAAGTAGAATTGGTGATAGATCTTTACTGAATGTTTGGTAGAATACAGCTGTGAAGCCATCTGGTCAAGTATGTGTGTGTGTGTGTGTGTGTGTGTGTGTGTGTGTGTGTGTGTGTCTTTTTATGACCTACTCAATTTATTGTTTTGTGATTGGTGTTTTCAATTGGTGTCTGTCTATATCAATCTTGGTGGGACATGAGTTTCAGAGAATTTGTCCATTTCTTCTAAGTTTTCAAATTTGTCAAAGTATGTTGTTGTTGTTGTTGCTATGTGTCATCAAGTCACTTGCGACTTATAGCGACCCTATGTACAACAGCCCAAATCCCTGCTCTGTCCTGTGCCAATCTCACTGTCTCCGACATACTCACCCTGATTACCCCAATCACTGAATCCATCCACCTCATAGAGGGTCTTCCCCTCCTGCGCTGTTCCTCCACCCTCACAAGCATGACATCCTTCTCAAGGACTGGTTCCTCCTTGCAACATGTCCAAAGTATGTAAGAATCCTTGCCTCCAAGGATCAGCCTGGTTTAACCCTCACCAGGATGAACTTGTTTGTTTTCTTAGCAGTCCATGGTATATACAAGACTCTTCTCCAGCACTACAGCTCAAAGGCATCAATTCTCCTTCTGTCATCCCTAGTCATTGTCCAGCTCTCTGATTCATAGCAAGTGATTGCAAAGATCATAGCCTGTATCAGGTGTACGTTAGTCTCCAGAGTGACACCGTTGTTCTTCAGTACTTTGGAGAAGTCCCTATAATAAATTATGACATTATAGATTTAATTTCGTCTGATTGTGTTGTGGTTTCATCTCTATAATTTTTAAATGGAGTTATTTGTGTCTTTTTTTCTTTTGTTAAGTTTGCCAATGTCTTGTCAATTTTATTGACCTTTCTGAATAACCAGCTCCTGCTTTTGTTGATGGGTTTCAATTGCTTTTCTAGTTTCTATCTTGTTGATTTCCGCCCTTGTTCTTATAATTTCCTTTCTTCTAGTGGCTGTGTGGTTAGATTGTTGTTCTTTTTCTATTTGATGAAGGTTTTGAGTTAGATCATTAATTTTGCTTCTTTGTTGTCCCCTGAGGACTGCCTTAGCTACATCCCAGAGGTTTTGGTATATTGTATTTTCATTATCATTTGTTTCAAGGAACTTTTCTTTCATTCTTAATTTCTTTTATAACCCAATTGTGTTCTAGCAGGTTATTATTTAGTTTCCACATTGGTAGCTTTATAAATTTTATTCTCTTGTGGTTAATTTCTAATTCTATAGCATTGTAGTCTGAGAAGATACTTTGTATCATTTCAGTGTTTTTTAACTTGTTGAGGCTTGCTTTGTGGCTAAATACATGATCAATTCTGGAAAATGTCCCATGTGCCCTTGAGAGAAAAACGGAATTGAATTTTAGTTGGGTACAGTACTCAGAATCCATCCACGGGTTTGAATTGGCTGAGTATGCAGTTTAGATCATCTGCATATTTTTTAATTTCCTTTTGAGTTGACCTATCCTTTGGCCAGAGTGTTGTGTTACAGTCTCCTACCACTACGTGTTGTTGTCCGTTTTTCTCTTCAATTCTGTTAACAGTTGTTTTATGTATTTTCCAGGTCTATCATTTTTTACATAGATGATGAACAAAGTTATATCTTCTTTTTTTTCTATAATTATATTTTATTAATTTTCATAAACATTTACAGAGATTTTGGGTTTCCATTCATTCATTGTTGCACTACAAAGGTATATCTTCTTGATCTACTGTGCCTTTAATCATTATATTTTGGCCTTCCTTATCTTTTATGGTGGTTTTCATTCTGAAGTCTAATTTATCAGAAATTAGTATTGCCACTCCTGCTTTTTTGTGGATGCCATTTGTTTGGTATATTTTTTTCCAGCCTTTGATTTTGAGTCTTTCATTTGTTAGATCTGTCTCTTGTAGGCATTATATTGATGGGCTTTGCTTTTATCCATTCTGCGTGGCTTTTCTCTTGATTCGTGCATTATTCCATTCACTTTAAGTGTGATTGTTGTCAGGCCAGGTTTTATCGTTGCCATTTTGCTTTGTTCCTTTTGTTACTGTTGTTGTTACTATCGCCTATCTACTTTTCTTTGGTGTCTCTATGTGAAGGACTTCCCTTAAAAGTTCCTGTAGTTTTTGTCTTGTTTTCACGTATTCGTTTAATTCTTTCTTTCTTTTTTTTTTTACAGAGGATGTGGTTTCTTGTTCATATTTGATGGAGAATTTGCTTGGCACAGGATCCTCAGCTGACAATTGTTTTCTTTCAGCTTTCTGTATATACTGTCTCATTGTTTTCTTGCTCACATGATTTCTGTTGAGAAATCAGAACTAAATCTAATTGCTCTTCCTTTGTAGGTGACTCTTTATTTTTCTCATGCTGCTTTTAGTATTCTATCCTTATCTAGTTTGGAGAATTTGACTATCACAAGTCTTGATGTTTTTCTTTTGGGGTCTAGCCTATTTTGTGTTCCCTGAGCTTCTTGAATATGGATTTCCTTGTTTTTCATAATACCTGGGAAGTGAAACTGGATTTTTAAAAAAACCTCTATGATGTAAAAATAAAACTACTACTATAATTGTTTGAAGACACTACATTGATTTATGCTAAAGTCTCTGAATTTTAAAGCACTATAACTTTTGTAGGATGCCCTGGTAAACTAGTGGGTAAGAGGTTGAGATGCTAACCCAAAGGAAGGCAGATCAAATCTACCAGCTGCTCTGTGGGAGAAAGACAGGCAATCTTCTGTGTATTTACAGTCTCTGAAAACTCACTGGAGGCTTGGCTACAAGTCAGCTGACTTCACAGTACATAATAACAACGTAACAGTATTTATATCATCATTGCCAGTGTTAACACAGTGAAAACAGCAAATAGCATGTTTACATTATTTTGAAAATAGTTCCAACTTTATAGTTTCAGATGTCTGTGTTGGAGTATGGACTACACTTTGAAAACCACTGTTGTATGGTGTAATTCTAATTATAATTACGCATGAAGAATACACTGTTACTGTATTTGTTAGGTGCTGTTGAGTCGAGCATGATCCATTATGACCCTATGAACAACAGATCTGAACCATGTCCTCTCCTGTACTGTCCTCACACTTCCTAACATACTAGAGCCTATTGCAGCAGTCACTTTGCCAATCTAGCTGGTTGAAGGCCTTCATCTCTTTTGCCATCAATCCACCTTTCCAAACATGATGTCCTTCTTTAAGGAATAGCCTATCCTAGCAACATGCCTAAAGTACATGAGATGCTTTATAATCTTTTCTTCCAAGGACAACTCTGGCTGCACTTTCTCCAAGACATATTTATTTGTACTTTTGGCAGTCCATGGCATGTTCAACACTCCTCTCCAACACCATAGCTCAAAAGCATCAATTCTTCTTCTGTCATCCTTACTCATTGTCCAGCTTTTGAATGCATAGAAAGTGATCAGAAAGGCCATGGCCAGAATCAGATACACCTTAGTCCTCAAAGAGACATAATTGCCCCTCAATAATTTGGAGAGGTCCCAGAGTGAGGCCTTTCCCAGCGCAATACATATCCTGATTTCCTGACTGCTGATACCAACGGTGTTGATTGTGGATTCAAGTAAGTCGAAATCTCTGACAACTTCAATCTTTTCTCCATCTATCATTAATACACTGACATATACATGTGCATCTGTGAGAAATGTTACCAAGTTTCAATTGTGTGAACCTTTTTGGCTGATTTCACAGATAGGTAATGAATACCTCTTCACACCAATAAATAAAGTACATGGGTGAGCATTAACATTACTGGTAAGTATATTCATTTTCTCCTGGACACAGAGCCTACTAATTGGTCCTAAAAGCCTTCTGAGGTCCCAACTCTTCTCACTATTTCTTAGTTGTTGGAATGGACGGAAAACCTCATAAGCAGTTCCTTACTTCACCTCTACCTTGCATGCGAACTGCCGAGTTGTAAAGCAACCCAGTGATAGATGGAATTTGCTCCAGGACGTAAGAAGCATAAATGACATAGCTGAGCCTCTACATCTT
>NW_006400060.1:2611586-2612272 GCF_000299155.1 Elephantulus edwardii
ATATTTAAAAAAATAAAGTACATCAGTTTTTAATAAATATTTTCTTAATGTTGTCCCATCTATTATTTTTAGTGTTAGACATTTAAGTTATTTTTAGTTCTCCACTCTTAGAAATAGTATTGCTATGACCATTTTGGTATATTCCACTTTTTACAATTATTTGATTGCTTCCTGAGGGAGGATACAATATAAGTAGAATGCATGGACAAAGGACACCTTCAGATGATTATTTTTCCCTTGCTAGAGTTTCCTATCTCCATTCATGCCACAGCTAAAAGTGAGGATTACATGAAAGATGTCAGGAAAGTAGGATAGTTTCGGAAATTCTCTGGAACACCTCCCATGTTCTACTGTCATTGTTTCTGTGGGCCAAGGAAGGAAAGAAGGAAAGTGTATCTATCAATTGTAGTTAAGGGAACCCTATGGCCACACATTTGTCCATCTTCTAAAATGTCAGCATAGATTTTAAACATTCTTTTTCACCAAGACTTAACAAGATGGATTAACACAGTGACCACAGCAACAGGCTTCAGAATGTCAGAGATTGTGAGGATGTTGCAGGATATGTCACACTTCATAGGGTCATTATGAGTGGTAGTGAAGTCAATGGTATATAACAGAAGGATAATTCTTACTACCTGGCTGCTTTTCCTGAAATAATATTTTTTTAATTATTATTAAATTTT
>NW_006400060.1:2614332-2614944 GCF_000299155.1 Elephantulus edwardii
GGGAATATTCCCAGTAGTGGAATTGCTGGGTCAAATGGTATTTCTATTGCCAATAATAATTTATTTTAGCCTTAGGTGTTCGCCAAAGTTACCCTGGAAAGATGGCCTTGTCCTGTCAGAAAATGCACTGGATCTTATAATTCCTCCAATTTGCAAACTTATAGCCAAGTCTTAGGCAGTGGAGCACAGTATTTCTTTGCTTTTTTGGAGGAGAGAAGATTCTTATTACCTATTTTCAAGAAGAGTTCCTACAGTTACTGTCTTATTTTAATTTTTATAACCTTGTGCTTTGTTTATTTTGTTAAATTCCTAATAAATGTCCTCACAGCCAGTCAGTCCCTACCTCTATTCCAACTCATCCTGAATATTGTTATCAAAATGTTCAGTGACTACCAAGATATAACAGGTTAATATTCAAATATCTCTGCTTGGGGTTCAAGATTTTCTCGAACTTGCCTCATCCAAAATTTTCACCTTTATCTCTCATCACTCCTATTTCCACAACTTACACTCCAAGCAAGTTGTTTTCTTCCTTACCACATAAACATTTCTACAGCTTCTATGTCTTTGTGGAAATAATTTTTTTCCTCCTGTAAGATTATCCTGAAGATT
>NW_006400060.1:2617715-2630046 GCF_000299155.1 Elephantulus edwardii
TTCTGAAATAGCAGGCCTCTCAAAACCCTATGCAGAACAGAACACACAGATTCATCCTAGAGAGGTTTAAACCAAGCTATTCCTTGGAGGCAAGGATTCTGGGCCTTCGTCTGACATACTTTGGATATGTTGTAAGGAGAGACAAGTCCTTGGAGAGGGACATCATGCTTGGTAGGGTAGAGGGACAGCGCAGGAGGGGAAGAGCCTCTAGGAGGTGGATTGATTAAGTGACTAGGGTAATCGGGATGGGTGTGTCAGAGACAGTGCGATTGGCACAGGATAGAGCAAGGTTTAGGGCTGTTGTACATAGGGTCGCTGTGAGTCGCAAGCGACTCGACGGCACATAACAACAATGTCCTTCTAAATTTTCTCATGCTTTCTTCTTGTAATGTCTTCAGCAATTTGTGCTTCTTTAAAACCAGATAGCACATATTTAACAATGAGCATATGCCTGGGAACTGTCAGTAATTCTTTGGTATTTATGAACACTATTATCTCTCCAGTTACATTTTAAATCCAAGCGTGAGACCATTTTTTTTCCATTTAAAACATACAACTTTATTGATGATATATAAATGAAGTCTTTGGTGGGTAAATTCAATTCAAAACAAATAATAGAAATGTAGGGTATTCACAATGTTGATTCATTCATACAGAGGAATCAGTAAAAATATTTTAATCCAAGCAGCACAATTTATGTCACAAATGTGTTTTTAGTACAATAGGATTATTTATTTGGTATTCATAAAATGGTTCATCTCAAAGCTGGAGACTATCACAGATATCATTACTCTGGATGATACATTATTCAAGACTGGCAGCTGGAAAGATCCCCTTACGGTATGATCAGAGGGAAAGGGGGAAGTAACTTTCAATTTTCAAGGCTTTCACATTGCAAAAACAAAGCATTGCTTCACGTTCTTTGAGAATACACAGCCAATCAGAATTTGTCCACTATTTTTATAACTTTCACTTTCACCAATAAGTCATGGTGATTTGCTAAGGCTCGAATTTTCTTAACACACACTCCAGATGCAGTGCACAAGTAGAAAAGGGATCCTTTATTGAACTCTCTGTAGTTGAATACCTCAGCTCTGAGATTGTCATAGATAATCTCAAACAGAGTAAGGGCATTAATAAGAATTTCTGACTCCACATAAGAATTATAGAGTGAACTAAAGGATGCTGGCACTTGGGTGCTGAGTAGTTTTTTTAGCATATCTGGATTCTCAGCAAAATTTGAAAGTATTTTCAAAATCTCAACCTTGATTTTGCCACCTCCCTGAGATAACAATCTGAAAAAGTTTGCAATGGAATTGACAAGTAGATGCTGGTAGTCATTAGTAATAGTCATGTTGGTCAAAAATTTCAGCCCAACTATCTGTACTGCTGAGTTCAGATTAGAGGCCATGATGTCATCCATCACTTTATTCATATATACCTGAAGCCGACCCTGATTTTCATAATTCTCACTCAGGTTGTTCATGACCATTAAGGCTTTTTCCTTAATGTGGGGGTCGGTTTTGTTGATCATGTTTGCAATGATGGGGAGGCCACCCAACTTGCGGATTGTGTCTTGGTTGCACGAATAATTGGCGTTGTTGCTCAGGGTGAGCAGAGCTACCTGTTGGATGAAAGGATCATCAGTTTTCTGAAGTAAAGTGAGGACTTTCTTGAGGTCTCGGGCACCCAGGATCTCATCTATTTCATAAGGAAAAGGGCGCTTTTGTATGTGAACAGGTCTTTTCCCCCTTCCCTTGTGGGTCTCAGGCTCAGAATCTGAGTCAGATTCTGTATCAGTCCATCCAGATTCCCCTTCCTCAGAATCAGGGATTTCTGCCAAGAAAGCCTGTCCCCCATTAGCTGAGGCTGCAGCAGCTACTGCAGCCCCATCTCCAGGGCGGAATCCCAACCCTAATTCGTCTATTTCAATTTTGTTTTTCTTGCCTTTGCCTCCACCACGGGACTTGTTTCCACCCTTGGATCCACCTTTGGGTACTGCTCCAGTTGCTGGCCCAGCCTTAGGGATAGCCCCAGTATGTGCCCCAGGGGTGGCTCTCTTAACTGTAGCTGGAACAGGAACTGCAGTTGTTTTAGAGAACCCAGAAATCCCAGGTACCTCTAAGGTCCGAGTAGGTGATGCTGCATGAGTAGATGCTGCTACCCTATGAGTCTCCACCACTTCAGTAAGTGCTGTCACTTTAAGAGCCTCCACTACCTCTGTAGACACTGCTGCAACCACCATAGGAACCTCCATTGCCCTCACAGCTTCTGCTGCCCCTGGATGCACAGCCAAGGAAGTCTCAGCTGCTCTGAGGGCCTCTGACAATTTTGGAGCCCCTGCCATTGGGGAATCCTCTGTAGTTCCCTGAGCCTTTGCCTGCCTGAGAGGTGGTGCCATTCCAGAAGGCACTACAGTTGTACTTACTGATTCAGTCTTAGGCACAGCCCTGGCCACATTAACCTCTTGGGCTTCACTCTGAGCCTTAGTACCAGCTGCAGCTGGGACCAGTGTCTTGGTTCCATCAGCATCCACTGCAAAGACTTCATCCTGGGCCCTGCTCTCCTCCCTAGCCAACGCTGGGTTTGGAGGGCCAAATACTGGCCCAAGGTCGATTGTGAACCCTGCCCTTGGACCAGCTCTAGCCCTGGCTCCAGTCCCAGCCATGACCCTTGGCTTGGCTTTGACTAGTCTTTTCTTCTTCTGGTCTCGTCCTCTGGAGTATTTGTACACACAGAGCCAGGCACCAGCCCCAATCACTATTCCTGCAGCCACATATCCAGCATCCCGAACTCGGCTCATGGTGCAGCTGATGTGATCTTCTGACCCAGGGTGCAGAAACGGCTTGCTCAACTGGGATGCGTGTGTGTCTAGACCAAGACTCTTCAGCTCAGACAACTAAATTCTGCCCAGGCAGCAAGCCGAGTAAGACCTAGGGAAACAAGACAATTGAGATATAGGATTCCAGATCACTTTGTGCCTACCCTGGCCCAATTCAAGTAGAGAGTGGAAACATAATGTTTGGTGGGGGGGATGTAGGTGTCAACGTTTGCTTTATGCTTATTTGTTTTTTACTGATATTTTATTATATTTGAAGGAGACAAAAGTCCTAAAAAGAACTGTGATTTTGATATTGAGAAAGTTTCAGAAGGCATCAAAATATGAAAGGCCTACTACATTTTACTTATTTTTATCAGGAAGACTTCATGATGTAGTGGAAATAAACCATGAATGGAACCCTGGGTAGGACAAATTGTATTGTGTTGGATTGCTATCCTAATGGTTGGCCATTTAAGTGTACCCAGAGGAGCCTGGTGGCTAACTGGAATCCTCCATACCTGCTAACCAAAAAGCTGTGCCTCTTTTACAGTTCAAATCCACCAGAAGCTCAGTAGAAAAGAGTTGGAATAGTCTTCTTCTGTTAATATTTACAACTTCAGAAACCGAATAGAGGGTTGTGAGGCATCATAATTGACTTAAAGGCAGTGAGATTTTGAGAGTAGTCTTGGAAGTGGCAGAGAGAAGAGAAGTCAGTCTGCTCACAGAGTAGTAATTTCATGGCAAAAAGGCATATTTTAGTCTTAATCCTGCCAACATGTAAAATGAGGAGCAGCTGAAGTGGCTTAGAATGACCCGCAGATACATTGGGGCATTGATAATTTCTTTTGGGTCCAAAGAACATTAGCAAATGCAAGACCAATTAAATTTAGAAGGGGCACAGCTAGATTTTCTACTCGGCCACTGCCCTCATTGATGAAAAGAGATACAACCCAGGAAAGATCAAATAACCTGAACAAAATTATAAAGCTTTTTGTTGGCAATATCAAGACAAGAGACCACTGTTGAGTGAACTTTGACTTATGGCAACCCCATGTGTGTCCAAATATAACATGCCCTATTGGATTTCCAGAGGCTGTTAAGTCTGAAGTATATTGCCAACCATTCTTCAAAGCTTGGTTTTGTTGCTTAATGATCCTGATTGTTCAGTGTTTCCTTTGTCCCTAGCCCACCCTTGCCCAACCTAATATACAATTTGGGGATGGTGGGGGATGGGAATGGATGGACATACTGTGTGCTCTGGACTACCAACTAAAGTTAAGTGATTGAAACTCACAGTGGCGCCTTGGATGAAATGCCTGGAGATCTGCTTCCTTAAAGATTCCAGCCAAGAATGCTCTATGGAACTCGGTTGTAATCTGTAACACACAGGGTCACAGTGAGTCAGAACCTAGTAGATGGCAATGGGTTTGGTATAAGTGGGGGATAAGAAGTATAGGTGTCAAGAAAGCTGTGGTGGAGAGCATGATAAGCAGAATAAATCCCAGATTCGGTTCTGATTCCTATTCCACCCTCCAACCTGCTATACACACAAACCTACTGAAATCAGGAGCAGTTTGCTCTTTTCCTTCCAAGTCTGTAGTTGTGCAGGGTTCAAGAGTTCAAAATACTTCCAGGCAGAACCCTCGATGAAAAGGGTATTCAATCTTTAGTAGTCTGACACCTGTCCCTTTGTGGATTTGAACCCAGTGGGTTGAGGTTTTCTCCCTCTCCAGGATCCTTTCCCTTTCCCTCTCCCTCCTCCTCCAACTATTTCCCAAGAAGGCTGATGCCACACCTCTTTCCCTGCACCAAAAAGGACGGGGGCGGGGCAAGGGTGCCCTGTTAAGAGTGGGAAGATGGAAGAGGAGGAGGAGCCTTTGCTTTCAGACTCGCTCTGGTTTCTGTCACACCCACTCCAAGGATTACTAGACAGTTCCCATCCTTCAACACTGACCTGCAAGGTTCGGTACACTTTATTCTTACTTCAGTTGAGTTAGAACTTTATGCAGACAGCAGACATTCGAGATTAAGTGCCTGGTGACTGGATCAGCACCCAGGACAAGAGTCATGAGAGCCTTTTGAAATTCACACACTAGAACTTTAAATGTTTCCACCTCTCATATTCCCTCAATTCTTCCCGACCCTCCCTTGACACCCTAATTCCCCCCTCCCGGGGCAGAATCCCCAAGCACTAAACCCCTCTTTCCACTCTGACCCGCCTCCTATCCGCCATTTCTCAGGGACTCGCCACCACCACACCCCTACTCCGCACTGAAGCGCGAGGGGGCGGGGCGAGGTGCAGGGAGAGTGGGATGGGACGCAGGACGGAGTACTACAAGGAACACTTTAGTGCCCCCTTCCTGTGGTCACCCTCTTGTCACTTTCCAGTTCATCCCTTCCAGTCCTAACCATAACCTACAGAACAGGGACCTATGACTTTTATTAGCTTCAGATAGTGATTTTCCGTTTCTCCACTCTGAGCCCAACCTCCCACCCCCGAACCCTAGCCCCTGATAACCGCCATTTCGCACTCTTGTGATCCCAAAGTCTCCTTCCAGGACTGGAAAAACTGCGGGTGGACACTGATGTTGGCTGGAGGGCCCTGAAAAATGGCTTAGCCGCTGGTATGGCAGTGTAACCTCAGAGTCTCTCAGGGTCCGCTTTCCTATGAAGCCAAACTGGCCATCCCTCCCACAGGATCTGGAACACCCATTTTTCAGCCCCCAAAAGGGTAGGAGTTCCAGGAGCTAAAGGAGAGGGCTGGTGGTAGCAAGACGTGCCTGCAAAGTGAGAGTAGGAGTGTATTAGCCAGAAGGGGCCTCTATTGTGTGACCCTCTGTCCACACTTTCCCAGTCCCCCCAGTAGCTTTTATAAGCGCTGCCACGTTTATTTCTCTTCCTTCCGTTTCTCGGAACAGTACTGGTGTGGGGTGCGGGGCCCGAGTGTCAAAAACAAAACAGAACCCATACTGGCTGCCAGATAGAGTAAGAGGATTCTTTACCAAGTCTACCAAAGTCGTTCAGCTTGCCCCTCTTCCTCTCCCTGCCTCCCACCGAAAAGAGCTGGAACTGAGTGCTGTGTTTACAAAACCGGCTAGAAGTGGGCGAGGCAGAGACGCCTAAGGCCTCCGACACCCCATCTCTAGGCTATCCCAGCTCAGAGCTCCCAGGCCGTGCCCACCCTCACACCCACCTGCCCGGATGTGGGGGGATTTTCTCCACCACCTCCTCCTCCTCTTCCTCGAACAGGTTACAAGCACGTCTGTGCACAGCGGAATAGAGTTGGTACCCAGAGGAGGACAGAGAAGAGCGGTCAGAGCTTTAAGTACCTTTGCCCACGTCAGCTCCTGGTCACGTGCAAGCTATATCGCCAGTAAGCTCGGATCCCTAATTTCCACTCCCACCAGGAGTGTGAACCCCCTCCTTTACCCCACAACCTCACTTCACCCGACACACCAGGGCCTGTGACTCTTTTTTTTCTTTCTTTCCCTTTTTCTTTTGTAGCCTTGGAGGTAAAAGGAACCCGTTCACCTCTTAGTTATGATTTGCCTTTCTCAGGTTTAAGGAGGAGAGACTACATCTTTTTAAAGGGTGTTGGTAATTTCTATGTTTCTTTTGGTGAATTGTATCATCCTTTTCTGGGCTACTGGACACCTTCTTTCTCCACTCCCCACTCCCCTAGCCACTTGTGCCCACACTTTCCCCAGTGGTGTAGTTCCTGCTCCAGTGTACCAGGGAAACCCAAAGTTGAGAGTGGGGTCTGTACATTTTTAAGATTCTTCTGTTTTGTTTTCAAATCACCACGTTTTCTTTTAATAGTAACAAAATACAATTAAACAAGAATTCACAGTAGGATACAACATTTCCCATTTAAATTCCATTAATTTTTGTTAATTTTTATCCAATAGAAAATGAATTCTATTGGTCATATAGGACCATTGCAAAACTTGCTAAGGTATTTATTTGCACATCCTGTGTAATCTTCACAATTGTTGCTAAGTTTGAGACCAGTGTTGCATGAATTGTGTTAAATTTATTTTATTGAAGGTTGTGAAAACTCAGTGAGGAGGGATGATCTATGTTAACTTCACAAGGTTCAAGAATCTCCATAAACAGCAACAACAGCACAAAACTGATTTCTGTGAGGCCAGACAAGCCACCATGCTCTAGACCTTCTTCTAACAATTCTAATACAAAATGTCTTTCCCTGGACACTCACTGCTTCTCTGCTCGAGTTAACTACTCATTACCTTGGCCACATAGAACTCACAGACAACAGTCATAATTACGAAATTCATTAGGGAAGTAACTAACACTTGCAAGTAGTTAGGATAGGGCTCCAGTTAGGACAGCCTCTTCTCAGGGTTGTTTGCAGGCAGGCCTCTTTCTGTCTTTCATCCTCATGGTCTTGTCCTCTGACTTGCTTGGGAATGTGTTACAAAACTCTTAGTTCTGCCAATTATGTACCACTTCATTCTGTTAGCTTAGAGCAGTTGGATTCTAGAGGGCAAGTTGTTTTTTATTTACTTGAAATCTGGGTATAAATTGTTTGGCAGTCTTTTTATTTTGTTAACAATCAAGTGTAAGCTGATTTGGGGAGAACATTGTGCTAAGTAGTACAACACTTGTCTGTCAGTTTGCTGGACTGAGATAACTTGAGGTTGCTATGATACTGAAAGTTGTGCCACTGGTGTGTCAAATGTCATAAGGGTTACTGACAGTGGACAGGTTTTTGTGGAGCTCCCTGATTAAGGCAGACTAAGAAGCAGGATGGGCCATCTATTTCCTAAATAACTGGCCTTTGAAAACACTATGAACACCTATGAACACTAAAGGAAGAGGATAGTTATGAGAAAAAAAAATAGCAAGGGTCATGAAATGCACATAGTTTAGGAAATTGCTAAAAATGAATTGGAACACATGAACATCAACATACTAGACATTAGTGAGGTGAGACTGGCCTGCTTTGAATACTTTGAATCAGATAATTATATTGTATGCTTTGTAGGGAATTAAAAACAGAAGAATGGTGTTATATTTAGAGTCAAAAAGTCCATTTGAAGTTCTATCCTGAAATACAATATTGTATTAGGAGTAATAGGATAATATTGATACACATAAAAGGAAGATCTGTTAACATGTTTATTATTCAAATATACACTCCTACATCTAAAGCCAAAGAGGAAGAAATTGAAAATTTCAACAACAGCAACATATTAAGAAAAGCATTTATGGTTATTAATCAAGTTAAAAATGGAAAACAAGAAACAAAAGAGAAATGTTAGGATGTGGGCTGAAATTGCATTAAATCTGCGGATTAAAGAATATTTTTATCTAAAAATTGAGACTTTCTCCATAGGAATATATTATGTCTCTATTTTGCTCTATACTACACTGGGAACTTCTGCTGTCAGTGAACCCTGCAGATAATCGAGGAGAAATGATGTTAGTTTGAGGACTCTGGTATGCTTCATTCAGGCCACGTTCTTTTTAATCACTTGTTATGGGGCTTAGAGCTGGACAATGAATAAGGATAACAGAAGAATAATTGATGCCTTTGAACTGTGGTGTTGAAAGATAGTGCTGAATATCTCATGAACTGTTTAAAAACCAAGCAGATATGTCTTGAAGAAGGTGCAGCCAGAGTGCTTCTTGGAGGCAAAGATGATAAAACTTTGCCTCACATACTTTGGGCATGCTACTACTAAGAGAGGCTATTCCTTGGAAAGGGACTTCATGCTTGGAAAGATAGAGGAATAACAAAGAGAGGACGACACTCAACCAGATTGTTTGACACAGTGACTGCATCAGTTGGTTCTAGTGTGTCAGAGATTGTGAGTATGTTACAGGATAGGATAGGGTTCAGATCTGATGTTTATAGAGTCACTATGAGTTGTAGATTTGACACACCTAATAACAATTATGACTATTTTGCTTGATTTTGCTATATTTTTTAATCAAATGATAATTTATGATTGATAATTTTCTGCTTATCAGAAAATATATGTATCTACTTCTGTATCTGTTTGGAGCATTTATCTTATTATTTCCAGTTGTTTTGGTTGATTTTTCCAGGCATGCCCATTTACAAGTGATTTTCCACTTCTTCCTGTCCAATATTTGTACCTCCTTTCTTGTCCATTTTTGGATGTTTTTTACTGACCAAAATCTCTGAACTATACTCAGTAATAGCAGTGATTGAGGGCCTTTTGATCTTGTTTCTGAAGTAAATAGGAATGGCTCTTTCATTTAATCTTGTAGTGCTTTATTTGCTCTTTTCAAAATAGCCTCTCTCCCTTTGCCAAGATTACTTTTACTTATGTTTACTACAACCACAAAGAAATAGTATAAAGAGATAATGTCAGTCGGTGGAGGTAAGCCATGTGCATTCTGCAGCCTTTCTGGACCATAGGTCAGAAGATTCTCCAACACATTCTTCAGATTAAGGATATTTTATTTTATAGTCAGTTTAATTTAGCCAGAAATGACTGATTAAATCATACATTATTCTTGACTAATAGCTTCATAGAGAGTTCTTTTTTAAAAAAACTTTATTGGGAAAAACATGTTGGGGATACAAGGAGCTGAGGGTTGGGAGCAGAAGGGTGAGGATGGGCAGGGATGAAAATTGCAGGGATGCAGTTGCAGAGCTGCACAATTTTGTTCGTGGGGGGAGCAGGTGAAGGAAATGAAAATGATCCAGTGGGGACCAGATGATACAGAGGAATGGTAAGCATGGTCTAATGGTGATTAAACAAACTGTCTTATTCACTTTTGTGTTTCTCATTTGAGAAATGGGCGCTGACTCTCTGACTTCTTCATGCTGAACAGGGGTGTTGATGTGAAGGGGGAAAGGGAACACACTTTTTCACCTTACTGGTGATCTTGGGTTAAAGCTGCTTGCCTTCTTGTTCTGTTAGAAGATATTTTCCTGACATTTACTACCCTCTGGACTGCAAAGTGTTATCCCAGGTGGGTCCAGTGGGGATGGCTGACTGAACCCTGAGGCTCCATCCTCCTTTGCTTCCTTAGTTGGCAGTTATATTTCCTTTTTGCTTCTGGAACTGGGTTCAAGGTCAGGTCTGGAGTAAAACTCAGTGTTAAGGTTACCTATAGGAAAGGGAGCAAATCTAGAGAGAACAAACTTGTGAGTTACAAATAGAAGGGCTTTGGGGGTGTTACTTTTGGGTGTACTTGGGAAGAGGGTGGAGGAACTTAGCCTAGATAAAATTCTCTGTATACCCTAGGCAGTTTTTTGTACCCAGAGGTCAGATGGCACAACCTGAGGGCTGAGGAGCTCACATCAAGGGCTGAAGATGGCTTGCCCTGAGCCAAAGGCCATGATGGCTCGCCCTGAGCCAGGGACCGAAGATAGCTTGCCCCGAGCCAGGCAACATACCCTAGGGGCTGGCTGACACACTCCCCGACCAAAGTCCACCCCCCTCCAAGTCCGTACACCTCACCTGACTGTAGACCATGTGGCCAGGGACAATGTCCCCAATTCCAGCACTGCTACCTTTACCCCCCCAATAAGTGGTCATACTGTAATTTGAAGTAGGTGTCACTGCTCTCCCCCTTTATAAATAGGGAAGGCAACCTGAGAGTGGTGATCAGACTCCCCCTAGGTCTAAACAGTTCTTGGCAGAGGCATTCAACAGATTAAAATACGTGGTGCATTTAGGACGTCTGCCTTCTTGGACATGCTGCCAACTGTTAAGTGTCGTCAAGTAGACAGCTCACAGTGACTTTCATCAATCCATTGTATTGGTGATCTTCTTCTCTGGCCTGCCCAAGGAAACCCAAACCTCCAGGGGCTGCATCTCCTGCCACCACCATCTTGGCTCCAAGAATTGTCCCCAGAACAAGTCCACTCTGAGGTGGTGCTCCACTGCACCAGACTGGGGGCCGGGGGAGCGGTGCCCACTGTCCATCTAGGGTGAGGGGATCCCCAGGGTCTGGCGGTGGTAGCCTCACAGAGCTGTGGCAGCTGTGAAGGGTCGGCAGCAGGGGGCTGGGAGCTGAGGGACTCACCCATTCCTCCCTGGGAATCCTTGATTTCCTGATGTTGAGCCTCGATCAGCACCAAAGACCAGTCATCAACTATTTAACTGTTCCATTATGAATAAACAGAGGTCTGTAGAAGGCCATGGTGGCCCTCCTCCAATGGTCTGCTGCTCCTGCAGCTCGCCACATTGTCTCCGCCTCCACTGCCATCTTGGATCCCCCATAGAGAGTTCTTGTGGTTGATCTTAAGTAACTGAGCAGAACTCAAAGTTATGCAGTTCAAATCCACCAGCTGATCTGTGGGAGAAAAATGGGCAATCTCCTCCTATGCAATTTACTGAAAACATTCTGAAGGGTCAGTTATGAGTCAGTTCTGAACTGACAGTCCATACCACACCACGACTACCACCACCACCACCACCACCACCACCACCAATATCTTAAAATGTATATGTTGTTATTTATGATCAGATTTATTAATTCGAATGCAGCTCATAGTGACCCTATGAACAACAGATCTGAACCTTGATCTATCCAGTACCATCTTCACGATCTCCGTCATGCTCAAGCTCATTGTAGTAGTTACAGTGTCAATCTATCTTTCTCTAGTCATCTCTTTCTCTGACCTAGGTCGTATAGCCCTGGCCTGTCCACTTGCTATACAGAGAGGAAACTCGTGGTTGCTGTGAAGCTGAACACTGTGACACTGACATGTCAAATGTGAGAATAGTTACCCATGGTGGACAGTGTTTGGTGGAGCTCCCCAATTAAAAAAAGCTTGGAAACAGGAGTGGCATCCACTTCTGAAATAGCTTGCCTCTGGAAACCCTATGAACCTGGAGAAATGACGAAAGTTATACAAGTGTCCAGGTCTTTCATTCATAGGGTCACCATGAGTCGCCTACAACTTGACGGCACTTAACATAACAACAAAAACCACACACACACACACACACACACACACACACACACACACTCTCAACACTCTTGGCACCAGTAGTCAGGAAATCAAAAGACTAATTTCATTAGGTAAATCTGCTGCTCCAGAGTACTGAGAAGAAACAATGTCAGTCGAGAGACTAAGGTGGGCCTAGTCCAGGCCGTGGTTTTCATCATTACTTGCTTTGGATCACACAATGATCAAGGATGACAGAAGAATTGGTGCTTTCAAGTTGTGGTGCTGTATAAGAGCTTTGAACACACTGTGGACTGCAAAGAAAACAAATAGGTCTGTCTTGGAGAGAGCGAAAGCAAGTTTCTCCTTGGAGACTAGGATTTTGAAGCTCTGTCTCACATACTTTGGGCATGTGGCAAGGTGGGACTGATCCTTGGAGAAGAACATCAGGCTTGGAAGGCTGGAGAGGAAGACCTCAAATGAAATGGATTGATACAGTAACTAGGGCAATGGGGGTAGGTGTGTTGGAGTCAGTGAGACTGGTGCAGGACAGGGCAGGCTTCAGAGCTGTTGTGATGGGGTTGCTATCAGTCACAGGCAACTCAATGGCA
>NW_006400060.1:2630146-2633895 GCF_000299155.1 Elephantulus edwardii
CTCTTGTTGTTATGTACTTTTGAGTTGTAACTGACCCTTAGCTGACCCTCTAGTGGGTTTTCAGAGGCAAAGAAAGGTACAAGAAGAGATTGTCTATCTTTCTCCCACACACCAGCTGTTGGATTCAAACTACATGCCTTCAGGTTGGAAATGAAGCTGGAGATCGAATGATTGAATGTCGTAAAACCAATGATTTATCCATTGCAAATACCTTTTATAAAAACACAAATGATGACATGGACCTAATTTGGTCTACACAAGAATCAGATTGACATGGCGGCCCTGCTGGATGGCATGTTCTCCGGGCAGCCTCCGGCGGGGGGGGGCCCCCCGCAAGCCCCGCCGGGACTCTCGGGCCAGGCTTCGCTTCTTCAGGCCGCGCCAGGGGCTCCGAGGAGCCCGAGCAGTACCTTGGTGGACGAACTGGAGTCCTCTTTCGAGGCCTGCATTGCGTCTTTGGTGAGTCAGGACTATGTCAGCGGCACCGATCAGGAGCAAATTCGCACTGGTATTGATCAGTGTATCCAGAAGTTTCTGGATATCGCAAGACAGACAGTGTTTTTTTCCTACAAAAAAGATTACAGTTATCTGTCCAGGAACCAGAGCAAGTTATCAAAGAGGACGTCTCAGAGCTGAGGAACGAGCTGCAGCGGAAAGATGCCCTGGTCCAGAAGCACCTGACCAAGCTGAGGCACTGGCAGCAGGTACTGGACGACATCAGCATGCAGCATAAGAAGCCGGCTGAGCTCCCGCAGGGCTCGCTGGCCTACTTGGAGCAGGCCTCTGCCAGCATCCCCTTGCCACTGAAGCAGCACTGAGCGTGAAGCCCTGGGCGAACCCACCTGAGTGCGCTGCCCTGAGTGCATCCAGCCCACCTGAGCGCTCAGCCCGCACCCCCAGCCGCCAAGCTTCCTCCTGCCTAACCCATCTGAGAATCACTGTGCAAACAAACTCCCATTCCCAGGGCCTGGCCTGGGAGAACCCAGCGCCAGGGCATGAGACCACTCGCGTTTCAGGCTCCCACACCCAAACTTTTTAACTGAGTTTTGTTGCTCGGTGCCCCCGAGTAGGCCTGACTCAGCTGTCCGTGTGCAACAAGACCAAGCCCTGCCCAATACTGTGCCACCATAGTTTATAAGCTGTTTGTTTCTCAAGTACTTTGTAAAATGCCTGTAGTTTTGGTAAACTTGTAGATTATTCTTTTAAAAAAAAAAATCAGATTGACTGTATCTTTGGAAAGATTAATTGGAGAAGCTCAATATCAGCAGTCAAAACCAGACCAGGTGCTGACTTTGGAAGAGACCACCAACTACTTACATGCAAGTTCAAATGGAAGCTGAAGAAAATGAAAACTAATTCACAAGAACCAAAATATGACTTTTAGTCTATCCTACCTGAATTTAAAAACAATCTCAAGAATATGTTTGAGGCATTGAAGCTCGGATAAGCTGTGGGAAGATATTGAGTATTGTCCATGAAGAATGCAAAAGGACATTACAAAGAAGGAAGAAGAAAATATCAAAATGGATGTCTAAATATTGCACTAGAGCTCTGAGAAGCCAAAGCAAAGGGAAGAAATTAAGAAGTTAAGGAACTGAATAGAAGATTTCAAAGGGTGGCTTGGGAAGACAAGGCAAACTATTATAATGAAATGCACAAGGGACTGGAGTCGGAAAATAAAAACGGTCAAACTTGCTTGGCATTTCTTAAACTAAAGGGACTAAAGAACAAATTCAAGTCACGAGATGCAATGCTTAAGGATGCTGTGGGCAGAATACTGAATGATCAAGAAGCATTAAAAGAAGATGGAAGGAGTGTTACAGAGTCACTGTACCAAAAAAAAAAAAATTGGCTGACACAGAAGAATTTAAAGAAACAACATATGATCAAGAAGTAATAATGACGAAGGAGAAAGTTTAGGCATCTCTGAAGGAATTGCAAAGAAATAAAGCCTCAGGAATTGATGGAATGCTAACTGACATATTTTAACAAAGAGATGCTGCCCTGCATGTGCTCACCAGTTTGTGTAAAGAAATCTGGAGGACAACTCTCTGGCCAACTAACTGACTGGAAGAGATCCATATTTATTCCTATTCCAAATAAAGGTGATATGACAGAGTATATATATTATAGAAAAATAGCACATGCTAGCAAAATCCTGCTGGAGATTATCCAGAAACGACCGGAACAGTACATTAACAGAGAACTACCAGAAGTACGAGCTGGCTTTAGAAGAGGTTGTGGCACTAAAGACATTATCATCAATGTCAGGTGGATTTTGGCAGAAAGCAAAGAGTACTAGAGGAATGTCTATATTTGTTTCATTGAGTATGGAAAGGCATTTGACTGTGTGAATCACAACAAATTGTGGTTAACCTTGAGGAAAATGGGAATTCCAGAACACTTGATTGTGCTTATACGAAACCTATACTTGGATAGGAAGCAGTCCTCAGAACAGAGCAGGGAAACACTATTGTTGTTGTTATGTGCCATTGAGTCATTTGTGACTTACAGCGACCCTATGTACAATAGCCCTGACACCTGCTCTATCCTGTGCCAACTTGACTGTCTCTGACACACCTACCCTCATTATCCCAGTTGCTGAATCAATCCATCTCATCAGTGGTCTCCCTCTCTTTCTCTGTCCCTCCAACCTTCCAAGCATTATGTCCCTCTCCAAGGACTAGTTCCTCCTTGCAACATGTCCAAAGTATGTCAGACAAAGCCTCAAAATCCTTGCTTCCGAGGAGCAACCAGATTTCACCCTCTGTAGGATGAACCTGTTTGTTCTTCTGGCAATCTATGGTATATTCAATACTCTTCTCCAACACCACAGCTCAAAGTCATCAATTCTTTTTCTATCATGCCTAGTCATTGTCCAGCAATTGCAAAGACTATGGCCTGGATCAGGTGCACCTTAGTCTCCAGACTGACATTGTTGCTTTTCAGTACTCTAGAGAGGTCCCTGACTGCATGGTTCAAAATCAGGAAGGAAGCTCATAAGGGATGCATCCTGTTTTCATAAAGCTGGGCTTTATGAGCAACCTACACTATGCAGATGACACAAACTTGCTTTCTGAAACTGAGGTGGACCTGTAGTATGTGCTGCAGAAGGCAGTATGGACTCAATATGGATGGCATCTCAACATTAAGGAAACAAGGATCCTTACCACTGGGCTAATCAGCAGCATCATGATAGAAGGAGAGAAGATTGAAATTGTTAACAATTTTATCTTATTTGGATCCAAAATCAACATCTTCAGCACCAGCATTCAGGGATCAAAAGATGAGTTGCATTGGGAAAATTTGCTGTCAAAGACCTCTCCCTAGTGCTAAAGAGCAACAATATCAGTCTATAGACTAAGGCATGCCTGAGCCAAGCCGTGGTCCTCTCAATTGCCTGCTATGCATTTGAGAGCTGGACAATGACTAAAAATGACAGACGAATCAATGCCTTTAATTTGTGGTGCTCAAGAGGAATATCCCATGGTCTGTCAAGAGAACAAAGATCTGTCCTGGAAAGTGTGAAACCAGATTGCTCCTTGGAAGCAAGGATTTTGAAACTCCATTTGGGGGCATGTTGTCAGGAGAGGCCAGTTTTTGGGAAGGACATCATGCTTAAAGGGTGCATGGTCAGTGCAAGAGAGGAAGATCCTGGCTGAGATAGATTGACACAGTGACTGTGATAATGGTGTCAGGTGTGTTGGAGATGGAGAGGCAAAGTCCAGAGGCATTGTTCATAGGGTCAC
>NW_006400060.1:2637220-2642950 GCF_000299155.1 Elephantulus edwardii
GGACAAATCTGTTTATTCTCCTAGCAGTCCATGGTATATTCAACACTCTTCTCTAGCACCACAGCTCAAAGGCATCAATTCTCTTTCTATCATCCCTAATCACTGTCCAGCTCTCCCATGCATAGCGTGCAATTGCAAAGACTATAGCCTGGATCAGGCTCACCTTAGTCTCCAACCTGACGTCATTGCTCTTCAGTACTCTGGAGAGGTCCCAGACAGCTGACTTTCCCAATGAAATTTGTCTCTTGATTTCCTGGCTGTTGGTACCAAGAACGTTGACTATGGAGCCAAGCAAACTAAAATTATTAACTATCTCAATCTCTTCACCATCCATACTGATGCTGCCAATTGGCCCAATGGTGAGAATCTTTATTTTCCTGATATTAAGCTTCAATCTGTATTGAAGGCTCCAGTCCTATTAGTGAGTTCAAATAAAAGGGATAGCAGGTACAGAGAAGAGGATGACATAATTTTTTTCGAAGTATAAGTGTTACCCAGGAGATTATACTGCCTTGCAGAAAAAGACAGCACTGTTGTTGGCCATGCAAAGACTGAAAAGGGGGATAGTGCTCTGCATGGTTATGAGGGTGGTGGTGTCAAAGGTAGCTGAGTGGAGGAAATGAGGGAGCTGACTGCCTTCTGCTTTACTGACAATGGCAGGGGAATTTGGAACTCCAAGCCACCAGTTAGTGTGGCAGTCTCACATGACTAAGAGTTACCAGTACTGGCATTTTGGTTCAGAGAGAAGTTTGCTCTTGGGTGGAAGAAATTCGGAACCATTGAGTCAAGTCAAACTAATAGTGATGCAATAGAAAAGGTTAGAACTGCCCCAAGAAGTTCCAAGGCTGTAAATCTTTATAGAAACCTACATCTTTCTACTACAGAGCCACTCCTGGGTTCCAACTGCTGTACCTTTTAGAACTGCAGGTCTTTTGGTTAGCAGGAAATCACTTTAACCACTGTACCACCAAGAATCTTTCCCATTCAAATATTAATCTTCAGTTTCATTTGTGTGAGGAAGGACCCTGGTCAAGGAAGGAAGTAGAGGAATGGGGTTTGGGTTGGGATTGAGGATGTGTGTGAGGATGCTTGTTAATTGATGATTTTGGAGTTGGAGGAAGAGGGTAGCAGCACACTTTCTCAGCTTGGGGGAACTTCCCTGTGTCCCCAGGGAGATATTGGAATATAGCCTTTCTCTAATGATGTGCCTTGTAAAAGGTAGGGCAGTTCCAACAGCAGAGATGCTTGGCAGTAATGACTTGAAAGGTGGAGTGATGGATGCAGTTACTAGGGAGCAGAGTGATGGAGGACTGCGAGGTGAGAGACACACCTGACAACCTGGACTCTGATACTGGAAAGGGTAGGACTTGGACTTTCCAGAAAGTGTTGATGCATCTACAGAGTCCTTAGTCTTCTTCCTCTTTGCCTCTTACTTTGGTGTATTTCGGTTTTCCAATCCATCCTCTGGTGTTGGGTTGAGATACAAAAGGAGAAGTCTTATTTCCTTCCTCTCTTTTCCTCCTCCCACTTCCCACTTCAGAACTCTAGATCCTGTTTTATTAACATTTCAGGCTCCCACCATCACTGTGCTCTCCTTGCCTAAAGGAGACTCCTGAGATACTTGCACCAGCTGCACAATGGATCACGATCAGAATTTGAGTTTGATGACACCAGAAATGGTGATTGAGGTTGGTGCCTTGTACTACACATGCCAACTGACCTTAGGTGAACAGTGGAAGAAGAAGAGACAGGTATTAAATTTAAAAACATTAATCTTGCAAACAAAAACTTTAGAAAATTTAAAAAAACCCTGGAAGAGAAAAGAAAGAAAAACAAGCTATCAATAAAGAATACAGTTTTCCTCTCTTTGTAAGAATGTAAATGTGCATGTGTGTTCATTGAACATTATTAAAATAATGTTCTATGTTGTCCTAGAATTATTTTTCAGGTTACGTTATAGACTCTAACTTTTCTTAGTTAAGGAGACTATTTCTTAAACACCCTGTTAACTAATAATTTCATAATAGAAAAATATAATAATTGTTCTTGTTGTTAAATGCCATGGAAGTTAATTGGTTTAGACTCGTAGAGACTTTAAGTACAGCAGAAGGAAACTCTGCCCAATCCTGTGACAACGTCATAATGTCTTCTTGTGCATGAACCCATTGTTGCAATCACTATGTCAATCTCATTAAGAGTCTTTCTCTTTTTCATTGAATCTTTACTTTCCCAAGAGCTGGCCTCTCTTGATAATATGTCCAAAGATGTGAGATGATGTCTCATCATCTTTGTTCTAAGGAGCACCCTGTTTGTACTTCTTCGAAGAGAGATATTTTTTTCCCTTTAGGAAGTGTATGGTATATGTAACATTCTTTTCCAACACCACAGTTCAGAGGTATCAATTCTTCTTCAATTTTCCTTATTCATTGTCCAATTTTTACAAGCATATGAAGCAATTGAAAATATCATGGCTGAGTAAGGTGCACCTTTGTCATCAAAGTGACATCTTTCCTTTTTAACATCTTTTATCTTCTTTATGATTTGAATGAATTGTTGTTAAGTGCTGTCGAGTTGTAGATGGCTCATAGTGACCCTAGAAGATCTGAACACTTGTATAGATTTCATCGTTTCTCCAAGTACATAGAGTTTCTGGAGGCAAGCTATTTTGGAAATGGATGCCACTCCTGATTCCAAGCTTGATTTAATCAGGGAGCTCCACCAAACACTGTCCACCATGGGTAACCATTATTGTATTTGACACATCAGTGTCATGGTGTTTAGCATCACAGCAACTACGAGTTACCTCTGTACAACAAATGGACAAATCATTCGAGACTTTAAAAATAACATTAATTAAAAATGACTGGAACAACGCATCAACAGAGAACTACCAGAAGGGAAGACTGGGTTTAGACGGGGTCGTGGTACTAGGGTTATTGTAGCTAATATTAGATGGATTCTGGCTGAAACCAAGGAGTACCAGAAGAATGTCTATCTTTGTTTCATTGATTACACAAAGGCATTTGACTGTGTGGATCATAACAAATTGTGACTAACTCTGGGAAGAATGGGAATCTCAGAACACTTGATTGTGCTAATGTGAAACCTGTACTTGGACCAGGAGGCAGTCATCAGAAAGAGCAAGGACACATTGCATGGTTCAAAATTGGGAAGGGTGTACGCCAGGGTTGTTTCCTGTCTCCATACCTTTTCAACCTGTATGCAGAACAGATTATCTAGGAGGCTGGGCTCTATGAGAAAAAATGTGGCATGAGGATTGGACGAAGAATAATCAACAATCTGCATTACACAGATGACACAACCCTGCTTGCTGCAGCTGAGGAGGCCCTGAAGCACTTGCTGTGGAAGATCAGGGACTGCAGTCTTCAGTATGGATTGAGGTTCAATATGAAGAAAATAAAGATTCTCACCACTGGGCCAACTGGCAGCATCATAATGGATGGTGAAGAGATTGAGATTGTTAACAGTTTTGGTTTGCTTGGCTCCACAGCAACACTCTTGGCACCAGGATCCAGGAAATTAAAAGACATATTGAGATGGAAAAGTTTGTGGTTAGAGACCTCTCTAAAGTACTAAAATTCAAAGATGTCAGTCTGGAAACCAAGGTGCGCCTGATACCTGCCATGGTCTTTGCAATCACTTGTTATTCATCGGGGAGCTGGATAATGACTAGAGATGATAGGAGGAGAATTGATGCCTTTGAGCTGTGGTGTTGGAGAATAATATTGAACATACCATGGGCTGTTAAGAAAACAATAGGTTTGTCCTGGAGAGGGTGAAGCCGGGCTGATCCTTGGAGGCAAGGATTCTGAAATTTCATCTGACATACTGTGGACATGTTAAGAGAAACCAGTCTTTGGAGAGGGATGTTATGCTCGGGATGGTGGATGGACAGCACAGGAGAGGACTGATTCAGTGACTGGGGTAATGGGCTAAGTGTGTCAGAGATAGTGAGACTGGCACAAGATAGGACAGAGTTTAGGGCTGTTGTACATAGGTTCGCTATGAGTAGCAGGAGACTCGACGGCACATAACAACAACAACAACAATAATATAACAATATAATTAATTACAATACTTGATTTATCTGTGTTTCATACTTTCCTCTTTACCTAACTTAATAAGTGTCTATCTCTTTCCATGCTATTTACTGCCTCTGAAAACCCACTAGAGGGTCAGCTACAAGTTGGTTCTGACTCGACGGCAAATAACATTATCTATATTAATTTTTTCTCCTCTCTCTCTCTCTATTCCCTTCTTTGTTAACTATTCAAGGGTGATTCTATATGTAACCATTTCCCTAGTTTTTTGTAATAGTAATTTTTTTACCCTTTTGTGATTTATTTATGACACTCAGCATAATTTCCTCTAAATTCTGTTATGCAGTGTTTTGCAAATGCTTTATTGTCCTTTAGTGTTACACTGAACAAATGTACCACAATTTATTCAATCCCTTGTCCACCAATGGATAATTGGGTTGTTTCCACCATTTATCTATTGTAAATAATACTGTACACATATGGTTGTAACATGAATGTACACATATCAGTTCAAGTAGCAGTTCTTTTTTCTTTAGGATATATGCTTAGTAAGGAGATTGTTAGTGTGCTCTGGTAGCATAGCCCATATGGAATTATGCTGCTAACTCAAAGATCATGCCTCTTTCATCAAATTCATCATTGGCTCTGAGAGAGAAAGATGAGCAATATTCTCCCTTGAGATTTGCAACCCTAGAAACGCAAAGAAGGGTTAGCTATTAATTGGTTCTGAATGGATAGATGGCAATGAGTTGAGTGAGATTACTGGTATTTATAAAAGCCACAGAAAGGTAAAATACTTGTGAATAAATCTAACCAGAGGGGGGGAAAACCCTCTATAAAAAGAAAACTACAAAACACTGTTATAAGAAACCCAAAGATAAGTGGAAGAATGGAAGAATACACAAACTGAAGAATATACCATGCTTATGGATTGGAAGACTTAACACTGTGAAAATAACAACACTATAAAAAATGATCTATAGACATTATACAATTACAATATATATCTTGTTATCATTCCTCAATGAGATAGAAAAGGTAATCATTAACTCTATATGTAAAGGAAAGGGACTTGAGAAAAGCAAAGTACTACTAAGAAGAAAAATAAAGTAGGAAGTCTTGCACTTTCTGATATCAGAACCTACTACACACACAAAGGAAAAAAAAACACCAAAATAAAACCTATACTACACAGCCACAGCATATAAAACAGTGTTGTGATATTGGTACAGGCACACAGACCCACCAGAAAGAGTTAAGAACTCAAAAGTAAATCCATCCATGCACAGGCTCCGGAATTTTCACAAAGAAAGAAAATCCACTAAATGGTAGAAAGATATCCTCTTTAATATGTAGTGCTGGCAACACTGGATATCTATTTGCAGAAAATGGAAACAATATCCACACTTTACATCATTTATAAAAACTAAAGATCAAGGATCTAAGTGTAAAATCTAAACCTATAAATACACGAAATCCAGGAAGTATTAAAAGAAGATGGAAGGAATATACTGAGTCATTATATAGAAAGGAATTAGCAGATACAGAGGAATTTAAAGAAATAACATATAAGCAAGAGCCTATGGTGATGAAGGAAGAAGTTCAAGCTGCTTTGAAGGAAATAGCAAAAAATAAAGCCCCAGGAATAGATGGTATACCAATTGAAGTA
>NW_006400060.1:2644005-2648648 GCF_000299155.1 Elephantulus edwardii
AATGTACCATGGACTGCCAGGAAAACAAACAGATTCATTTTGGAGAGGATTAACCCAAGCTACTCCTTGGATGCAAGGATTCTGGGGCTTCGTCTGCCATACTTTGGACATGTTTCCAGGAGGGACGGGTCCTTGGAGAAGGACATCATGCTTGGGAGGGTTGAGGGACAGACAACGCAGGAGGGGAAGACCCTCTATGAGATGGATTGATTCGGCGACTAGGGTAATCGGGACGGGTGTGTCTGAGGCAGTGCGGATGGCGCAGGATAGAGCAGGATTTAGAGCTGTTGTGCATAGGGTCGCTATGAGTCGGAAACGACTCGATGGCACATAACAACAACAACAATGCCCAGACCAAGAAGCTATTGTCTGAACGTAACAAAGAAACACTGCCTGGTTTAAAATCACAAAGGGTGTGCATCAGGGTTGTATCCTTTCTCCATACCCATTCAATCTGTATGCAGAGCAAATAATTCATGAAGCTGTATTCTATCTATGAAGAAGAAAGTGGCATCAGGATAAGATGAAGAATCATCAACAATCTACATAATGCAAACGGCACAACCTTGTTTGTTGAAAGTGAGCAGTGCAGAATATCAAAGCCTACAGCCTTTAATATGGATTACATCTTAAAATGAAGAAAACAAAGGTCCTTAGTACTGGACCAATAGGCAACGTCATAATAGGTGGAAAAAGGATTGAAACTGTCAATAATTTAATCTTAGTTGGATCCAAAATCAACACTCTTGGTACCAGCAGTCAGGAGATCAGGAGACGTGTTGCTTTGGGCAAGTGCATTATCAGGGACCTCTCCAAAATACTGAAAAGTAATGATGTCAATTAGACTAAGGTGTGCCTGATTCAGGCCCTGGGCTTTTCAATCACTTGCTATGCATATAAGAGCTGGACAGTAAATAAGAATTGATGCCTTTGAGTTGTGATGTCTGAGAAGAGTATTAAATATTCCATGAACTGTCAAAAGAATTAATAGTTATGTCTTTGAAAAGGTGCCTCTGGAGTGCTCCTTGGAGGCAAAGATGGTAAAGGTTCATCTCTCATTCTTTGGACATGTTGCTAGGAGAGACTATTCCTTAGAAAGGAATATCATGCTTGGAAAGGTTGAGGTTCAGAGTAAGAGAGGAAGACCTTAAATGAGATATATTGGGGATGGTAAGGATGGTACAGGATAGGACAGAATTCAGATCTGTTGTTCTTAGGGTCACTGTGAGTCATACTCAGTTCAACAGTATCTAGAAATAATAACAATAAAGATCACCAAAGAAAAATTAGGGGAAATATCATGCATAATCTACTCCATACTTTGTTATGATTCACACAGTCAACTGCCTCTGCATAAAAAGTAAAACATATTTCTGGTGTTCACTGCTTTTAGACAAGATCTATCTGACATCAGCAGTGAGATCTTTCATATAGCAGGTATGAAACATAATTCTCAGACAATAATGTGAAAAGAATTTTGATGTTTTTATTTTCTAAAATGTACATTTAAGCAGAATCTAAATGTCCATTCTTCCAGAATGGTAGGGCATCCCATAACAGTGATTTTTGGGGACTTCCTTCACTTGGTAGTGACAAAGATCTTGGGTTACATACTTCTAAGGTATAATGGAGTTTCATCCCAATTTTCATGAGCACTTTTAGAGTGGCTGATGAGATAGTTTCTGTGCCATACTTGATGTAGCAAGGCACAAAAATCTAGTGATGCTAGGATTCCTGGGTGGAGTCAGCTTTGAGTTTCTGCATTTTCTCTTGGCTTTCAGAGAGCAGAACAATCTGCTTGAGGGACTCTGAGACCTTTCTTTCCAGTGGGAAGGGGGCCATTTCTTTTCAGTCTGGGGAAATTCCTTGCTTCTCAAGCTCATGTTTTCCTAATAGTCTTGGGAATTTTTGGAAACATAACCTGGAGAGTCCTGTCACAGACTTTCTTTTTTTTCCTCCTGTCTTCATAAATATACTTTAATATAATGATAATTATTCAAGAAGATGAAAGTTGCATACAACTTGTTTCAGGAGCCACATCCATTTGAAAAGTGAAAGAAAAGTGTTTTACAGTCCCTCCCCCCAGGTCCACTCCACTATGCAGCCTTCATTCTGGACTCCTGTCATGACAATAATACCTAATCACATATCCCTTTTAAACAGTTTTCTCCCTCATCTCACAGACTTTCTTGAAGGCAAATAAGTACAGAGTCAGTTTGACTGAGAAAGGGAAAGTAAAGAAACCAGACAGATTAATGAGATATAAATTAGTGACCTGGTGTTTTAAGGAGGGTTCCCTAGAAGCAGAGCCTGAGATTGGATTCTTATGAAATTTGTTTATGGATATAATGTTTTCAGACAAAATCTGCATGGAGATAAGGGGAACAGAATAGAATTGGGGAACAAGCTAGGTAAAAATGTTGTTGAAGAGGAAGTCTAGCCTCAGTCTGAGTCCAGGTGACCTCTGGATTACAGACTTGACCTGCTTTACCACAAAGGAGTCAAGCTTCTCTGTGCATAGACTGCAAGCCAGGTTGTGAGAGTAGGGTAGTCCATGGGAAGGAGGGCTTTAATTTCCAAGATATCTTTAGATAGAATGTCTCCAAGAAGGGTGCAACTATGAGTCTCTTTTTGAACCTTTTCTTATAGTTTGGATGAAAGTTTACAGAACACATCACTTTCCTAACAAGATTCTATATGCATTTTGTTTCCAGATATTGGTTGTGATCTCTGCGATGTGATAGCACTGTCCTCACGTTCTCCTAATGTTCCCTGTTTACATTTGTTCATCTTTCATGCTCTTCCTTGCCTTCTGAACTTCAGTTTTAATTAAATGTTGCTGCTTTTTGGTCTCAAAGTGAGGAATGTCTCTGTTTACTATCTACAGTTTGACTGAAAAATTGATCTCTGGAGTGTAGTTATGCATCTTTAAAAGGCAACATTCAAAGCAGTTGAGAGATGGATTAACTGGCTAAGTAAAGGGGAAACTGAGCAGGGCATCATAGTGTCTATTATATTATATATTATAATATATATATAATATATTGTAATATAATTTTTCATGTTGTTGTTGTTTGCCTTCGAGTCCAGCACAACTCATAGTGACCCTAGTGAACAAAAGACCTACATCCTGTCAATTCTCCAAGTTCATAGAGTTTCCAGAGGCATGTGGTTTAGGAAGTGGAGGCCACTCCTGATTTCAAACCTGTCTTAGACAGGGAGCTCCATCAAACACTGTCCACCATTGACAATTGTTATGGCATTTGACACCCTAATGGCACAAGGTTCAGCATCATAGTAAACCAAGATTATTTCAGTACAGAAAATTGACAGAAGAGTGCTCTATAACTTAGAAAAATGTTCCTCCAAAATACAATAACATGAGGTCCAAGGGCCCAACAGACTTTTAAATACAAGGGTCCTTCAGGAAGTCTTGTCGACTCTAAATCAGAGGCTTAAATAAAACAAACAAACATTTCAGATAACCCACAACCAAATAAAAAATGCCCATCTTACAGAGTCCAGCCAAGGCTAAGGAAAGAAAAATAGAGTTATACAGCAAACAACCAGTTTTACAGGCTGGAGACAAGTAATGTCAGTTTTACAACTATATCATATGTTTGCATAATCTCAAATTCATCAATACTACCCCATCTGAAGGATGGTCAATTCCTTCCTGTATGACTGACTGCTGAAGAAAACCTGCTGGAAGGTCAACTATTGGTCAATTCCAACTCAATGGCACACAACAACAACAACACACACATACATACAACATATATAAAATATAGCTGCTTCAAAGCATATGTAAAACAAGTATTGTTGTTGTTATATGCTGTCGAGTTGCCTGCAACTCATAGCAACCCAATGCACAACAGCCCTAAACTCTGCTCTATCCTGTAACAATCATACTCTCTCTGACACACCTATCCCCATTATCACAGTCACTGAATAAATCCATCTCATTGAAGGTCTTCCTCTCTTGCACTGTCCCTCCACCGTCCCAAGCATGACATCCCTCTCCAAGGACTGGTTCCTCCTTGCAACATGTCCAAGGTATGTCAGACGAAGCTTCAGAATCCTTGCCTCCAAGGAACAGCCTGGTTTAACTCTCTCCTGTATGAACCTGTTTGTTCTCTTAGCAGTCCATGGTTCAATACTCTTCTCCAGCACCACAGCTCAAAGTTATCAATTCTCCTTCTATCATCACTACTCATTGTCCAA
The DNA here is from genome assembly GCF_000299155.1 of Elephantulus edwardii. NCBI lineage: Eukaryota > Metazoa > Chordata > Mammalia > Macroscelidea > Macroscelididae > Elephantulus > Elephantulus edwardii. Next base: position 2,648,230 of record NW_006400060.1, read on the forward strand.
CTCTGACGCATAACAAGTGATTGCAAAGACCATGTCTTGAATCAGACGCACCTTAGTCTCCAGAGCGACACCATTGGTCTTCAATATTTTGGAGAGTTCTCTGACAGCAGACTTTCTCAATGCAATTGTTGTTGTTGTTATGTGCCATCGAGTCGCCTGTGACTCATAGCGACCCTATGTACAACAGCCGTAAACTCCGCTCTGTCCTGTGCCAATCGCACTGTCTCCGACACTCGCATCAAAATTATCCCAGTCACTGAATCAATCCACCTCATAGAGGGTCTTCCTCTCCTGCGCCATACCTCCACCCTCCCAAGCATGATGTCCCTCTCTAAGGACCAGTCTCTCCTCACAACATGTCCAAAGTATGTTAGATGGAGCCTCAGAATCCTTGCCTCCAAGGAGCCACCCGGTTTAAC
>NW_006400060.1:2650243-2655214 GCF_000299155.1 Elephantulus edwardii
CAAGCAAACTAAAGCTGTTAACAATCTCAATCTCTTCACCATCTATCATGGTGCTGCCAATCGGCGCAGTATGAGAATCTTTTTTCTTGACACTGAGCTTCATTCCATATTGACGGCTTCAGTCCTTCACCTTCTGCATCAAGCACTGAGGTCCTCAAACTTAGGTCCTCCTCAGTTTCAGCAAGCAGGTTTGTATCATCTGCATCACTCAGGTTATGATGCCACATTTCTCCTCATAGGACACATCCTTGGTGTACAAACTTCCCGATTTTGAACCATGCCATGTTTCCTTGCTCTGTTCTGACCACTGCCTCCTGGTTCAAGTATGTTGTTGTTGTTGTTTAGTGGTGTCGAGTCGTAGACGACTCATAGCCACCCTATGAACGAAAACCCTCAATACTTGCATGACTTTCATCCTTTCATCAGGTTCATAGGGTTTTCAGAGGCAAGCCATTTATGGAAGTGGATGCTACTCCTGCTTCCAAGCTTGTTTTATTTGGGGAGCTCCACCAAACACTGTCCACCATGGGTAACCATTATCGTATTTGACACACCAGTGTCACAGTGTTCAGCTTCACAGCAACCACAAGTTACTTCTGTACGGCAAGTCGACATACCAGGGCTATACAGCCTAGAAGAATGTTTGTTCAAACACAATTTAAAAACAGGCCTGATGGCCACAACTTAGAGTTACCCACCTTTGGCTTGGTAGCATCACTTTCTGTCCACTAGGTCAACTGGTCTCTCTATAGGTTCAAGTATAGGTTTCATATAAGCACGATCAAGTGTTCTGTGATTCCCATTCTTCTCAGAGTTAGTCACAGTTTGTTGTCACCCACAGTCAAATGCCTTTGTATAGTCAACGAAACACAAATAGACATTGCTCTGGTATTCCCTTCTTTCAGCCAAGATCCATCTAACATTAGCTATAATATCCCTAGTACTACGGCTTCTTCTGAACTCAGCCTGCACTTCTGGAAGTTCTCTGTTGATGTGCTGTTCCAGTCATTTTTTAAAATAATCTTCAGCAGAATCTTGCTTGCATGTGTTATTAATGACCCTGTTCGATAATTTTCACACTCTGTCAAATCACCTTTTGTTGGAATGGGAACAAATATAGATCTCTTACAGTCAGTTGAACAATTGGATGGATAAATTCTATATTCACATGACAGAATACTCTGTAGCACTCAGGATCAACAATTTTTACAAAATTACATAAAATGGGAAAGACTTAAGACCATTATGCTGAGTGAACTCAGTCTCATAAGAATAAATACTACATAAGTCCACTACTGTAAAAACAGGATAAGTAGTAAGGTGTGTACAAATGTCCAAAGAAGGAAAGTGAGGGGGAAGGAAGGATGGGGGTAGGGAGGAAAGAAAGTTTAAATAAAAAGAAAAAAATGTGTGTGGAAAAATTGGATAGATAACTAAATTGCTTTGTAAATTTTCAGTGAAATTACAATTAAAAGAAAATGTTTTTTAAAAGTTTTTAAAAAGTGAATGTGAGGTGCAGATTTTGAAGCTATATGCAGCTAAACATGATTTTAGGCCAGATGAAGCTTCCATTTTGATAGACTAAAGAAGTATTGTGTAGATAATTGTAATATAGCTACTTAATAACAATTTTAAAAAGTTCTCTAAAGGGAGAACTTCTCTCTGTATAGTTACCTATAAATAAAATTCCTTCTCTTCCCATTGAAAATGGTCTGGAAATAATGATTCAGTAAGCACAAGGGCAGACTTTTGTTTTTTCATGTCGATTCTTGGGCTCCACTCTTGTCTTCTTAGGTTCAGAACAAACAGGTCCTGGATTTGTTTGTGTTGTCAATGATGTAGTTATTCAGCTAGCTTTGGGAACCACCAGTGTAAACCATCATCTCATAAATGTAAAAGCGTTGTGTGTTTTGTTCTGATACCAGTTATAGTCTGTCTGTTGGTTGTGATGCACAACCTAGTTAAGATCCACATTTTCCAGCTGGTTGAGAAACTGATTAAGCTTCTTTTAATTTACGAGTGTCCTTACTATGGTTCCCCCCCCTTTCCTAATATACCTGTAGAAGAGATCAGATTTCAAATTGTTTATCCAGGAGAGTCCCACCACTTAAATGTTGTTGATTGAACCCTGCAGTTTCATTTTCAAGCTTCCATGTCCTCTATATTATCACAGGATTAAAAATGTCTACTATTTGACTGAAAATTGATCTCTGGGGTATAGTTATGCATCTTTAGAAGGCAATGTTCAAATCAGTTAAGAGATGGATGGACTGGCTAAGTAAGGGGAAACTGAGCAGGGCGCCATAGTGTCTACTATGTGTAATATAATTTTTCATACTAACAATAAAAATGTTTTTTTTTGTTCGTGTTCATATGCTATTAGATCTGGGATCTCTTCATATGTGCAATCTCCCAGGAAATGTCCAGATTCTCCATAAGCATAAGAAATAGAGGAATATGCTTGTGTTTTTTCCAAGCTTCCAGAGCTTTTATAAAAAATGCCCCCCTCAGAAGCTAATTTTCATTTTGAACAGGAGCCAATGGTAATGACGGAGGAAGTAGAAATGGCACTTGAGGCATTGGCAAAAAAATAAGGCCCAGGAAGAGATGGAATACCAATTCACTTGTTTCAATTAACAGATGCAGCCTTGGATACATTCACCAGTTTATGCCAGGAAATTTGGAGGACAGCTGTCTGGCCAGTGAATTGAAAGAGGTCTATGTTTTTTCCCATTCCAAAGAAAGTTGATCCAACTGAATGTGGAAATTACTGAACAATATCATTGATATCACATGATAGCAAAATACTGCAAGATCACTCAAAAATGGTTGCAACAGTACATAACTAGGGAACTGCCTGAACTTCAAGTAGGATTTAGAAGAGGCTGTGGCACTAGGGATGTTATTGCTGATGTCAGATGGATCCTGGCTGAAAGTAAGGGATACCAGAAGAATGTCTATTTGTGCTTTATTGGCTGTGCAAAAGCGTTTGATTGTGTGGATTATGACAAATTGTGGCTGACATTAGGAATGGGAATCCCAGATCACCTGATTGTGCTCATAAGGAACCTACACCTGCACCAGGATGCTGTTGTGAAAACAGATCAGGGGATTACTGCATGGTTTGCAATTGGGAAGGGAGTGCACCAAGGTTATATTATCTTTCCATACCTTTCAATATGCATGCCGAGCATATTATCTGAGAAGCTGGACTCTATGAGGAGGAGTATGGCATCAGGATTGAAGGGAGACTCCTCAATAACCTGCATTATGCAGGTGACACAATCTTGCTTGCTGAAATGAGGAGGACTTGAAGCACTTGTTGCAGAAGATCAAGGAATGCAGCCTTCAGAATGGATTGCATCTCAATGTCAGAAAAACAAAGATTCTTATCACTGGACTGATGGAGCATCATGATGGGGAGGGGATTAAAACTGTCAATAGCTTCATCTTGCTTGGATCCACAATTAACACCCTTGGCACCAGCAGTCATTAAACAAGGAGATGTATTTCACTGGGAAAATCTGCAGTTAGGGACCTATCCAAATAATTAAGAAGTAGTGATGTCAATTTGAAGACTAAGGTGCATCTCATTCAGGCCATGATCTTTCCGATTACTTTCTATGCATCTGAGAGCTGGACAATGAATAAGAATGACAGAAAAATAATTGACAACTTTGAGTTCTGGTGTTGGAGAAGAGCACTGAACATCCAAGGTATGCCTTGGAGATGGTGTGGCCAGAGTGCTCTTTGGAGGCTTAGCTTCACATACTTTGGACACATTATTAGAAGGTGTTATTCCTTGGAGAAAGATATGATGATGGGAAAGGTGAAGGGTCAGTGAAGGAGAGGAAGACTCTCAACCAGGTAGATTGATATGGTAACTGTTGCAATGGGCTCTTGTGTGTCAGAAAGTGTGAGGATGGTGCAGGATAGAACAGGGTTCAGATCTTTTGTTCATGGGGTTGCTGTGAGTCAGGCTTGACTTGAAGGCGCCTAACAACAACAACAATAAGACCAACAACCTGACTAGGAATCCAATATCCTCCTCCATGATAGGAATTTTGAGGGGGACTGCACGTGACTCATATTTTAGCAGCTAGTATTCTGCATGTAATGAGATTAGAGGTTGATATGAAGATTGAAGGAAATTTAGACTGAAATGTTGTGTGACTGTTGCCCCTTTGTAGTAGGTTTTGGCAGGCGTTAAATTGACTATAGTGCAACTCTCCTTTGATTTCCTTGAAACTTGTACAGAAGTTGCTAAAGGAAGAGCAGGTGTGATATTCACCTTGACAAAGGTGAATCAAGCATAGATGAGATTGCATCAAAGTAAGGAGACCTTTTTATCCTAAGGGCCATCTTTTAATCTGTCATTTACGTGGTGGCTTTGAGTTTTTCAGAGGAAGAAGTTGCTTTAGAGAAATTCAAATTGTGAACCTCCATCTAGTAAGGAAAATTCAGCATCATTTGTGTTTGTGGTCTCCTTGCTCTTGGAGTAATACCAAAATTTGAGAGCCAGGGTATCAGAGAAACAGGCCTTGCCATAAGGGTTACTGCTGAGATAATACCAGACTGAAAAGTTATTCACATTCAATGGCTCTGGTGCTTCTGTACTACCTTGAGTAACAGAGATCTTTGTTAAAGTTGGACTTGCTACACACCCCTGCAGCTCTGACCCACGACCCCCATCTTCAGGTATCGCATTGCTCCCCCCCGACCTGGCTCACGCCCCCCCACCCACCGCCAGCTCTGAACTTTGGGACTGGCCAAAGGCCGTGCACAGACGCAGTGGACGGTGGGAGTGGACTTGAATCGGGACACACCCCTGCAGCTCTGACCCACGACCCCATCTTCAGGTATCGCATTGCTCCCCCCGGACCCGGCTCCCACCCCCCCGCCAGCTCTGAACTTTGGGACTGGCCAAGGGCTGTGCGCAGACACAGTGGACAGTGGGAGTGGACTTGAATC
>NW_006400060.1:2656235-2657421 GCF_000299155.1 Elephantulus edwardii
TTGTGCGGGGAGAAGGGTGCAACAATGAATGAATGGAATCCCAAAATCTCTGTAGATGTTCATTGAAATGAAAAATAAACAACCTAGATTAAAAAGAAATGAAATATAATTAAAAAAACTTAAAAAAAGAAGAAATACTACATAAGATCATTACTATAAAAACAGAAGGATAATTGGTAAGAAGCATATGAGGGTCCAAAGGAGGAAAGCGAGAGGCAAGGGGGCTGAGGGAGGACAGTGGATACCACATGGTCACAGAGTTTGGTGGGCGGAGGGAGGGGGTGAGGGAATTGCGGGGGCTCCAGTGGAGACCTGGAAAGACAGTGTAGTAATGGGCATGGATCAATGTTGATTAGGTTTCTAGAATGCAATGCGTGGAAGTGATTGTTTGAAACAAACTGTGAATGAAGGAATGTGTTAAATACAGTATATATCCATTTGTATGCAAACCAATAAAAAATAAAATTTTTTAAAAGTTAAAAAAAAAGTTGGACTTGCTGTATTTAGAATCAAGTTTCCCTTATATATTTCATGACTATCTTATCTGAAGTTGTCACAACTTTGAGGCACTATTGGTGTTAGATACAGATCTTTCCTTGCCTGTGAGCTCCCTTTCTTCAACTCCATTAACCTGGGAGAAATAATTGTTTTCTTAACCATGAAAAGAGCAGATCAGGTGAAAACAAGTTAATCAAGACCCTACATATAGTGATTAAGTGAGTCCTTTCTTGTCTCATAGCATATTTTTTTTTGTCTTGTTGCCATCGAGTTGGAACTAATTCATTAACTGATCCTCCAGAGAGTTTCCACAGGATGCAAATCTTTGCCCATCTTTCCCCCCACTAGGTCCTAGGAGATCCCTCATAGCATATTGTTGTTGTGGATCATCGAATTGGAACCAATCCATAGCTGACATCTGGCGGGTTCTCAGAGGCCTTTAATCGCACAGGAAGAGATTGTCCATCTTTCTCCTGCCGAACAGCTGGTTGCCTCTAACAGTTTGCCTTTAGGATTGCGGTGCATCTTCTTGCCACTAGGTAACAGAGGTCCCTTGTTGTTGTTGTTGTTGTGTGCCGTGAAGTCGTTTCCGACTCACAGCGACCCTATGCACAACAACCCTAAAACCTGCTCTATCCTGCGCCAACCACACCGCCTCTGACACACCCATCCCGATTACCCCAGTCAC
>NW_006400060.1:2659418-2666934 GCF_000299155.1 Elephantulus edwardii
TCCAGCGGTTCCTTCCACAGATGTAGTCGATCTGATTCCTATGCATACCACCAGGTGAAGTCCATGCGTATAACCTGCGTTTGTGTCTCTTATAAAATGTATTTGCAATAAATAAGTCATTGATTCTACAAAGTAGATTAAAGAACATGAAAACAGTATAATTATCAGATTTCCCCCTCCTGCTGATTAAAATTTTTTTAAAAAAACCCACTGCCATTGAATAAATTCTGAACCATAGCAATCTTTTAAAACAGATTAGTGTTTCCGAGGTTGGAAAAGAAATCTTTATGGAGATAGACTGTCTTACTTTTCTTCTGAGGAACAACTTGTGAGTTTGAACCACTAGCCTTTGGTTGTTGTTGTGTACTTTTGAGTCAGAGCCAACCCACAGCTGACCCTCTAGTAGGTTTTCAGAGGCAGTTAATCTTATGGGAGGAGATTTCTCATCTTCTCCTGTGGAGTAGCAGATAGACTCACACCATGTGCTTTTGGGATTGCAGTGCAGCTTCTTGCCACTAGGCCACCAGAGCTCTTTATTCTGGACTAAGAAGAATAATACTTAGTATATGATGATAATAATAATAATGGCATAAATAAATGTGATGACAGCATAGTGTTATTTATTTTAATATTTAAAAAAATTATTGAAATTGATTAATAATTTAGAGAGGAGGAAAGACTCAGAAAAGTTAGGTAACTTTGCCCAAGTGCTCATAGTTATAAATTAGTGGTGATGAGGTCTGAACTCTCTATAATCTACATGTCTCACTACTAGAGATTTTGGTGCAATTTACTGCACATTGTGCTTGTTTAGGGAGTTCTATGAGCAATGAAAATTAAGGAAGAAATTCACACTGTCCTGAAAGCATTAGCAAAAATCAAGTCCCCAGGAATTGATGAAATACCAATTGATATATATTTCAATAAACAGATGAAGCCCTAGCCATGCTTATTTGTTTATGCCAAGCAATTTAGGAGACAGCTACCTGGTCAAGTGACTGGAAGAAATCCATATTTGTTCACATTCCCTACAGAATGTGGAAATTATGGAACAGTATTATTACTATCACATCAAGCAAAAATTTGCTGAAGACTGTTTGAAAAAATGCCTGGAACAGTGTTCAAGAGAGAACTGCCAGAGATCCTGGTTGGATTAAAAAAACACTCTGGCACAAGGAATATTGCTGATGTCAGATGGATCTTGGCTGAAATCAGAAAACACTAGAAAGATACTTATATATGTTTTATTGGCTATACAAAGGCATTTTATTATGAGGATCATAACAAATTATGGGTAATATTGAGAAGGATGAGACTTCAAGAACACTTTATTGTCCTGATTTGAAACCTATAAACCTAGACCAAGAAGCTGTAGTCTTAACAGAGCAAAGAAACACTGCATGGATTAAAATGTGAAACTGTGTGTAAAAGTTGTATCCAAAATCAAAAGATGTATTGTGGTGGAAAATTCTGCTGTTAGAGACCTCTCCAAAGTACTGAAGAAAAATGATGTCACTCTGGAGACAGGTGTGCTTGATACAGGCCATGATCTTTGCAATCACTTGCTATGCGTCAGAGAGCTGAACATGACTAGGGAGGATAGAAGAAGAATGGATGTCTCTGAGCTGTGGTGCTAGAGGAGAGTATTGAATATATCATGCACTGCTAAGAAAATGAACAGGTTTGTCCTGGAGAGGGTTAAACTAGGCTGCTCCTTGAAGGCAAGGATTCTGAAGCTTTGACTGACATACTTTGGACATGTTGTAAGGAGGAACCAGTCCTCGGAGAGGTACGTCATGCTTGCGAAGGTAGAGGGACAGCGCAGGAGAGGAAGACCCTCTGTGAGGTGGATTGATTTAGTGACTGGATCATTGGGGTAGGAGTGTTGGAGACAGTGAGATTGGTACAAGATAGAGCACGTAGGGTCACTATGAGTCACAGGCGACTCGATGGCATATACATTCAACATATATACATACATACATACATACATACATACATACGTACATACGTACGTACATACAACATTCAATCTGTCAGTTGAGAAAATCATTGGAGAAGCTGGAGACTGAAGAAGAATATAGCATCAGTATTTGAGGAAGACTTATCAATAACTAGTGTTACGCAGGTAACACAGCCTTGCTTGCCAAAAGTGAAGAGGACTTAAAACACTGCAGAAGAGCAAATATTATATATCCTTCAATATGGATTACATCTCAATATAAAAAAAAACAACAAAAATACCACTGGACCAATAGGCAATATTGTGATATATGGAGAAAAGATTGAAGCTGTCAACAACTTAATTTTATTTGAATCCCAATTAAATACCCATAGTACAGGAGTCAAGAAGTAAAAAGATTTTCTGTATTGGAAGAATCTGCTGTCAGGGTTGAACCCAAAGTTTTAAAAGCAATGACATCAGTTTAAAGACTAAGGTGTATAAAAACCAAAACCAAACAAACAAAAACAACAACAACAACAACAACAACAACAAAAAACCACTAAGGTGTACCTGATCCAAGCCATGATATTTTTCAATTACCTCCTACACACTTGAAAATTAGACAATGAACAAGGATGATAAAATAAGAATTGATGGTCTTGAGTTGTGCTTTTGGATAAGGGTACTGAAAATTCCATGAGCTGTCAAAAGAACAAATGAGTCTGTCTTGGATAAAATTAAATTAAGGCTCTTCTTAGAGTCTAGGATGGTGAAATTTCATCTCAAATACTTTAGGCATGTTGTCAGGATAGCCTAGCTAGTCCTTGGAAAAGCACATCATTCTAGGAATGGTAGAGGGTCAGAGAAAGAGAGGAAGACACGCAATAAGATGGATTGACACAGTGACTGTAACAGTGGACTCAAGCATACTAGAGATGATGAGGATGGCACAAAAATAGGACAGAATTTAGATCTGTTGTTCATAAGGTCACTATAAGTGGCAATTGCCTGGATGGCATCTGTGATGTTAGGGATTTTGTCTATCCATTGCCTTAGACCCAACCACATAGCCAGATGGGAAAGTGTAAGTAAAATGATTCTTTGAGGATCCACTTACCACCCTTAGCTCTCCTGGGGGAGTAGTCTCTAGCTGCTTTAACTTTAACATTATTAACAGGTTACTGTTAAACTTCAACATTATTAACAGGTGAGGGAAAGAGCTAAACAGACTGTAAAGGGACTGTGACATGTTATAGTCTGATGGAGCCAGGACCAGAGCCCTTTTGATGGATAAAACTCAACACAAAGAAGAAGCACAGAAAGCAATGTATGTCCTTGGAGGTCAAAGGTTCTTGCACCAACAGTATCTTGCTGTTGCCTGAGAAGCTGTCTGAACTAATTGAGGTATTGTTTTTTGCTGTTCATTTGGCTTGGGTCTGCTATTTACTAAATCTGGACTTTCACTGTGTGATATTCTTTGCCTATATCTCCCTCAATCTGTTTCCCTAACAAACTCCACAACTGTGAGTAAAAAGAGATTCTGTAAAGTCTGAGTGGTCATTTGGAATGAATCTTTATCTCAGTAATTAGAAGTAAGCACAGGATTTTGGGGGACTACCTCTGACCTTATAGGGATCAGTTTTATACTATAGATGCTGTTGATGGAGACCATTTCCCTTTACAGAGTTAGTAGAGATTGGACTTGGCTATCCCCATGTTGCCACTGCTCCTTTTACAGCACCAATATTGTTTTACAGAAACAACAATAGATCGGATTTGAACCTGTCCTTACATTTACCATTAATGATTGAAGACCAAATGAGTTATGGTATGACATCAAAGATAAAATTCATGAAGAGAGCAAAAGGCTATTACAAAGGCAGGGTTCAGACATGTTGTTCATAGGGTCAATATAGGTTGTACTCGACTCGACAGCACCTAACAACAACAGAGAATTCTAGTTGACAGGGTCTTTCAGATAGAGAGTGGGAGGAAAAGAAAACAGCTTTACTCCAAAAGAGACACACTGCAAATCCTAAAAGGGGCAAAGAAATAAAGAATTGTAGAAGACCTCCACAGCTGGTCCCATCTCTGAAAAGCAGATACATAGTAAGTAGGAAACCATTTTTTTGTTATGTGCTAGAGTTGAAGCACATTCATAGTTGACCTTTCAATGCGTTTTCAGAGGCAGTAAATCAGACTGGTCGATTCAAACCATGTGCCTTTAGGTTGGCAGCACAACTCCTTACCCATAAGCCACTAGATTTCCCTTGTAATAAGTCATGGTAGAATGCAAAGAAATAATATTTCAAGGTCTAACCTAAAGTACAATGTTGGGAGTGCTATCTATATGCATACAAGGAAGTCCCACTAATATAACTGGTATCCAAATATATGCACCAATAACTAAAGTAAAAAAGGAGGAGCTATGGAATATCCACCAACTTTGTTATTGTTGTTGTTGTTGTTATGTGCCATTGAGTCGTTTGCGACTCATAGCGACCCTATGTACAACAGCCCTAAACCGTGCTCTATCCCGGGCCAATCTCATTGCCTCTGACACACCCATCCCGATTATCCCAGTCACTGAATCAATCCACCTCATAGAGGGTCTTCCCCTCCTGCGCTGTCCCTCTACTCTACCCAGCATGATGTCCCTCTCTAAAGACCTGTCTCTCCTTACAACATGTCCAAAGTATGTCAGACGAAGCCCCAGAATCCTTGCCTCCAAGGAGCAGCCTGGTTTAACCCTCTCTAGGATGAATCTGTTTGTTTTCTTGGCAGTCCATGGTACATTCAATACTCTTCTCCAGCACCACAGCTCAAAGGCATCAATTCTCCTTCTGTCCTCCCTAGTCATTGTCCAACTCTCTGACGCATAACAAGTGATTGCAAAAACCATGGCCTGTATCAGGCGCACCTTTGTTTCCAGAGAGACACCGTTGCTCTTGAGTACTTTAGAGAGGTCCCTAACAGCAGACCTTCCCATCGCAATATGGTTTTTTCATTTTCTGGCTACTGGTGCCAAGAGGGTTGACCGTGGAGCCGAGCAAACTGAAGGTGTGAACACTCTCAATCTCTTCGCCATCCATCCTGATGCTACCAATTGGTCCGGTGGTGAGAATTTTTGTCTTCTTGACATTGAACCTCAGTCCATACTGAAGGCTGCAGTCCTTGACCCTCTGTAGTAAGCGTATGAGGTCCTCCTCAGTTTCAGCGAGCAAAGTTGTGTCATCTGCATAACGCAGATTGTTGATAGATCGTCCACCAATCCTAATGCCACACTTCTCCTCATAGAGTCCAGCCTCTCGGATAATCTGCTCTGCATACAGGTTGAAAAAGTATGGAGATAGGACACATCCCTGGCGTACACCCTTCCCAATTTTGAACCATGCAGTGTTGCCCTGCTCTGTTCTGACGACTGCCTCCAAAATCAACCAAACATGCAATCAAGATGCATTAAGAATTATGAGTATCTGGAATGCAAAGGTTGGAAACAATGAGGAAGGAATACTATTTGGAAAGCACGGTGTTGGTGACAGAAATTAGGCTGGATACAGGATGATCGAATTCTGTACATTCAATTATTTATTCATCACAAACAGCTTTTTGTGTTTTGCTAAAGAAAAGAAAAATAACAGATAACTCGATTAAGAAATGACAGAGTTGACATCATAACAGAACCAGAGAAAATGAAATAGATAATATCAGAATACTATGAAAAGCTATACTATGATAAGTTTGAAAACCTAGAGGAAATGGTCAAATTCCTTGAAATGCATTCCCTGCCCAGATTGAAAAGGGCATATATAGAATATTTGTACAGACCCATGAGAAAAGAAGAAATTGAAAAGGTCATAAGAAGACTTCCCCATAAGAAAAGTCCTGAACCAGATGGCTTCACCGCTGAATACTACCAAACATTCAGAAACGATTTAGCACCCATTCTACTTAAATTTTTCAAAAAGTTGAAAAAGGAACACTTCCAGAGTCATTCTATGAAGCAAGCACAACCCTAATACCAAAACCAGGCAAAGATATTACCAAGATAGAACACTACAGACCAATATCTCTGATTAATATAGACGCAAAAATCCTCAACAAAATCCTAGCCTATAGAGTCCAAAAGCACATAAAAAAATTCACCATGACCAAGTGGGATTCATAACAGATATGTAGGAATTGTTCAACATAAGAAAAACAAGCAACATAATTCACTATATTAACAAAGTAAATAACAAGAACCATATGATCTTAGCAATTGATTCAGAAAAGACATTTGACAAAATCCAACAACACTCAGCAAAATTGGAATAGAAGGGAATTTCCTCAACATAGTGAAAAGTATATATGCAAACCCAAGAGCCAACATCATTCCAATGGAGAAAGATTAAAAACATTTTCCTTGCAAAAAGGGACCAGAAAAGGATGTTCACTGTCACCACTTCTTTTCAATATTGTATTGGAAATGTTTGCTAGGGCAATAAGACAAGAGAAGGAAATAAAAGGCATCCAGATTGGCAAAGAAATGGTTAAAATGTCACTCTATGCAGACGATATGATAGTATACACAGAAAACACCAGTAACTCAACAAAATAGCTGTTAAAGTGAATAGATCAATTTAGTAGTGTGGCAGGATATAAGATCAATATCCAAAAATCAATAGGATTCTTCTACAATAACAAAGAGAACTCAGAGATGGAAATAAAGAAAACAATATCATTTACAATAGCCAACCACAAATTGAGAGGGGGTGAATGTAACTAGAGATACAAGAGACCTATATAAAAAAATCCTACAGAGCATATCTGAAAGACACAATAAAAGACCTAAGGAAATGGAAAAAATGTGCCCTGTTCATGGATAGGAAGACTCAATATGGTGAAAATGACAATCCTACCAAAGGCAATTTACATGTTCAATGCAATCTCATTCCAGATACCAAATTCACTTTTCAAGGAGAATGAAAGGGACATTATCAAATTTATTTGGAGAGACAAGAGACCCCCGAAGAAGCAAAACCCTTCTGAGAAACAAAAATGAGGTTGGAGGCATAGCACTCCCTGACCTAAAAATCTACTTACTACACAGCAGTAGTAACCAAATCAGAATAGTACAATAAAAGGCACATAGACCAATGGAACATAATTGAGAACCCAGAAATAGACCCAGCTATTTATGCTCAACTGATATTCAACAAGGAAAGCAAAGATATCAAATGGGGAAATAAAAAACTCTTCAACAAATGGAAAAACTGGACTTCCACCTGCAGAAAGCTGAAACAGGATCCCATCTCACACCATACACACACACACACACACACACACACACACACACATACACATCACCTCAAGGTGGATCCGAGACCTGGGAGTAAAGCCCCAAACCATAACGTTCATAAGAGACAAACAGGGATCAAGTTTAGAAGCGCTAGTCCAAGGTATCACACAATGAACAACCGCGAAGGGATACGAACCCTCAATCTTCTGATCCGAAGTCCATTAGGCCACGTGTGTGGATCATGACAAACTGTGGCTGACTCTGAGAAGAATGGGAATCCCAGAACACTT
>NW_006400060.1:2667949-2669119 GCF_000299155.1 Elephantulus edwardii
GTCAGAGACAGTGCGATTGGCACAGGACAGAGTGGAGTTTAGGGCTTTTGTACATAGGGTCGCTATGAGTCGCAAGCGACTCGACGGCACATAACAACAGTCCAAGATATAAAGAGACTGCCAAATACAAGCAGAAAAGCACAATCTAAAGAGGATAAAATTGATGCATGAGACCTTTTAAAGGTTAAATCTTGGTGCACATCAAAACCTTTTCCAACAGGGTGAAAAGAAAAACCTACAGACTGGGGACAAACATTTGGTAATACCATCTCAGACTTACAACAAAAGTTTACAGAATACTCTTGGGCCTCCACAAGAAAAAGACTAATAATCCAATTACAAAATGGGAAAAAGACATGGAAAGAATTTTCACAGAGGACAATATTAGAATGGCAAACAGACACGTGAAGAAATGCTCCAAAGCATTGGCAGTAAGAGAGATGCAGGTACCATCTCACTCCAGTTAACAGTGGCAAAGTTTAACAGGGCAGCAAGTAATAGATGTTGGAGAGGATGTGGTGAGAAAGGAACTATTTATACACTGTTGGTGGGATTGTAAAATGTTCCATTCTGGAAGGCAGTTTGGCACTTCCTCAAAAAGCTGAACATAGAAATTCCATATGATCCTACCATTCCACTACTTGGAATATAACCTGAGAATATGAGAACTGAGGCCCAAACTGAGATTTTCACACCAATGTTCATAGGAGCATTATTCACCATCACAAGAAGATGGAAACAGCCCAAATGTCCAACTACAAATGAATGGATTGAGATATTATGGTATATTCACACAATGGAATACTATGCAGCACGCAGGAACAATAACTTTGTAAATTATTACCTAACTTCGGAGGGACTGGAGAGTATTATGCTGAGTGAACTAACTCAATCCTACAAGGATAAATATTGAATAAGAATGTTACTGCAGAATGAGTATAAGGATCCAGCGGGTGGGGGGTGGGAGTGGCTGGAAGCAGAGGGATGTGAATGTACAGGGGGAAGATTTTTGTTGGGTGAGGTGGTGAGGTAAATTGAAAGAATTTGTTAGAATTTGTATTAGAATTTTGTAAATAAACTAGTAAAAAATAATAAAATGAGCAATAGTACTCTAGTTGACTTATAAACAAGCTCTTATACATTGTCTGAACAATAATTGTTAAAAACATG
>NW_006400060.1:2669219-2669724 GCF_000299155.1 Elephantulus edwardii
TTAATTTTATAAAACACAAACAGCAACTTTACATATGGACCTCACCTGTTGTACTGCACTCTCATTAGATGGACTCCATCTGTGTAAGGAATCAATATCAGCAGTCAAAAAGGTGCTGACGGTAGAACAGTCCATTAATTATTCATGTGCAATCTCAAATTGAAGCTAAAAAAATTTAAACAATCCCACAAGAACTAAAATAAAATCTTGAAACTATCTCATTTGAATTTAAAAATAATCTCCAGCAAGGTTTGAGTCATTTAAAACTACTGTTTAATGACCAGATAAGTTATGGGATGACATCAAAGATAAAATCCATGAAGAGAGAAAAAGGCTATTACAAAAACAGGGGAGGAAGAAAATACTAAAGTGGATGACAGAAGAGACTTTGAAAGTTGCACAGAGTGCTGAGAGGCCAAAATCAAGGGAAGAAACATAGAAGTATGTTTATCGTAAGAGTACGGAATGAGGGTTGCAGAGTGGATTATATTTGGGATTGGGGGTG
>NW_006400060.1:2669934-2677366 GCF_000299155.1 Elephantulus edwardii
CTCAAACTGTGGGGCATTTGTGATGACAGAACTCTTTTGACTCTGATGGTAGAGAAAGAAATTCATGTATGTGGCAAAATCACACAGAACTGAGTATACACTTGCCCATACACAAATAGGTGTCAGTAAAACTGAGATAATGAGATTTATGTGAACTCTATCAACATTATTTTCTTTATGTTAATTAACAGTTTACTATCATATTTTTTAAGATGTTAGTATATGAAGAATTGGGCGGTCATGATTTCCATATTTTTTTTTTTTTGAAGAAGAATGTTGCTTTATTGTGAGGACTGCAGCCAATCGCACAAAACAAAACACGCATGAATTGTTGAATGGAAAACGAACCTGCTCTGTAAACTTCCACTCAAATCAAACAAAAAGCTAAAAAGGAAAAACATTTAACTCGGGAGCAAAGAAACCCATTGAAACGCTCTATCCATCAGTTTTCTCCACCTTCCTCTTTGCTTGTTGTTGTACCGTCCAGTCAGAACTGACTCGCAGCTAACTCCAGTGAGTTTTCAGAGGCAGTAAATCACACAGGAGACTAGACAGTCTCCTTTCTCCCACGGAGCAACTGGTGGATTAGAACTGTGTACCTTTGGGTTGACAGTGCAATTCCTTACCACTAAGCCACCAGAGCTGCTTGCTAGACCAACAAAAAGCCAAACTTTTTTTCCATATTATTTTTAACAACTACATGTGAATCTATAGTTATCTCCAGAAGAAATAAGGAAAAATAAAAATAATGAAAAGAAAACAAAACAAAAAAAGCATATAAAAAAAAGAAGTAAAGAGATGAACATAAGAGTTCGAAGGACAGCTCAAGAAGACAAATTATTATAGCAGAATGTACCAAGAACAGGAGCTGGAGAATAAAAAGGGAAGAACTCACTTAGCACTTTTCAAGTTGAAAGATCTGAAAAATAATTCAAGCCTCGAGTTGCAATATTGAGAGATGTTATGGTCAAAATCTTGACGGATCCAGTAAGCATCAAAAGAAGATGAAAAAAAAATACAAAGAATCCCTGTATCAAAAAGAACTCACCCCTACCCATCAGCACCCTTCTGTTCCCATCCCTTCCTTCCTTGGGTTCTCATACATATTTTACGAGTTATCCTTCTATTTTTACAGTAATGGTCTTATGCAGTCTTTGTCCTTATGAGACTGAGTTAGTTCACTCAGCATAATGCTCTCCAGTCTCTCCCAAGTTATGTAGTATTTTTCAAAATCGTTACTCCTGAGTGCTGCATAGTATTCCATTGCGTGAATGTACTACAATTTCTCAACACATTCAGTTGTTGTTGGATATTTGGGCTGTTTCCACAGAGTTGCACAGTTTGGTGGGTGGAGGGGGGGCAAGGAAATGGAAAAGATTTGCTTGAAAAGACCATGATGGGCATGGTCTAATGGTGATTAATTTTATAAAACAATGAAGGAGAATGATTGTATGAAACATAATATGAATGAAGAATAGTGTGAAACACAATGAACATGAACTTCATAAACAAACCAATTAACAAAAAACCCCCAGTAATTTTCCCCTATCAATTTCCCCTAAACTATATTTACTGGGACAGCCTTTTGAATATAGCCTTTTGGTTAACTGCATTTTTTAAACAATAAAATATTCTAAACTAAAAAAAAAAATTGCTAACACTGAAAAATTTCAGGAAGCACCATATGATCAAAAACCAATGATAATGAAGGAAGTAGTTCAAGATGCTTTGAAGGAATTGAAAAAAAATAAGGCCCCAGGAATTGATGGGATACCAATAGAAATATTTCAACTAAGGAGGGAGTGCTAGATGTGCTCACTAGTTTATGCCAGGAAATTCAGGAAATTTGGAGGATAACTACTTAGCCGACTGACTGGAAAAAAAAAATCCATATTTGTTCCCATTCCCAACAAAGGTGATCCAACAGAACGTGGAAATTATTGACCACTAACATTAATATGCAAACAAAATACTGCTGAAGATCATCCAAATATAGCTAGAACAGTACATTAGCCAATAAATTCAACAAGTTCAAATGGGTTTAGAAATAAGGCTGTGGCACCAGGGAAATCATTGCTGATGCCAGACAGATCTTGACTGAAAACGAAGAATACCAGAAGAATATCTATTTGTGTTTTATTGACTATGCAAAGGCATTTGAAAGTGTGAATTACAGCAAATTATATCTAACATTGAGAAGAATGAGAATCCCAGAACACTTGATTACTCTCATATGAAACCTATACTTAGTCTAAGACACTGTTATCCAAAAGGAATAAAAAACATTGCATGGTTTAAAATCAAGAATGCTGTGCATCAGGGTTATTTCTTTCCCCCATACCTATTCAATCTGTGTGCTGAGAAAACCACTGGAGAAGCTGGACTCTATGAAGAAGAATGTGGGATCAAGATCAGAGGAAGACTCATGAATAGCATTCAATGTGACTTTCTTCTTGAAAGTAAGTGGAACTTGAAGCCTGTGCTGCAGAAAATCAAAGACTACAACTTTCAATATGAATAGCATCCCAGTAACATAAAGACAAAAGTCCTCACCAGTGAATTGATAAGCAACATGATGATGGAAAAATGGTTGAAGTTGTCAACTATTTTATCTTACTTGGATCCACAATCAACACCCATGACATTAGCAGTCAGGAGATCAGGAGACATACTGCATTGGTCAAGTCTGCTGTCAGTGATCTCTCCAAATTCCTGAAGATCAATGATTTCAATTTGAAGACTGAAGTGTACCTGATTCAGGCCATGGTCCTTGCAATCACTTGCTATGCACCTGAAAGCTCGACAATGAATAAAGTTGACAGAAGAAGAATTGATGCCTTTGATGGTGTGGGAGAAGAGTATGGAATATCCCATGGACTGCCAAAAGAACAGATATGTCTTGGAGAAAGTGCAACCAGAATGCTCTTTGAATGCAAGAATACTAAAGCTTTGTCTCACATTCTTTGGGCATGTTGCTGGGAGGAGCTATTCCTTGGAGAGAGGCATCATGCTTGGAAAGGTGAAGCATCAGTGAAAGAGAGGAAGACCCCCAATGAGATGGATTGCCACAGTGATTGCCACAGTGAGTTCAAGTGTGTCAGAGATAGTGAGTATGATGCAGGATAAGACAGTTCAGACCTGTGTTTCATAGGGTCACTGTGAGTTGTACTCCCAACTTGATGACACCTATGGACTGTGTGTGAGAGCTCTGATGACCTAATGACTAAGGAGTTGAGCTGCTAACCCAAAGACAGACAATTATTTTCTGTCAGCTGCTCCATGGTAGAAAGGTGGACAATATACTCCCGTGCAATTTACAACCTCTGAAAACCTAGTGAAGGTCAACAATGTGTCATTTCTGACTTCATCACAATGAATTTGAGTTTGATGGACTGTGATCCCAAGCAGTTCTCCTCTTTTCCACATCATTGTTGCATGTTTGGCTTCTCTTGTCTGAGCCTCATTTGTTTTCTGTTTCTCTTCTGGTCTATCTTCCTCTAGTTAGCTGATCTCCCAAACACAGACCTTTTGTCCCAACTCCATATCCTTACAAGCAATTGCTCACTGAAGAGTTCCATTTGGAGAGCCCTGGTTCTTCCATCTCAACTTTTGTCCTCAATTTTCTCCTCAAATCTTCTCTACTTTTTTCTCCACTCGAAGTTTTCATTATCAGCCAAAGACATAAAAGCTCTACCCCACAGTTCAAGCCAGAGTCTTTCTCTGTCTCACCATCCCTCCCTCATTTCTTCCACTTTTCTTCTGAAGTGGCTATCATCAGGATACTCTTCTAGCTGGTTATATATGTCGACAATGTACATCAGGTAAAGTCATCAGGAGAGTCCAGTTCCTGGCTGGAGAAGGACATCATGCTTGGAAAGGTAGAGGGACAGCAAAAAAGAAGATCTGAGGATAGATTGACACAGTGACCAGCAATGCGCTTAAGCACAGCAGGAATTGTGAAGATGGCACAGGAATGGGTGGAGTTTGGTCCTGTTATACTTAGGATTATTATGAGTCAAAGCCTACTGAAGCCACCTAACAACAACAACAAGAGGTAGAAGCTATTGGAATTTCTCTGAGTAAATTGTACAACACATTTACCAATTGTTCTTGTCCAACTTTTGAATATTCTGTAGTTCTCATAGCCCAAAATACAATATCAAATTTTTCATGAAGAACTACATGCATAAGTAATTCAGCAGCAAATAATCAGCAGCACAACCCTACGTTATTTTTTTATGAGGAAAGCCATTTAATTGAGTAAAGCCATCAAAAGACATATAAATTTATATTAACATTATATATTTCTTTAAACACATTAAGTTAAAATATAGCAGAAGAGCTGTTGTTGTTGTTGTTTAATACCGTCGAGTCATAGATGACTCATAGCGACCCTATGAACGAACAGCCTGAGCACTGTTCGTACAAAGAGTTTCCAGAGGCAAGCCATTTTGGAAGTGGATGCCGCTCCTGCTTCCAGGCTTGATTTAGTCGGGAAGCTCCAGCCAACACTGTCCACCATGGGTGCCCATTACCACGATTGGCACATCACTGTCACAGGCTTCAGCATCACAGCAACCACGAGTTACCTCTGTACAGCAACGCACTATACCACCTAGAAGAATGTTTGACAGGAAGATGATTTGAACCTGGCCGAGGGCCACAGCTGACAATCACCCACCTTCGGCTTGGTAGCACAGCTTCCTTCCACAAGGCCAACGTAGCTCTCTCTTGGTCGTCGTCATTGTTATTGTTGTTTAATGCCGTCGA
The DNA here is from genome assembly GCF_000299155.1 of Elephantulus edwardii. Taxonomy (NCBI): domain Eukaryota; kingdom Metazoa; phylum Chordata; class Mammalia; order Macroscelidea; family Macroscelididae; genus Elephantulus; species Elephantulus edwardii. Next base: position 2,674,705 of record NW_006400060.1, read on the forward strand.
GTCGTAGACGACTCATAACGACCCTATGAACGAACAGCCTGAGCACTGAGCAGAAGAGCTAACTATTAAAAATATTAATATAAACAAATACGAAAGGTTTGCAATAAAGAAAAGTATATGAAAATATTTGTTGATAAGAAAATATCAAGAATTGCTGATATGATGGTTTGTTGCTTACATTTAATGAAAAGAGAATGCTAGATTCAGTTAGAATTAATGAAAACATGGTGGTGCTTTTCTTACTAAGGTTCCTGGACTCCCTGGATTCTATCTATAGATTCGTTTGAAGTTCTTGGACCTCAAGTTAAAAACTCTAAAAATAAGTGGAGAAAGGCAGGTGAGGAGGTCACGAGGAGCATTAATCCTGTTCATTTTGCCACAAATGTTTCAGATCCACAGTCTTGAGAGTACCCCCCTGGAAGATCACTCTGTATTCGTGCCAGTTCTTGGATCCCTGGTTGCCTTGATCATCTGCTACAAAAAGACTAGCAGATGGAGTGGTGGTACAAGAAACAGAACCAAATCATCCCTGAATGAGAAACAGGAACCAGGACTCAAGATTTGGGGTGTTGGGGTTTCCTTCTTTCTCTTCACACACCCATTCCAAGGATCCTTAGAAATATCATTAAGAGAACTACTTCCTGAGATCTGTAGTGTTCCTCAGTGGAGAAGGAAGGGTGGGTCAGTGTGGATCTCCACAGATACAGTGTGGGGAGGGAGCTGGTCATCTTTTACTGGTCACATATTGTTTCCCTGTTTTCAGAGCCAATTCCTTGAAGTTGTCTTCTCTTCTTCTGGCTGAAGCAGAGGCTGGGCTGTTGGCCTGTCTGTCTCCCACCAGGGGAGATCTCATCATCAGTCCTATCTCTCAGGCTCTGAGTTTGTCCGTCCCCCACTGCTCCTCTGCTTGCTCAGTCTTGGTAACTGTTTCTACATACTCTAGATTCCTGAAGGTCTCCAACATAACATCCCAGTAAAGGGCCTCTGGTTATCATCTAAATAGTTCCACTCTTCCTGGGTGAAGTTTACTGTTAGACCATCAAAGGCTTCTGTGCCATCCACCAGCACTTACTCTTTCTTAAAGGCTTCCTGAAGGGATGCTGCCATCTTGTCCACCTGAAAGAGCTGCTTCTGTACAGGTTGCATTGACCTAAACTGACCCAGTATCTCTTCCATGGGGTCTCTTTCTAGCTTTGTCCTTTCCTGACTGGGCCCCTTGTTGGGACTTTCTACTAATTTGTCACTGAGTAGCTGGGGAAAACACGCAGAGGTCTCAGAGGTTGATGTGGCTACCAGTGGACAATAAATTGGCTTCAGGGGTTTGTCTTCTGTTTCTGTATCAATGTCCAAATTAATCTCTTTCTCAGCTTTGAAAGGCTGTGTCAAAGTCACAGCCATAGGATTCAGGGTCTCCTGGTCATGTTTGTCTTAGGTGTCATTGTCCAGCAATGTTAGATTGGATCTAGGAAAACATCTGCTTCTGTTTCCCTCTTATTCTAACCACTGGCTGATACCCACCATCAGGAACGGATGCGTTGTGAACACTCCTGCCCCAAAACCCACGATCTTCCAACAGACACTCGCGTGCTCTCCGTCAGCCTGAGCTCTTCTCCAGTTAGTAGATGAGAAGTGTTTGCGGCCCTGCCCCCGCCCCTTCCTTTCCTTATCCCAACTCCACAACCCTACATTATTAATTAAACTCATATTAAAACAGTTTCATTAACATTAAATCTACGAACATAATCTTAAAGTTTTTAACTTAAAAATTAATTTCCTGTAACAAAGAATTATTCCAATTTGCAAGATTATATGATCCTCAGCATATTAAACTTTTCTTAACAATGAGTTAATTTTGAAAATCAAGCTAATGAAGGTTAGGTGCACTGAAGCTAATGACTGTCAAACATACACAAATAGAAATATTTTATCTTACCAGTCTCCTACTGTAATGTGGAGTTTGTCTTCTGATAGATGTGCTTTTTTAACTTTATCTTCTAAGCAGTGTGAGTGCCACAGGTCATTATTTAAATTCCAAAACCACATTTCTCTCAGTGTTAATTTCTCTAAATTCTACTGGTTGATTCCAGAACTATTGTTCTTGTTGTTATGTGCCGTCGAGTCATTTGTGACTCATAGGGACCCCATGTACAACAGCCCTAAACTCTGCTCTGTCCTGTGCCAATCGCACTGTCTCTGATATTCCCATCCCGATTATCCCAGTCACTGAATCAATCGACCTCATAGAGGGCCTTCCCCTCCTGCGCTGTCCCCCCACCCTCCCAAGCATGATGTCCCTCTCCAAGGACCGGTCTCTCCTTACAACACGTCCAAAGTATGTCAGACAGAGCCTCAGAATCCTTGCCTTCAAGGAGTCACCGGGTTTAACCCTTTCCAGGATGAATCTATTTTCCTAGCAGTCCATGGTACCCTCAATACTCTTCTCCAGAACCACAGCTCAAAGGCATAAATTCTCCTGCTATCCTCCTTAATCATTGTCCAACTGTGTGATGCATAACAAATGATTGCAAAGACCATGATCTGCATCAGACACATCTTAGTCTCCAGAGAGACACCATTGCTCTTCAGTACTTTGGAGAGGTCCCTAACAGCAGACTTTCCCATGGCAATACGTGTTCTAATTTCCTGGCTGCTGGTGCCAAGA
>NW_006400060.1:2677466-2681192 GCF_000299155.1 Elephantulus edwardii
CTTAGTCTCCAGAGAGACACCATTGCTCTTCAGTACTTTGGAGAGGTCCCTAACAGCAGACTTTCCCATGGCAGCGCACCTTTTAGTATCCTGGCTACTGGTGCCAAGAGTGTTGACTGTGGAGCCAAGCAAACTAAAGCTGTGAACAATCTCAATCTCTTCACCATCCATTCTGATGCTGCTAATTGGTCCAGTGGAGAGAATCTTTGTCTTCTTGACATTGAGCCTCAATCCATATTGGAGACTGTAGTCCTTGACCCTCTGCAGCAAGTGCATGAGGTCCTCCTCAGTTTCAGCAAGCAGGGTTGTGTCATCTGCATAGCGCAGATTATTGATAGATCTTCCACCAATCTTGACCCCACATTTCTCCTCGTAGAGCCCAGCCTCCCAGATAAACTGCTCTGCAAACAGGTTGAAAAGGTATGGAGATAGGACTCATCCCTCGCGTACACCCTTCCCAATTTTGAACCAGGCAGTGTTGCCCTGCTCTGTTCTGACGACTGCCTCTTGGTCCAAGTATAGGTTTCTCATTAGCATGATCAAGTGTTCTGGGATTCCCATTCTTCTCAGAGTCAGCCACAGTTTGTTATGATCCACACAGTTAAACGCCTTTGCATAGTCAATGAAACAGAAATATACATTCCTCTGGTATTCCCTGCTTTCAGCTATGATCCATCTAACATTAGCTACAATATCCCTAGTACCACGACCCCTTCTAAACCCAGCCTGGACTTTTGGCAGTTCTCTGCTGATGTGCTGTTGCCGCGGGCCAGCCGAGGAAAGGGGAGAGCTGAGGATGAAGAACACAGAGATGCTAAGACTGATAGTCAGTAGCAAAGTTTATTCCAAAAATCCTGAGTTATATTTTTTTGCAGAGAACAGAAAAACAGCTCAGCCTGAAGGCCAACAACATGCTTGTTTTGATATCCCCAACACCTGCAAGATTGCTTTCAATTAGCAAGCAAGGCCATCAGAACAGAGTCTTTAGGGAGGGTCATACCATTCCACACATCCCTGCTTGGCCTTGGGGTTCAAGGAACGGTTAAACTTGTTTTTGCTCCTTTCCAAACATCTGCACATTTGAACCCGGCATAAAATAGCTACTTGCATAAAAAGGCTGCAGTATGGCTCACTTTTTGACATCCTGCTTCCTTGAGTTGTTTTCTATCAAGCAGGTACTAAAGCCAAGATGGAGTTAGTCTTGCTGGTCTTTTGGTTCAGGGATAATCTTGCTTTACAAATTAGCCAGGCCCAACAGTTTCCCCTAATTGATTTCTTTTCTAATGGGACGCTGCCTGTCTTAGGTTGCCCTGGATCTGTTTTCCTTGCTTACCCGTCATGGAGAAACTCACATCTTGGCATGAGCCCTCTGTCTTAAGTTGCTAAGGAACAGCTAAGGTCTTACCTGTCATTGGCTACAGGTCCTGCATTCGTCTGGGGAGGGCCTTAAGTTGTATTCCATGTACTTTCCCCAGCAATTCTTGATATTGCTTGGCTAATATATGACTAGCACAAGGAAGGATCCATAGTATATATATGACAACAATACCAAGAGCAACCATCATAAAAAGCAGACTTTTTTTTTTTTAAAAGCAGACTTTTAAATGAAGTGGCTGAAGGAAACCAGTTTTTGAGATTTTCAAATATTTGACTAGCTTGTTCTGCTGGGGAAACATCTATATCTTTGGTATTTTGCATTTTTAGTATTCCTTGGTGTTCGTCATACAAATCAAGAGAGTTATTATTTGACATCCAAATTCCTTTTAGATGAGATACTATCCTAATCCAATCATTTTTTTGGAATCATTATATTTTAGTGTTGTAACACAGATAGAATCATAGGCTGCATGACATTTTAATTTTTCTATTACTCTAATTTGTTATATCATATTACCTAATAAATTCACTGTATCATATAAGGCATTTAACTTTTGCTTCATAATTTCATCTACATATTCTTGTTCTATCCAATTTTTTTGTTACATTATGCATTAATCCATTTACAAATTCAACAGTTTGCACTTTTTTGCATTAAAGCAACAACAGAAGTAGATACAGCAGCTATTATAGCTATTAACAACATTATTCCTTCAATTATTAATCTTACAGCTCTTTTAGTTCTTATAGTCAAAGCATTAAATTCTTTCAAAATTTGTAAACTGGTATTAGAATACCATGTTGCATTGATTCTTACAGGGATTATAATAAATGAAGGTTTCTTCAGAATGATTACAGAATTATTTTCCTGGATACCATTAGTACAGTTAGTAATATTACTTAGAGGACAAGAAATATTATATTGACTTCCCAGAAAATTAATTTGACTTTGTCCAACCAATAATACATAAGGTTCAGGTATACAGACTTTTGTGTACCTTATTGTAAGATTTTTATCTTTGCAACCCTTTCGGCAACATAAGTTGACATTACCAAACCCAACTACTAATTTCCATAACTCAGTTTAATAATTACTGTGATTAACAGTTCAAATTTCTCCTACTAATCTTTCCGCTTCCACTTTATTTGATGGAGCCCACTCGTACAAGTTCAAATCTGCAGTAACATTTTCCTCCAGCTGATAGGATAAAGTAAGGGTGGATCTGGAACATATGTCCATTAAGATTCAACTTGAATCCTCATTATCAGAGTCGGCAATATGACCATCCTTATTTCTATTAGGCGAGACATCTTCTACAAAGTGTACCAGCCTTTCAGGAAGCCACTTTGGACTTTTAGAGTCCTGTGGAAAACCACAAACATAGCCTCGACCCCATATTAACATAGGGTCGGGTCCTTTTCATTGTTCTGCTAATGCATCTTTCCATTTCATTTCAGCATACTTTCGTTGTATATTTTCCCATTGTCTGCCTGAGGCAGACCTTTCATTGCCATTCAAAATTTAAAAATTTAAAATGTAAATGAGAAATAGAATTCTTTGGACTAAGGTGATATAGTTCCTCCATTCTTTATTATATTTAAATAATTTTTGATAGTAGAATGAGTATGTTTTACAATACCTTGTTTTAGAAGATTGTAAGGAACTGGAGTTTTATGACAAATACTAAAATACAAAAATTTTGAAAACTTTCACTGGTATAGCCAGGAGCATTATCAGTTTTGATTATTTTAGCAATTTCTAATATAGAAAAAGCTAATAAAAAGTGTTTTATAACATATTTAGTTGTTTTTTCAGATAAACAAACTAGAACTGGTATTAATAATAACACGGACAAATAGCAATTTTTAAAATTTAGGAATATGAGCTACATCCATTGGCCACATATGATTTGGCAATAATCCTTTAGGATTTATTTTAAAATGTGGAACAGATAATAAACACTTTTCACATGATTTTACAATATTTTTAGCAAGTTTTTTTATATGAAATATTTTACGTAAACATTTACTGTTAGCATAATGAATATGATGAAATTGTTTTGCTTTTGTTAAATTAAAATTTATTAAGTATTTATTAGCCAATTTTTTTTTTGCTAAAGGTCCTGGTAAAGAAAAATGAGCCATAATATATCTTATAAAAATATGATTATTTCTTTGTCTTGTTAATAATTGAATATGTTGAAATAATTGTAAAATTATAGAAGTTCGTGTTTTGATAATATTTACTGTTTCAATAGTTGGAAGTACATTAACTATATAAACACTATCACAAAATATATTTATATTTTAAGGGTAATTTATTAATACTTGCTTAATACCTTTTAATTC
>NW_006400060.1:2681355-2687583 GCF_000299155.1 Elephantulus edwardii
ATCCATTCTGAACAATATTGATATAGCCAATCAACTTGTAAAGTATTATAAGGGACAATGATTTCATAAGGTTTTATATAAAAATATTGTAATGACTCCTTTCTTGGCTGTGCTATTGAGATACAGCCTGTGGATAAGTCCACAAAAACTTTTTAGGTGAATGGGATAAATCAATCCATTTTAAAGGAGCATTTTGCCATAATACAGCAGTAGGAGCCCTTTTAGTATTTAAAATACACAGCAATAACTTTTTACTATAATTTATACAAGTTAGAGAACAGGAAGAGATAGAATCTTGAACTTTCTCCAAAATTTTATGAGCTTCTATAGTTAATTTTCTTTTAGAATTAGGATTATTATCTCCAATTAAAATATCAAACAAAGGTTTAAGGTTTTGCATGGTTAGTTTTAAATATGGCCTAATTTAATTAATATCTCCTAGTAATTTTTGGAAATCATTTAGTGTTTTTAGATTATTAACACGAATTTGAATTTTTTGAGGTTTAACACAATTCTTTTCTATTTTTGTTCCTAAATACATACATTAAAATTCACTTTTCTTTAAGCCTTCTACAATTTACTACACACCTTTAATTTAGCTTTTACTATCTTTTATGTTCTGGCACAATGAGACATTTTACTTTAAAGCAAAACTACTTTTTATTTTTTCTTTTAAACAACAGCAACAACAAAAAATACACAAAACTTATTATCAGTTCTTTTGCTTTTCCTCTTGAATCTTATACCATGCTGAAAGTTTTAACTTTATTTTAAGGTGATATTTTGTTCAGTAGTTTAGATATACTAAGTTATTTCATGTGTGTTTACCAATGTGTGTTAACTGCAATTTTTAAATACTGTGTAGGAAGAATTATTAATAATATTAACAATTTTAGACCATCCTTTTAAAGAAAAAAAATAGCATATAATTCACCTTTTTGTACTGATTTATAAGGAGATGGTTTAACATAGAATTTGTTAATACTCTAATATTTTCCAGTATTTCCAATATTAGAAACATCTGTAAAAACATTAGAACCTTCAAGAGGAACGGAGGATATGTTCCTGAAAAATGAAAAGAATCTATTAGAAGGAAAGTGATTATTAAACTATGCAGCTTTTACTCATACAACCAGATTCAATACAGGCAGGCATTAACTAAGGGGCTACAAAGAAAAAGGAGTGGAGAGTTTTTATTTTCACTCCTACAGGTTTCCATTTAAAGTACAGCAACTAACATAGGCACCACTCACACAGAATTGGAGTGCCGGTCACAGGCATGTGTTTTTTGTTTGTTTGTTGTTGTTGTTGTTGTGTGTGTGTGTGTTCTGTGTGTTTTTTTTAAATGACTTGCTAAAACAGATAGAAACCAGATAAAGCACATGAATTTGTGAAGGTGATAGAGGATGCCAAGAGCTGATTTCCCAAAGATCTTTTGAGATAAAATATCTCGGTGGTGCCATCAGACGTTTGAGACACCTGCTCTCTGGGTCTCCCCAATCACGAGATTTAGGATTTTTATATATATTAGCTTTAAATTTGTCTTTATCAATTTTTATTTTTCACTGAAACGTTCAAATTGTGTGAGCTCTTAACTATTGCTACATTAAACACAAGACAAAAAAGACAACAAACATGGAAACAGTAACAATAAATTCAGACAAAAAACAAAACAATTAACAAACATTTTGAGGCTTCTGTTTTAAGTTATAACACTTTTCTTCTTCTTATTTTCAACTTTTCTTCATATTTCTGTGTTAACACGTTTTCCTTCTTATTCTTAACTATGTTTTATATTCTTCTTTTTCTTTATTAACTTTTTTCTCAATATCCTAAACTACATTTTATACTCTTCTTTTTCTTTATTCTTAACTTCTTTTTATTTTTCTTAACTATGTTATACACTTTTGAGTTTTAATACTCATTAATAATAAAGACAGGAGAATTCCAAAGGAAAGTTGTAGGTTACATAACCGTTTTTCAACTAATAAGCGCAAAGTTTTAGAATTAAGAGGCCGTTGTTTAGTCCATACAGGAGTTTGAATTAATTAGACAAGAGGTCAGGCTTTAGGCTGCTGAATAGTAGCTGTTAGTTTAAAGAATTGTAATTAATATTTAACATGTATTTTTTTACAGCATCTGAGGGATAGATTAAAAAAGCTCCAAATTGTTTTAACAAATATCTTTCCCATAAATTAGCAGTGATGTTTGGCACATAAAATTGCATCTGAGCCTTTTGTCCATCAGGTCCTGTACAATCATAAATATTCTTAGGCTGTCAGATGTCGGGAGAGGTTCCTAATCCAGAAAGAGTTAATGTTAATTTTTTGCAAAGGCCAATTAAGAGGCTAATAAGAGGCTAATCATTTTTTACCAATAATAGGCACATTAGCTCCTATATCCACAAGACCTATAAAAGAAATTTGATTAACTGAAAGAGTAAGAGAAGGCTTTTGATCATTAATGATGGTTTTTCAAGACAAATATTTTCCAGTACTTTCAAATCCTCCTGCTTTTGATATATTAATGGTAGGAAATGCACGATAAGGAAGAAGCAAAAGGCAAGCAATTATTTAACCAGTTTGTAGGAAAAGGAACAATAATTTCATTAGTAAACTCTTAATTTTTACTTCTAATATGAACCTGGAAACGTTGACTAATAGAACTATTACATTCAATAATTATTCTCACAGTTCCTTGAGGTAATGGACCAAAGACACGAGTAACGAATAAATCAGCCGCATCACTGCCTTTAAATCTGACACTTTTAGTTTTGCTTGGGACTCTCCTGTTGATGAAGGAAGAGAACTTGTTAGTAGCTGCGCAGATAGAGTGCATGGGAAAGGGAGAGAGTATACAAAATACACAAGGGCAGACTTTATTTACAAAATTAAGAAATTTACGCAGCTGTTGTGGATCTAACTTTACACCCCAGGTTTTTAACATATTTCATTGGTACTTTCACTTTGTTCTTCTAAATTAGTTTCGATTTGCTCTTCTGCTGGAAAAGCGGATTGTGCAGGCGTGGGAGGAGGAAGCCACTCATCCTCTCCATTTTTCCCTGATAGGGTTTCATATTCAGGCAAGGTAAGATATAAAGGAGCTCTACTCTCAGTATCATTCATTTGAGAAGCATTCTCATGATTACTAGCAATTTCCTCTTTTAATTTGTCAACTTCATTTCTGATATCCAAAGCATCCCTCACTAGCCTCCATAAAGAAAAGGTATCAGCTGGAACTTTAGATGGCCCATTTCCTCCATAATAACCTTGTAATCTCTTTCCTACTTTATTCCACAATTCCAAGTCAACCGTGCCATTCTCTGGAAACCAAGGACACACCTTTTCTACAAAATTGAAAAATCTAGACAATTGATGGTACTCAAACTTAATTCCTCTGACTCTAAGAATATTCTGTAAAGAATGAATATACAGCATCTTATCTGATTTATTTCCCATCTCTGTGTTCAATGTTTTCAACTCACCTGGCTTCTGGTCAGTTGAAAGTCCGTCGGACGTATCTCTCGTACCTTCGTGCCCCACGTTTGGGCACCAATTGCCGCGGGCCAGCTGAGGAAAGGAGACAGCTGGGGATGAAGAACACAGAGAGGCTAAGACTGATAGTAGCAAATTTTATTCCAAAAATTCTGAGTTATATTTTTTTTCGCAGAGAACAGAAAAACAGCTCAGCCTGAAGGCCAACAACACGCTTGCTTTGATATCACCACCACCTGCAAGATTGCTTTCAATTAGCAAGCAAGGCCATCAGAACAGAGTCTTTAGGGAGGGTCATACCATTCCGCACATCCCTGCTTGACCTTGGGGTTCAAGGAACGGTTAAACTTGTTTTTGCTCCTTTCCAAACATCTGCACATTTGAATCTGGCATAAAATGGCCGCAGTAGGGCTCACTTTTTGACATCCTGCTTCCTTGAGTTGTTTTCTATCAAGCAGGTACTATAGCCAAGATGGAGTTAGTCTTGCTGGTCTTTTGGTACTGGGCTGATCTTGCTTTACAAATTAATCAGGCCCCAACATGCTGTTCCAGTCCTTTTTGGATAATCTTCAGTTTTTGGATAATCACATGCAATCTTGCTTGCATGTGAAATAAATGAGATTGTTCTATAGTTTCCACACTCTGTTGGGTCACCTTTCTTTGGGATGGGAACAAATATAGATCTCTTCCAGTCAGCTGGCCAAGTGGTTGTTTCCGGATTTCTTGGCACAACTTGGTTAGCACGTCCAGGGCAGCATCTGTTAGCTGAAATATGTCAATTGGTATAGCATCTATTCTTGGGGCCTTATTTTTTGCCATTTCCTTCAAAGTCCCCTGAACTTCTCCCTTCATCACCATAGGCTTTTTCTCATATGTTGTTTCATAAAATTAGATTAAATAATAAGAAAATTGTCCTTTCTCTTGTTTAAAATAACATTTTTATCCAATCAAATTGTGTATCAATGTGCTTACAACTATTTCTCTGTCAGAAATTAGGAGAATAGAAATAGTTCAAATCCTCCAATTACTGCATTTTGAAAGAGAAATGGTTTGTTTCTTAGAAAGTATAGCAATGATCAAAAAGGTCCTTTGGAGGAATTTTTCATATGTTTGTGTCATTAAGTCAGCTATGACTGTACAGTGGAACAACTTGATCTGTACCATCCTCACAATCTCTACTATGCTTAAGCCCATTGTTACAGGCACTATGTCAATCTATCTCATTGAGGATTTTTCTCTTTTTCATTGATCTTGCACCTTTCTAACATGATGTTCTTCCCTAAGAACCACCCATACCTCCCACTGCCCAGATAATGCATTCAAAGTGTGTGAGATGAAACTAACTCAACCACAGTGAATGTAGGCATTGTTATTTGTTTAGTTTTAGCAGCAGGTTTTCCGAATGCAAACATTGAGTTCTTGACTGCTGCATCCAGAGGTGTTGATTGTGGATCCAAGTGAAATAAAATCCTTAATAACGTTACTTTTTTCTCCATTAATTATGATGTTTATTAGTCCCACTGCGATAGAGTCAATTGCAACTCACAGTGACACTCAATCCAGTTTCCAAGGCTATAAATTTTCACTGGAGGAGAGAGCCCACTTTATTTCTTGGAGTAACTGGTGCATTCAAGTAACTGGAGATGCAGCATTTTGATTGGGAATGCAAATCAAAAGGTATATAGGGCAAATCTGCTGTCAAGGATTTCTTTAAAGTGCTGAAGATCAAGGATGTCACTTTAAAGACTAAGGTGACCTGACACAAGCCAGGCTATTTTTAATTGCATCATACCATGTGAAAGTTGGATAATGAATAAGGGTGATTGAAGAAGAATCGATGTCTGAATTGTGGTGTTAGAGATGAATATTGAACATACCACACATAGATTACCAAAAGAACAATTCTATGTTATAAGAATTGCAACCAAGATGCTCTTTAGAGGCATGAATGTTTAGGCATTTTATTAGGAGGAAAAGACATCATGCTAGGAAAAGTAGCAGGTTTGCAAAGAAAAGGAAAAGCCTCCATGGTATGATGATATGATGACTGCAAAAATCACCTTAAGGAAGAGGAGATTATGATGATGACACAAAAACAGGCAGAACTTCATTCCATTGCATAGTTATGTTATTGGTTGATTTGATGGTCCCTAGCAGGAAACTGTTAGGAAGCATAAATAGCATCCACTTCCTAAATAGCATGCTCTGGAAATTCTATGAACTTTGATAAATGTCGATAGTTGTAGAGGGGCTTCAAGCTTTTAGTTCATAGGGTTGCTATGAGTCGTGCTCAACTTTGGCAATCAACAACAATAACAGGAAACTGTACCAAACAGAACAAGGGGACACTGCATGATTCAAAATAAAAAAATTCAAAGGGATGCATCCAATACAAAGGGGTGTATACTTTCCCTATATCTTTCAATCTATATGCTGAACATATCATTCAGGAGGCTGGACTTTATGAAGAAGAATGTGGCATCAAGATTTGAGGAAGATTCATCAACAATCTGCATTATGCAGATGACAAAACCCTGCTCACCAAAATGGAAGAGGACTTGAAGTGTTTGCTGTAGAAGGTCAAGGACTATAGCTTTCAATATGAATTACAGATCAACATCAATTAAAAAAAAAAAGCAACGAGATGGAAAAGGCAATCTCCAATTTCGTATGGAATGGGAAAAAGCCCCGAATAAGCAAAGCACTCCTTAAGAATAGAAGAACGGTAGGAGGT
>NW_006400060.1:2689413-2695196 GCF_000299155.1 Elephantulus edwardii
AAAAAAAAAGATTCTCACCACCAGCCCAAGAGGCAGCATCATGATAGATGGACAAAAGATTGAGGTTGTAAACAATTCATTTTTCTCGGATCCACAATCCCTTGGCAGCTAGGAAATAAAAAGATATGTTGCATTGGGGAAAATCTACTGTCAAGGACCTCTCCAGAGTGCTAAAGAACAATGAAGTCAGTCCAGAGACTAAGGTGAGTCTGATCAGGTGATGGTCTTATCAATTGCTTGCTATACATGTGAGAACCTGGCAATGAATAGGGATGACAGGAAAAGAAATTGTTGTTTTTAGGTTGTGGTGCTGGAGAAGAATATTGAACATACCATCACTTCCAAGAGAACAAAAAGGTCTATCCATGGGGTCTGGTGTATCATAGGTGTGAGGTTGGCACAGGATAGGGCAAGGTTAAGAGCAATTGTTCATAGGATCACAATGAGTTGTAGTTAACTTGATGGTACATAACTACAACAACGTTATTGCTCCAGTTGTGAAGAAGTTATTTTGTTTGTATTATGAGTCTCCTACGGCACTTAATAACAACAGCAACAACAATGAGAGAGTTCAGTTGGCCTAGTGGACAGAAAGTGATGCTACCAAACAAAAGGTGGGTGACTTTAATTAGCGACCCTCAGGCCTGTTTTTGTTTATGGTCTAACGTTCTTCTCGGTCTTATAGCACTGGCTTGTCCATTTGCTATACAGAGGTAACTCGTGGTTGCTGTGATGCTAAAAACTGTGACACTGATGTGTCAAATGCGATAATGATTACCCTTGGTGGACAGTGTTTGCTGGAGCTCCTCGATTAAAACAATCTTGGAAACAGGAGTGGCCTCCACTTCTGAAATACCTTGCCTCTGGAAACCCTATGAACCCGGAGAAAGGATGAAAGATATACACGTGTTCAGGTCTTTCATTCATAGGGTCGCTATGAGTCACCTATAACTCGACAGCACTTAACAACAACAACATTGTGGTATAATTGATACTGATGACTTTCCACTGGGTATGGTAGACTAGAAGATATGGGACTTGAGGCTGAGTCCTTGAATTTGGAAACACGACAGAGGAGGAACAGTTGTAAGCAGACACTAGTGAATCGAACATGGAATGTGAGAAGGATAAATGTAGGAAAACTGGACATTGTGAAGAAAGAAATGCAATGCATAAATTTTGACATACTAGGTATTGGCAAAATGAGATGATTGGTATGGGACACTTTGAATCAGACAATAATATGATCTACTGGAGATGAAAAGGTGAGGGAAAATGGGGTTAATTTAATAGTTAAAAAGGTCATTTCCTAGATTCCTTTTGAAACACAATCTTGTGAGTGACAGGATAATATCCATACATATACAAGTGAGTGACAGGATAATATCCATACACATACAAGGAAGTCCAGTGAATAGCACTATCATTCAAATGTATGCACCAAACCAGCGCCAAAGAGAAGGAAATAGATGATTTCTACCAAATTTTGCAGTCTGAAACGATTGAACATGAAACCAAGATACATTAATAATAATAATGGATAACTGGAATGCAAAATTTGGGAACAGGGAAGAATGATCAGTAAGTCAGAAAACATTGACCTGGTGACAGAAATGAGGCTGGAGATAGAATGATAGAATTTTGTACAATCAATGACTTATTCATTGAAAATATTTGTAATACGAAACATGAATGGAAATTGTACACATGGATTCTACCTGCTGGTATGCACAGGAATAATATTTATTACATCTGTTTAAAGAATCATTGGAAAAGCTCCATATCAGCTGGGAAAACTAGGCTGGGTGCTGATTGTGGAACAGATTGCCAACTACTCACATACATGTTCAAACTAAAGCTAAAGAAGTTTAAATTATATCCACAGAAACCAAAATTTGACCTTGAGTCTATCCTACTTGAATTAAAAAATCATCTCAGGAACAAGTTTGAGACCTTGAACACTAATGAACAAAGATCAGGTGGACCATGGGAGAATATCAAGAATATTAGCCAACATCTCATACAAGAGTCTTGTAATAAAAGTTTACAGAATACTCCTGGGCCTCCACAAGAAAAAGGCTGATAACACAATTACAAAAGGGGAAAAAGCCATGGAAAGAACTTTTAGAGAAGAAGATATTCAAGTTGCCAACAGATGCATGAAGAATGCTTAAAGTCACTGGCAATAAAAGAGATGCAATGAGCTGCCATCTCACTCCAGTAACAGTGGCAAAGTTTAACAGGACAGAAAGTAATAAATGTTGGAGAGGATGTGGTGAGATATGAACTCTTATACATTGTTCATGGGATTGTAAAATGGTACAACCACTTCCGAAGATAGTTTGGCACTTCCTCAAAAAGCTGAACATAGAAATTCCATATGATGCAGCTATACCACTCCTTAGAATATACCCCAAGAAAATGAGAACTGAGGCTCAAAAGGAGATGTGTACACCAATGTTCACAGCAGCATTATGCACCATCTCCAGAACATGGAAACAGCCCAGATGTCCAACCACAATAGAATGGATTGAGAAATTATGGTACATTCACACAATTAAGTACTATGCAGCATGCAGGAGGAATAATTTTGTAAATTACTACCTAACATTGTAGGGACTGGAGACATTATGTTGAGTGAACTAACTCAGTCCCACAAAGACAAATATTGTATAAATCCATTATTGTAGAATGTATGAAGATCCAAAGGGGGAGAGGGTGGAAACAGAGGGATGAGGACGTGGGGAGGAGAGGGAATTAATCATGGGGTTGTACAATTTGATGGAGGGAGTGAGGGAAATTGGAAGAATCTGGTGTGAAAAACAATGTATTCAAATTAATTAATTATTAAAAATAAATTATTATAGAAAATTAAAAAGAAATAAAACAAAATTTAAAAAAGAATATCATCCACCAATAATGTAAAAGGCCATTACAAAAAACAAAAGAGGAAGAATAGAACAAGGCGGATGTCAGAAGAGACTCTGAAAATTGCACTAGAGTGCCAAGAAGTCAAAGGAAAGGAGAGAAATCCAGAAGTTAAGGAGCTGAACAGATTTCAAAGGGCAGCACGGGAAGACAAAGCCAAGTATTACGAAATGTGCAAACAGCTGGAATAGAAAAATCAAGAGGGCTGAACTCACTCAGCATTTCTTCCTTGTTCAGGGCCTATGCTAATCTCTGTATCATTCCAATTTTAGTACATATGCCACCGAAACAAGCACTTGCTCAGCATTTCTTAAGCTGAAGGAACTGAAGAACATATTCAAGCCAGGAGTTGCAATACTTAAGGATGCTACGGGCAGAATATTGAATGACCTAGGAAGCACTGAAAGAAGATGGAAGGAGTACACAGAGTCACTGTACCATAAAGAATTGGTTGATACAGAAGAATTTCATGAAGCAACATATGATCAAAAGGCAATGGTGATGAAGGAGGAAGTTCAAGCTGCTCTGAAGGAATTAGCAGAAAACAAGACTCCAGAAATTGATGGAATACCAATTGATATATTTCAACAAACAGATGCTGCTCTGGATGTGCCCCACCAGGTTGTACCAAGGAACTGGGGGGTAGCTACCTGGTCAACTGACTGGAAGAGATGCCTATTTATTCCTATCCCAAAAAAAGTGACCTGACAGTATGGAAATTGACAAACAATATCACCAATAACACATGCAAGCAAAATCCTGCTGAGAATTATTTTTTGACAGAGAACTACCAGAAACACAAGCTGGGTTTAGAAGAGGCCATGGCATAGAGACATTATCACAAATGTCAGTTGGATCATGGCTGAAAGCAAAGAGTACCAGAGGAATGCCTATCTGTGTTTTATTGACTACGCAAAGGCACTTGACTGTGTAGATCACAACAAACTGTGTCTAACTTTGAGAAGAATAGGAATTCCATAACACTTGATTGTGATCATGAGAAACCTATCCTCAGAAAATCAGGAAGGGTGTGTCTCAGAGATGCATGCTGTCTCCATACCTTTTCAATCTATATGTGGAACAGTAGCTCATTCATGAGACATGTGACATCAGGATTGGAGGAAGACTCATCAAAAACCTGTGTTATGTAGATGACACAACATTACCTGCTGAAACTAAGGAGGACCTGAGGCGTTTGTGGCGGAAAGGCAAGGACTGAAGACTTCAATATGGATTAAAGCTCAACATCAAGAAAACAAAGATTTTCACCATTGGACCAATTGGAAGCACCTTGCTGGATGGAGAAGAGGCTGAGATTGTTAAAAATTTCCACTTCCTTGGCTCCACAATCGACACCCTTTGGTATCAGCAGTCAAGAAATAAAAAGATAAATTACATCAGGGAACTCTGTTGTCAGGGATCTCTCCAAAGTGCTAAAGAGCAATGATATCAGTCTAGAGACTAAACTGTCTTATCCAGGCCATGGATGACAAGAAGAATTGATGCCTTTGAACTGTGGTGCTGGAAAAGAGTATTGACTTTATCATGACCCCTGAGATAATAAATAGGTGTCTTGGAGTGTGAAACTAAGCTTCTCCTTGAAAGCAAGGATCTTGAAGCTCTGTTTCGCATACTTTGGGCACATGGCCAGGAGAGACCAGACTTTGAAGAAGGACATTATGCTTGAAAAGGCGGCAGAACAGTGCAGAAGGGGAAAACCCTGGATCAGATGAATTGACATGGTAACTGGGTCAGATGTGTTAGAGTCAGTGAGACTGGCTCAAGATAGGGCAAGGATTCAGGGCTATTGTACATAGAGTCACTATGAGTTGCAAGTGACTTAAGGGAATATAACAACAAAAATGGTGAATGTGGAAAATATTTTTAATTTGTTCTCAAAAAAGATGGTTTGTTGTAATGTGTATAGCCAAGAATTATCATGCAAGGGATGGCTTCTTATAATTTAATGTCGGTTACTCTTGAATCTGTTTTAATAAGAAATCAGCTTTGTTTTTGTTGTTGTTGTTAGTTGTCATCAAGTTGAGTATGATTCATAACAATCCTATGAACAATAGGTCTGAACTCTGTCCTATCCTGTGCCATTCTTATCATCTCTGACATAGTTGAGCCCATTGCCACATTCACTGTGTTAATTCATCTTGTCTGGCGTCTTCCTCTATATTCTTGACCCTCTCTACCTTCCCAAGCATGATTCCATTTTCAAAGAAGATTCTTCTCAAAAATATGTGAGAAGCTTTACCATCCTTCCCTCCAAGAAGCATTCTGGTTGGACTTTCTACAAGACACATATGTTTGTTACTTTCGCAGCCAATAGAATATTCAGCACTCTTCTCCAACACCACAACTCAAAGACATCAATTCTTCTTTTGTCATCTTTATTAATCAGCTTTGTGGTTGTGGTTGTTGTTATTAGGTGCCATTAAGACAAGTGAAACTCACTGCGACCCTATGAACAATAGACCAGAATCCTGTCTTGCCCTGTGCTATCCTTATCATATCTGATACACTTTAGCCCATTGCTATGAGTACAATGTCAATACATCCCACCGGGAGTGGGGTCTTCCTATCTTTCACTGATCATCCACTTTTTAAAGCATAATATATCCCTTTCCAAAGAAATGCATCTCCTAGTAACATGTCCAAAGTATGAGAGATAAAAATTTTCCATCCTTGTCTCTAAGAAGCACTCTGGCTGCACTTTTTCCAAGGCATATCTGTTTGTTCTTTTGGCAGTCCGTGGGTTATTCAGTACTTTTCTCCAACGCCACAATTCAAAGGCATCAATTCTTATGCTATTCTTTTTTTTTGTGCTTTCCTTTAGTATATTTCTTTTT